>NC_139224.1:21644965-22182221 GCF_055691185.1 Crinia signifera
TACCAACAGTTTATTTTTTGCATTTCTTCTGGCCGTGCACAGGTGCACTTATTATTCAGACACATTTTAAAAGAGCCACAGGTGGAGCAAATTATTGCACTTGATTCTATGTGGAGACCTGGAAAATGTGCACTGTTGGGGCTACTTGAGGGCCCAGGTTTGGGAACCACTGCCCTAACCCAAACTCCTAAACTGACCCTAATACCTTAACCCTAAATTAGATGGTTTGACTAAGTTATGATTCCTTAGAATGCGTTATAAAGGCAGCGATGGATTTAGGGTCCAGGACGCCCATAGGCACATTTTTGAGTCCCCCCACATTACTGCCAGCTCCTCCGACTTTAGGTCAGGGACCGCCCCTGTGGACAGCCAAGGCTCCCTCCTACACACACACATACCCACACCCCTACATATTTGGCACCACAATTCACCAGTAAATAAATGTAGGAATCACTTGGTTTTAGTAAGGTCTAGGACAGCGGTTCCAAAACTTTCTTGAACCACGGCGCCCTAGAGTATCACCATTATTTTCAAGGCACCCCAAGTTCAAAAGTTTCTTATTGCTAAATGAAAAAAAATATATTTATGTAGTACAGTAAATTGTGCTTTCATGTCATCCTTGGTTAGTTATGTGGCGGTGGACATATTTGTGGATCTAATTGTCCACCTGCAGGTGTGGCCAGCAGGAAGATGGGCTGTTTGTGTGGGCGTGGCAACACAATGGCTCCTTGTGGCTCCGCCCCTACTATACAAGTTTGATAAAACAGGCATTGCATATGCATACCTCCCAACTGTCACAATTACAGCGGGACAGTCCCGATTTTCGTGTCCTGTCCCGCTGTCCCACCCGCGGCAGGCATTGTCCCGCTGCGGGGGGGTGGCAGTTAGGAGACACCCCAAGCGTCTATTCTCGTATGAAAATGAGGTTACAGCTAATTAGCATAAGCCACGCCCTCATTTGCATACGCCCCCACCCCCTTTCCGGACGCTCTTCACAGAAGTTGGGCGGTATGTATATGGGTTGGGGGGAGGTGACACAATAGTGACACGAATCACATCATCTGGTCCCACTTGCACGCTTGTGGGTGGGCAACAGGGTTTACAATCATCTGGCAGAGGATGCAAGATATTTACCACCTTTCTGGGGACCAGAGTGCCATGCAATTTTAGATTGCCTCACGGCCATTCGCATATGCCCTTACACAGGGAGCGATGTCCGGGGAGAAAATGCCCGGGGATCGCTACGTGTGTAGACCCCATTAGTCTTACTGCTGTGGTTATCTTGGGGACAAATTCAGCCATTGTCCTTTGGCTCATAAATGGCAATCACCAACTGCTAACCTACGACCATTCGAAACACTGCGCAGCAGCCACACCTGCAGTAGCCGCTGTAGCTGTTGTGTGGCAGCTGTACAAAGATTCCCCTCAAACCCCCTAAATAAAGTACTTCCATAAACATGGTTTTGTCCTCAGTTGGCGACAGACCCGGAGCTTCCCCTGCAGATGAATGAACACAGTAGAAGGAGAGGACTCCTGTAGATTTATTCTTCATGTTTTCAGCAGTTTGAAAGAAGGGCCAAAGCTCCTGATTGAAAATGCAAATAAGAGGACAAGCCGTCCTGCTGCAGGAATAACAGAAGAACCCAGTCATTCTCTGACCCAGGTTTATTAAACGATTAACGAGGGATATGTTTGTCACAGGTTTCTGGCCTATGTAATTTAAACCCCCAGAAAACTGTTTTGCTAAACAGATTTGATTAGATTTTAGGCTTTTAGTAAAAGGTTCCTGGGGGTGTGGATATAAAAAAGAGAGTGGGCTCCATCCACAAGGCCCATTTCAGGTCATTAAGCTTTCAGGCTAGGAGCAGGGTAATTATATCCCTTTCACACAGCACTTATAACCCAGGACATTGCCGAGTTGTTGCCTGCAGTGTGAAAGCACCAAAGTGAATAACCCAGGTTGACCAACCGGGCAATTCAACCTGGGTTACAGGGTCCTGTGTATAATGGGTGACCTGGGTTCAGTGTGAAAGGGTCAGGACCCAGGATCAATATCCTGGGCCCACCCAGCTTATACCTCTTTTATACCAAAACGCCGGGTCACACCCATTTGGTCCATTTTACACCAGCGCTCCCCCCCACCAGGCGCAGGCAGTTCCCGAGCCGCCGCTTTGAGATGACATCATCTATTTTTAGGACAAGAGAAAAAAGGGACTGCTGTGTGGGGAAAGCACTAAGAAAACAAGGAATCATAAAATGTAACTTTTATTTATTAAATCATTAATACTCCCAGAATTTACTATACGGTCACAACGTCACTGACAGAAATTAAACTAACATCTTTCGAACTGGATTCAAATGTGATTTTAAAACACTATTTCTCTCTTTGAACACAATGTATGTTTGTATGTAAAAGTTTTTTAACCCCTATTTTTCACTGCAAATCCCATTTCCCGTATAGTAAATTCTGGGAATATTAATGATTTAATTAATAAAAGTTACATTTATGATTCCGTGTTTTCTTAGTGTGTTCCCCACACAGCAGTCCCTTTTTTCTCTTGTCCTAAAAATGATTGTATACTTGACTGCTGGGAACAGCACCCCTTCCATCGATCAGATTATTTGGGGCCTTTCCTAAAATACCACATTTATTCGGTGTGCAGATGTGCAAACAAGCTCCCCAGTGGAGCCAGTACCACTATAGATGACATCATCTCCAAGTGCTGATCGCTGCCGGAACCCGGACCGCTGCGCTGGGGGCAAGCCCAGCACTAAGATAACCTGCTGGGGCTGCCCCCAGCCCCTGTGCACCTCCCAGCCATCGTCCGGGAGATGAATGGATGCCGCACACAGGCATCCATTCACCTCCTCCGCTGCTGTCTGCTATACTCTACAGGCTGTCTGTGCCCCCCCCCACCCCCCATCCAACCTGCGGATGCTGCGGTCCGTAGGTTGTACGTCCCCCATTGATGTAAACGGGAGCCGGGTCGTATGACCCGGCGTACCCATTTACACCGCCCTCTACCCAGGTCCTAGCCGTTTTCTACCCAAGTCAGGACCTGGGTAGAAGTCCCGTGTATTAGCGATGTGAAAGTATCTATACCTGTAGGAGGCTGATATTAGCTGGGTCAGGACTTTCCACGGGGTCTCTACCTGGGGAAAAAGGCCTGGTGTGACAGTGTGATTTACTGACTGTAAGTACTGTGCATAGCATGTATTTGTGGTACGAGTATTAGGTCCTACTCCCCTGGGAGAGGGAATCTGCTATGTTTAGTTAGACTACTGCTAGATTGCACAAAAACTCAGATCGGGTGCGCTGTACTCCAGGCTGCTGCGTGGAGTTGCTCATCTACCCATATATATATAAAATGATATATGTGTATCTGTACGTACACAGATGTTTCCACATACATCTAACCTCCTTGCATGTTAAACCGCTCTTCTAGAGCGGGATGTATCAATGCTTACCGTCGCGCTGACATCCCGTTTTCGCTTCCGCCGACTGTTCGTGTGATGTATGAATAAAGTTTCGGATTTCTGTTCATGAAAAAACTCTGCCGGGTTGAAATATCGCGGAGTTCCAGCGCGCAAGATCATCCCATTGTAGTGTATTGTAGCTGAAGCGCTGTGTTATGTATTAACACTCGCAGCGCTCAGCTTTTTTTGCACATAATTCGCCTTGCATTGCTGGCGAATTGCAGTTGTGACAGTATAATTATTAAAGTATAATGTATTTCCCGTGTTGTATTTACCTTATGAAAACAGGATCCCACAGCACAACCCAATAAGGTAAATACAACACTGGAAATACATTATACTTTAATAATTGAACTGTCACAACTGCAGTTCGCCAGCAATACAAGGGATAAGTCAAAAAAAGCTGAGCGCTGCGAGCCGGGGAAACCCAGCCAGCAGCAGGACGCATCTGCGCATGCGCACAAAAAAAAAAAAACCCGAAAAGATTCCGACGGAGGTCTGCATTACCGCAGACCTAGGAACAGAGGGAAAAAAATCATACATAACGCGGAAAACTCCGCAAAAAGCCAGCGAAAACACCAACGAAAAAAAGGACTCCACTTCACTACAGAAATGCGAGTATTGATACATCCCGCCCAGAGTCACACCGCGCCATGGCATGACCCGGCAGCACCTAGCGTCTTTGCATGTGACTCTTTTAGTTCAAATGCATATCTTTCGCAAGCCACTAATGTACCATTTCTCCTGCAGATACACACAAAATATAGGCATGCTGTATATCATTTTAATCAGCAGAAGTTGCTTTTGTATTCATGAATAAATGCATTGTAACAGAAAAAGATGCACCCAAAAATGCTCAAGGTTAATGATTCACACAGAGCACATATGTTTATGAGTAACGCAACTAATAGCGCAAGGAATCCCGCCTTATGAATTAATGTGACTACACGTCCATTCACAGCTGTGCGCATATGTCCAAAACCATCGTAACAGGCTCACCATCTAATGATTTTCACACTGGGCAGAACTCATGTGCCGCGTAGCCCTAGACCTACTCGCTATTGCGATGGATGAAGGCTTATCAGGCCTCAGGGGCGTAACTAACTATTAGCGCCCCCCCCGCTGCACATTTATTCGGCGCCCCCCACACCTAACCTGCCCCCCCTTCTTACCCGCGGTCTGCGTCTCGCCCGGCTCGCTGTCGGGACCTTCCTGACGTCACGGTCCCGGCCGGCTCCTGCTGCTACAATGAAAACGGACTCTTAGAAAATGGCTGCCCCCATACTGCAGACAGAAAACTGTCTGCAGTATGGGGGCAGCCATTTTCTAATTCTCAGTTTTCCATTGCAGCAGGAGCCGGCCGGGACCGTGATGTCAGGAAGGTCCCAACAGAGAGCCGGGCGAGACGCAGCGCGCGGGTAACTATAGCCCCGCAGCCCCCCCCGGCGGCGCCCCCAATTTCTCTGCGCCCCCCCCCCCCGCCACCGCGGGGGCTGCGGAGCTATAGTTACGCCACTGTCCGGCCTGTTGCTGATGTCACACACCTGCGTTTTGCCAGACACTCCCATTGTTTTCCTTGGCACGCCTGCATTTTTCTTAGCACTCCCACTAAATTTCCAGTTTACACCCCCAAGCGCCAACTGCCGGTCAATCACTTAGCGAACATCATGTGAATAGAAAAAGTAGCAGGCTTTTGTCGCAACACGGCCTCGCACGGGTGTACTGCGAACCGTACGCATGCGCGCTGTCGATAAACATCCGCCGTTCGAATTTGTTCGTCGTACGATCAGCCCTGAATCGGGCCTTTGTCTCTTCTGTCAGGAAAGATGATGAAATAAGCCTGCATATAATTATTACTCTCGGTGCTGGGAATGATCTGTGAGCTAATGACGGGGTTAATGGTCTCTCTGGCGTACGTTTAGATTACTCTAATTATAAAAAAAAAAAAAGATTTTAGTAAAAAGGATGGAAATATTTTTTTTTAATACAATTATACAGAAATGAAACGTTAAGAAACCACTATTGTCCCCTTAGTCTAATTATGTTTTATGGGGACATAACTGTAACAGAGAAAGTATTTGTAATAAATCCGCAATTTAATGCTGGGTATTTTCCCAAGTGTAGAGGAAAGAAAGGATGTATTTATATTACAACCATAGACTTTCTCTGTGTAATTACTGCCTCTAACCCCATGAAGTTAAGCAGGAGGGGGACGACTTTATTTATTAACAGATTCTTATATAGCGCAGCAGATTCCGTTGCACTTTACAATTGGAGACAGTGATACAACAAACTGGGTATTTACAGATAGTCAAAAAGGTAGGAGGGCCCTGCTCGCAAGCTTACTAGCTCCTAACAGAATCTTTAAAAGTCTACAAATTATACTTTCTGGAGTCACCCAGGTTGGCTCAACAGGGGGCGGGGCATTGGCAGTAGGGGTGGTGAGTGGGCGTAGAGAACAATCTTGTCAATGTACACACCCAGTTATACCCCTTTTACACCTAAAAGCTGGGTCGCGTCTGGGTTTTTGGACCCGGCTCCAACCTGGGTGCGACCTGGCTTTTCCACCCCTTTTACACCTGCTTCCCCAGGCGAGTGACATGCCGGCCGGATGACATCACCATAGGCGGGACCTGAGCCGGCGCTGGGAGATGAGGACATCTCCCAGTGCCAGCTTTTCCATTGCAGTGAACGGGTCATGGGTCACATTGCCCCGGGTTTACCTGTTTACACTGCATCACGATCCGGATTGAACCCATGTTTGAGTAGATGGTAACATAGGCGAATCTGGAAATATGGCAATGGGTGGTCCCAGATCCAAATACTGCAGGAAGGTGGACCTTTGCGCGGCGAAGCTGCGCGGCGAAATGGGACTGTGGTCTCATGGAAAGGAGGTGTGTCATCACAAAAAGGGGGCGTCATATTACACATTAGACCACACACCTTAATGCTCATTACGCCACACGCCATAATACCAATTACACCACATGTTGTAATGCCTATTACACACTATGCCAAAAACCTTAATGCCCATTTCACTCTATACCAAACATCATAATGCACAATACACGCTATTCCAAACCCGTAATGCCCATTACACATTATACCAAACTCTATACCAAACATTAATGCCCATTACACACTATACCAAACACAGTAATGGCCATTACACACTATACCAAACACAGTAATGCCCATTATATATAACACATGCCGTACTGCCTATTAAATATTATGCCACATAAATGCCACTTACCTACATGCTCGTTGCTATGGGTTTCATGCTCGATGCCTGGGGTTTCATGCTTTGACTGGGGTCTCTGTGACAGGCAGCCAGTGACACCTATGCTGTGTCAGTGTCACAACAGGCCGAGTAGGAGGGCCCTGCTAGGACAGGGCAGCAGGGGCCAGGGGGGCAATTTAGGGCTTCTCAGAGACAGCCACACAGTGGTAGCCACAGGACTCAAGAGGATGGTCCCACAAGCACAGGGCTGGAGCCTGGCTGGGCTTTGCTAGGTCAGCGTGAGCCCTTGGCAGCAGCAGGGGCCAGGGAGGCAAGGGCTCCACACAACCTACCAGTGCCACACTGTGATGACAGCTGAGCCACAGGGTATGCTGGGCCCCACACACAGCACTGAACTGTCTAATTTTTTTTGTAACAAATTACACTGGCACTTACAGTACATATATTGATTATGTGGAGGCACCGGGCAGCGGAGGCACTGGGACTTGTCTGGACGGGTGGCGTTTAATAGTCAGAACATTGGGCAGTCACACAGACCGGCAGCCCGCAGCCCAATCACCGGATTCTCCCCCGGCGCCAATGCCAGCCTGTGCTTTTACGCACAGGCTGATTTATGGCTCCAGGGTGTGCATGCGCCGCCGCCGGAGGAGAATTGAGTGATGGGGCTGCGGGCTGCCGGTCTTTGTGACTGCCCAATGTTCTGACTATTAAACCCATACGTCCGGACCACTGCTGGCCGCTCTGCTGCAGACAGGGGGCTTTGGCGGGCAGGCACTGGTGCGGTGCTGCTCTTGAGGGGCAGAGGAGGAGTCAGGGCAGCGGCTCCACTGCCTGTGCTGCCGCTGCCCTGGAAAGGGGACACAAGCGTCACACCTTCAATGCTCGCGCTGCTCGCAGGGCAGCCAATCAGGAGTGGCATTAGTAGTATTGGTGGCCACTCCTGATTGGCTGCTGCGGTCCAGCGGGGGCATTGAAGATAATAGCCATAGGCTGCTGCTGCTTTGTTTTGCTTACTGCTCCGACAGTGAGTATACAGCGCACAGATCTTGCTGCCTGGTTGTCATTTCTTTAAATAGTGGCCGGCGGTCTAATGGGTGGTCCGGTGCACCCCCGGACCACCCCCTAGATTCGCCTATGGATGGTAAGTTATAAGAAAGTGTCCTCCCCCCCCCCCCCCCCCCAAAAAAAATATATATTTTTTTCTCATTTTGGGGTTCCATGATAGTATTACCACCAAGGGCGTAACCACCATAGGTGCATTTGGTGCAGCTGCTATAAGGCCCAGAGTTGAAGGGGGCCCATCTTTACCATCGAAGTAATATGTTTTACATGCATTTTTTCACCATCAGTTGCTAAATAGGGGCCCCTTACAAACTCTTGCTATGAGGCCTAGGAATATATAGTTACGCCCCTGCCATCCGAGTATCTTAGGGTCCATGGGGGCACTGGAGCCATTAACCCGACTGATGCACAGGTTTGTGGTGGACACTTGATGAATGGAATGTAACAAACATTCTTACCTACCTGTTGGTGGTTCCATGCTTTAGTAAATCACTCCATTTGTCCAGGATTCAGGATAGGTCTGTAAATGTATGCTGGATGTTGGTATCATTGCCATCACTTCTTATACAGGCAGTGTTTATTATACAGAAAGTGCCTCAGCAGCCATTGCTCGGCAGGACTGCAGCTAGTAAAGACACACTTCTGCAGCTCTCCAGAATCCTGTGATGATTTGCCCACAGACCACTTCACAGTGTCTCTGGCTTCTGTCGTTCTGTCTCTGTTACTCTGATTTCATGTCTCTCTCATCATGGAATCCTTTATGAATAATAGTTTGAGAATGTTATTTTCCTTTTAGGCATAATGCAGCCGAACTGTAATTTATGAGGACACGGAGGACTGCATACGCACAGCCTCCTCAAAACTGAAGAGATGCAAAAGAAGAGAGCAGTAATCCAATATCAAATATCATATGGATTACATATAGCAAGCAGGCCCGTTTCAGATTATTTTGTATATCTTACCTATAGAAAATTACCACAGTTCTTAAGGTGTACGCGGGGTAGGGGCAAAAGGAACTGGGTTTTTACCGCATTTTCAGGTTGGTATATCCTGCCCTGGGGGATCTCATGTATCAAGCTTCAAAAAGTGATCAAATGGAGAGTGTAATAAAGAACCAGCCAATCAGCTCCTAACTACCATGTTACAGGCTGGGTATGAAAAATAACACAAGCTGATTGGCTGGTTGTTTATCACTCTCAAGGCCCCCATACATTAGTCCGACTTGTCCTAAGGACAAGTCGGACCTGATTCCCCCCTGCAGCTCCCCGGGAGGGGGACCCACGATTTGGCACTTGATGTGCCAAGTTTTGCAAATGATCCATCGCATGCGATGGATCATTTGCAACTCCAGGGGAGCTGCAATGTGAAGGGAGCAGGGGGACATTGAGGCGGCTGGGGGGACGGACGCTGCGGGGGACACAGCTGCGGCAATTACTTACAGCTGAGCCGGGCAGGGGGAGCCGGGAGCTGTCTATACCGAAGAAAAAAAAAAGCCCATACAATGAATGGGCAGCCTGTGATTGGCTGCTGAGCGCTCTCTCAGCCAATTGCTGACTGGCTGAGAGAGCGCTTAGCCAATCACAGGCTGCCCATTCATTGTATGGGCTTTTTTTTTTTTCCTTCCGTACTGACAGCTCCCGCCGGCTCCCCCTGCCCGGCTCTATGCCGCCTGTGTCCCCCGCAGCGTCCCCAGCCCCCCCTGCTCCCTCTACCGCCTCGCCGCCCCACTAGGTCCCAAGTCGGGTGGTCGGACGTGCAGCAGGTCCGACCACCCGACGCAGATCCGATGCACACGGGACCGCGCATCGGATCTGAGGGGACATCAAAACTAGCCGATTTTGGTCCGATTTCGGCCAGATCTGACTGATCTGGCTGAAATCTGACCAAAATCGGCTAGTGTATGGGGGCCTTCAATGTATCACTTTTTGAAGCCCTTAATCTGGCTGCATTGACATTATATCAGCAGCATAAGTGGAGCTAGAAAGTTGATAATGGGTGGTCCCAGTTCCAAATGTCATAACCGTTAAAGAAAAAAATTGTACGCGCCATAGGTGAGCACACAAAAAAAGGGCGTGGCATCAATGCAAGGGGCGGGGATAGTGGACAATGCAGCGGCCAGCAAGGGTGGGCGGCCGGGAAGGAGGGCGTTTATGGACACACACGTGACACTAGGCGCACACTAAAAAAAGGTGTGTGGTGGGTTTTTGCCAGCAAAAGCTGGCGATACCCCATAGAAGCCTATGGGCTACTTACCGTCGGCAACCATCGAAATATGTGGGTGTTACCTGCAGCATGCAAATGGATGTTTATGTTAAGCTTGGTGGACTTGCAAGGCTGCGAATTCGCAGAATAACCCCCAGTGATGCGCAGTCCGTCGCCATTGTCCGCAGGAAAGACAGTGCTTTCCTGCTAACAGCGCAGGGTTTTGCCTATATGATTATAGGCAGAACCCCGCTCAGCACACACTGCCGGATGATGTACATGTGTGCTGTGTGCTGAGCGATCTTGCTTCAGCGGAACGCTCAGTACCTCCGGCTCCCGTCGCTCCGTGTGTACGGAGCTTAAAGTTCTGGGCGTTTTTGCCCAGTGTGTATAGTCGGGATGCTATGGAAAACCTATGGCAATACCAGCAATGAGCGGACACTGCTCACCCTCTGCCAGCTGCTTCGCAAAGGGCTATACTATACCGTTGCTATACTAATCGCATGTGTTAGGGCATCATTGCGGTAGCTGGCGGAGGGGGGAGGTAACTGGTGGCGGAGGATAGTGCATCCCGCCCTCAGTCACTATAGGTGTCTATGTCTCTGGCTAAGGTGTAAGATGTAAAAACCACCAGAAAAAGTGCAAAATTACGGCGAATCAGGCAAACATTCTAAGCGATATGACAATGTAGTCCCGTGAGTACACCCCCGTACACACCGCCATGCCAGAGCGAGGTGCCTTATATGGCACAAAAACAATAGGTACATGGGGAGTGGGGACACTTACATGTGTGCACTATACAAATAAATAATAATACAGTACCACCTCAAAGCATTAGCTAAAGAAAAGTCCCTAAAGTAGAACAGCCAACTGTGCCCGTTCTGACACATACAGTGCTGCAGCCTGCAGAGCTTCTCTTCCCTGAAACATACTGTGCTACTGCTGCTTAGATAAGGGGGGAGTGTGCAACAAGTAGCTCTGTCTGTTCTGCAGTCTGCATAGCTTTTCCGTGATACATACTGTGCTGCAACCTGCAGAGCCTCTCCTCTCTGACACCTACTGTGCTGCAGCCTGCAGAGCCTCTCCTCCCTGACACCTACTGTGTTGCAGCATGCAGAGCCTCTCCTCCCTGACACATACAGTGCAGCAGCCTGCAGAACATGTTCTCCCTGACATATTGTGCTGTAGTCTGCAGAGCCTCTTCTCCCTGAAACCAACTGTGCTGCAACCTGCAGAGCATCTTCCTGACACTTACAGTGCTGCAGCCTGCAGAGCTGCTCCTCTCTGACACCTACTGGGCTGCAGCCTGCAGAGCTTCTCCTCCCTGACACATACTGTGCTGCAGCCTGTAGAGCTTCTCCTCCCTGACACATACTGTGCTGCAGCCTGCAGAGCTTCTCCCCCCTGACACATACAGCGCTGCAGCCTGTAGAACATGTTATCTCTGACACATACTGTGCTGTAGCCTGCAGAGCCTCTTCTCCCTGACACCTACTGTGCTGCAGCCTGCAGAGCTTCTCCTCCCTGACACATACAGCGCTGCTGTGACAAGTTGGAGACGAGAGTGCAACAAGTCACTGTGCCTCTCCTCCCTGACACATACTGTGCTGCAGCCGCCTGCAGAGCCTCTCCTCCCTGGCATACTGTGCTGCAGCCTGCAGAGCTTCTCCTCCCTGACACATACGGCGCTGCTGTGACAAGTTGGAGAGTGCAACAAGTCCCTGTGCCTGTGCTGCAGCCCGCAGCCTCTCCTCTCCTCCCTGACACACACTGTGCTGAGTCCCTGGTCCCCCCAGCAGCAGCCCCTCCTCTCCCTGGCTGGAAGGAGTCCCAGCCTCTGGTCCATGTGTTGGAGGCCCCCCTGCCGCCGCCGGGAGTGGAGGAGTGTCTGAGCAGCCCCAGCAGCCAGCAGCAGCCGCCGCCACAGTCTGGGATCTCCCAGCGCCCAGCACGGAGCGGGCACCATGGGCTACGAGCTGGAGCGCTTCTGCGGGGAGGTGGACCCGGACCTGCAGTGCAGCCTGTGCCGCCGGGTGCTGGAGGACCCGCTGAGCACCCCCTGCGGCCACGTCTTCTGCGCCGGCTGCGTCCTGCCCTGGGTGGTGCAGCAGGGGAGCTGCCCGGTGCGCTGCCGCCGGCTCTCCGCCAAGGAGCTCCACCACGTGCTGCCCCTGAGGAGCCTGATCCTGAAGCTGGAGATCCGCTGCGAGCACCGCGCCCGGGGCTGCGACAAGGTGCTGAGCCTGCAGAGCCTGGCGGAGCACGCCGACACGTGCGACTACGCGCCGGCACGGTGCCGACACCGCGGCTGCAGCGAGGTGCTCAGCCTGCGGGACGTGGACGCTCACATGCGGGAGCGGTGCGAGTACCGGCCGGCGGGGGTCTGCCAGGGGGGCTGCGGGCTGACGCTCACCTGCCGGGAGCAGAGCCTGGGCGAGCACTGCTGCCTGCGGGCGCTGCGGGAACACAACGGGCTGCTGCAGGCGAAGGTCTCCGGGCTGGGGACGGAGCTGAAGAAGAGGGCGCTGCGGGCCGGCCGCCGGGAGAAGTCGCTGGTGTCCCGGCTCTCCGCCGTGCAGAACGAGCTGCAGATGACGGCGCTGCGCTATCAGAAGAGGTTCACCGAGTACAGCGCCCGGCTGGAGTCCCTCACCCGGGCTGTGGCCCCTGGCAAGGTAAGGCTGCCGTGGGACTGCAAGTCCCAGCACACCCAAGGTAATGATCAGCTGTCATGGGACTACAAGTCCCAGCACACCCGGGCGGTGGTCCCTTGCAAAGGTAAGGCTGCCATGGGACTACAAGTCCCAGCACACCCAAGGTAAGGCTGTCACCAGCTGTCATGGGACTACAAGTGCCAGCACACCAGGGCTGTGGTCCCTTACAAGGTAAGGCTGCCGTGGAACTACAAGTCCCAGCACACCCCATTGGAGCCCTGGCTGGGGGTTGTAGTCCCATTCAGTCAGTTATGGTTGTCTAGACATGGCAAGCTTCCTGGGTAAACTGGGCAATGTCGACGGACGCAATGTGCCATAACAGGGTGGCACGTCTCGCCTGTGGAATTCCCCTCCATGGCTTCAGAGTGGTTGTTGGCATCATTATATAGACACCATAATGTCAACAGGAGCAAGATATTGACACAGTGTCGACATGTTCACAATGTTAGTACGTGGACAGGTACATGAGGTGGATGCCCAATTTTAAACCTTATCCTAAAATTTCTATTGTCACCATCTAACTTTGCAGGTGTTGACATGTGGCCTGTCAACTTTTTCCCCAGGTTGCCGTTGACAGCCATCATGGTGTTAATGTTTTGACTGTTGACATGACTATGGCAGCCTTACATGAATGTACTTGTGCCTGAACTTGCACGTTGACCTTCACTTTTACCCTTCTAGGGGCAGCCTCCCTGTTATAGGCAAGCTGCTGGTTTTGGGATCCCTTCTTCCCAGTACAGAGTTAGGTTTACTACTGGGCATGAGCCAGGGTAATGCTGTATCCCTCCCTGGCCCACTCTATATGCACTATACATGCCAGCTTGTGTATTGTATCCTATGGTGGGCAGATGGATAAATAAAACACCCTATTAGTGGACACAGGCTTTGTGTCCTCCGCTAGCTGTTGTGGAACTACAAGCACCAGCATAGCCGGGCAGCAGAACGCACTGTAGCCTGGATCTATTCCTTCTTTGTGATGCGCAGGAGAAACATCCAAAGTGTAGACAGAATATTGTCATCATTTACTGTATCCGCAGCAGAATACCAACCCAATGGGCGTTCTTAAAAGCTTCTTATATACAGTATATATCAGATAAGCATAACACTGACATTGTGACATTCTGCCCCAATATGACATCATAATAGACCCTCATTTATACCCAGCGCACCTTCCAGGTCATTCATTGTGACGCACAGCTGTGTTATGTCAACTCGTGATGAGATGTCACCAGTTTGCACAACAGGAATGGGGTTAAAAGTACGCACCATACCCCTACCAGACCTATCCCAATCCCATGGCTGCAGACCCCCACCCTAAGTCCAAACAATAGTGGGATTGTATAATAAATGTCAGATTCGTCTATTTCATCCCAATCTCTGTACCGATCTCTTGGGAATGAAGGGGTTAACGAATTCTCCAGCAGTCAAACCTTTAGGGCACATGGAAACATGCATCATAGACCAAAATTATGGGTTGCTAAACTCCCAATGCATGACTATTGCAAGGCTTAAGGAAACCCCCAAAAAAGGAAAGGTACATCGGGTTCCGACGTGCGCAAACCACAGTCGGTTAAAACCGACACGTCGGCACAAAGTGAGCGAATAGTCGCAGTGATTACATCGCTCGCTTATCGTTGATATCCCCCCCCCCCCCCCCCCCCCGGCGCTGCTGATGGTCTGCCCTCATCTATGTGTATTTTATTATATAATGCGCCTCTCTCATCCTGCCCATAAATTTTGTGAAGTGGTTGGAATTATTTTAGAACACATTTTCTAAGTTGCCCCCCAGACATGTCTGTCAGCTGGAGGCTCAGCCAGGCAGTGGGGTCTTGGAAAAAGGGAAAAAATATTTACAACAAGTTGCTTTAGCTGCTGCGAGGAGACAATGTCTGCTTTATAAAGTAATGTCAAAGGGCACCCTTATAATAACAGCACAAAATGCAGGGAAAATTAACACCTCTGCTGCCAGAGGACAATGTGGTGTATAGCTAAGTAACACGATGCAGCCCCTCCAATCCGTCCTCTGACGGGGGAACAGAAGTCTCCTCTCAGCCTCGCTTCCAACCCGAGGAGTTATTTAAAGTCTGAGAAGCTGTAAAAAAGTTTTTGAATTCTGTTTTTGTAATGGACTCCAGTTTAGACCAGTACAATACTTTGCTTTTGTCTTATCACCCCCCCCCCCCCCAATCATATCTTACCATATCTCCTTTTAATAACTTTTTGTTATTATTATGATGATTTATAAGGCGCCACAAGGGACTCGCGGCGCCCAATTACAGAGTACATAAATAAGCGAAACAGGCTTTGCTATTTTCAACCAATTAGAACACTGTTCAGTTAAGGAGAGAAGTGATTTTCTTGTTGTTTTATAGCCTGTCAGTAAGAAATGACTAGAGCATAGAGTGAATTTTCTGACACTTAATTCCTCTCTCTAGCCCTGCAGTTTGTGGCACATAAAGGGTTAATGTATTGGATTTCATGGACGGCAAGCAAGCGTGCTATGTTCTCATTTATATGTATGCTATTAATATGTTTGAAGGTCGTCATCGTTAAAACAAAGCCATGTAATATAATAGAGCATTGGTAGGTTGGGGTTCACTAAGGGGGGTGGGTATAATGTGTTAGTGAGCTGCGTAATCCCAGTTACAGCCCTGGTGTCTAGGTCTGAGCGCAGTTCTGCTGCTGACGTCAGAGTAGAGGTGTACGCACACACCACGCTGATAGTTATTGGTCTAGCCGTGTTTGATAAGAAGCAGCATGATCTAGTTCTGATTTAAAGGGCTCTGATAAAGGGCCGGCTACACAAATCGTACACAGACCATTGGACCATAGACAGTTTGATGTGGATGCTCAGCGTAAATCTATCATGTATCATAATGGTCATATGAACACATATTAGTTTAAATTATCCCATAACTTTTTTAAATGTTTTTTTTTTTAAATGGACAAACTCCCCCTCCTACCGAAACTCAACTACCTGTATGTTGTAGATCAAGGTCTCTTTGCAGCTTTGTGTAGTTTATGTACATTGCAGTATGATTTTCCATTCAGCCACCATGGGGCTTATTCTGGTTCACACGCAAAAGCAAATTCTCTCTCTAATAGATAAAACCATGCTGTGGGGCAGATGTAACATGTGCAGAGAGAGTTACATGTGGGTGGGGTTTGTACTTCAAACTGATATCTATATTGCAGTGTAAAAATAAAGCAGCCAGTATTTACCCTGCACAGAAACAAAATAACCCCCCCAAATCTAACTCTCTTTGCACATGTTACATCAGCCCCATCTGCAGTGCAGCATGGTTTTGTCCATTAGAGAGAGAATTTGTCTTTGCGTTGGAACCGAATACCCCCCCCCCCCCCTCTATAGCAGTACTTATTAGTCCAATCCTTGTACCATCCACCACTGATGGGACAGTAGGAGGTGATGCAACTTTAAAGGTCAGGGTAACGCTATCTGATCCTTGGCAGTGAAGGTACTAAGATGGGAAGTGTGGATTGAATTCTCCATAACTGTACAATCACGGATCCTTCTTATCGCAGTTGGTGCTCACCATGTGCACGAACCATTTTTGCCTCCTTTTTGTCTAACACTCTTGTTGGATGTTACTTGTGAAGTAAGATGAAAATGGGATTCACTGGGAGATAAGTGATTCACATACGTTCCTATCGAAATAGCGCATTAGATAATCACGGTGGAAACAGTACATCAGATACGTTACTCTGGAAACAATGCATCAGATACGTCACTATGGAAACACTGCATCGGATACATCTCTATGGAAACACTGCATCACACACGTCACTATGGAAATAATGCATCAAATGCATCAGATAAGTTACTATGGAAATACTGCACCAGATACGTCACTATGGAAACACTGCGTCAACTGCATAAGTTTTGTCACTATGGAAATACTGCACCAGATACACCACTATGGAAACACGGCTTCAGATACATCACTATGGAAACACTGCATCAGATACACCACTATGGGAACACTGTATCGGATGCATCACTATGGAAACACTGCATCAGATATGTCACTATGGAAACTGCATCAGATATGTCACTATGGAAATACCGCGTCAACTGCATCAGGTATGTCACTGTGGAAACACTGCATCAAATAAGTCACTATGGAAACACTGCATCAGATATGTCACTATGGAAACACTGCATTAGATACATCACTATGGAAACACTGCATCAGATGCGTCACTATGGAAACACTGCATCATATGCACCACTATGGAATCACTGCATCAGATATGTCCCTATGGAAACACTGCATCAGATATGTCCCTTATGGAAACACTGCATCAGATACGTCACTATGGAAACACTGCATCAGATACGTCACTATGGAAACACTGCATCAGATACGTCACTATGGAAACACTGCATCAGATACGTCACTATGGAAACACTGCATCAGATACTTCACTATGGAAACACTGCATCAGACATGTCACTATGGAAATAGCGCATCAGATAAACCACTGTGGAAACACTGCATCATATATGTCACTATGGAAACACTGCATCAGATTTGTCACTATGGAAATAGCACATCAGACACATCTATGGAAACACTGCAATTAAAGTCACTATGGAAATAGCGCATCAAATATATAGAAATATGTAGTGCTTTCAGATCCAACTTTAATGAAATAGTGCATCAGTTAGATCTCTACAGGATTTGTGCATCAGAAGTGTCTCTATGGAAACAATGCATCGGATGAGTATAGCGTTTCTATGGATATAGTGTCTCTGGTGCGTCACTATGGGTATAGCGTCTCTGGTGCGTCACTATGGGTATAGCGTCTCTGGTGCGTCACTATGGGTATAGCGTCTCTGGTGCGTCACTATGGGTATAGCGTCTCTGGTGCGTCACTATGGGTATAGCGTCTCTGGTGCGTCACTATGGGTATAGCGTCTCTGGTGCGTCACTATGGGTATAGTGTCTCTGGTGCGTCACTATGGGTATAGTGTCTCTAGTGCGTCACTATGGGTATAGCGTCTCTGGTGCGTCACTATGGGTATAGCGTCTCTGGTGCGTCACTATGGGTATAGCGTCTCTGGTGCGTCACTATGGGTATAGCGTCTCTGGTGCGTCACTATGGGTATAGTGTCTCTGGTGCGTCACTATGGATATAGCGTCTCTGGTGCGTCACTATGGGTATAGCGTCTCTGGTGCGTCACTATGGGTATAGCGTCTCTGGTGCGTCACTATGGATATAGTGTCTCTGGTGCGTGCCCTCCCGGTGCTGTGCACTCCCAGTGTAACCCTCCCGGTGCTGTGCACTCCCAGTGTAACCCTCCCGGTGCTGTGCACTCCCAGTGTTACCCTCCCGGTGCCGTGCACTCCCAGTGTTACCCTCCGGGTGCCGTGCACTCCCAATGTTACCCTCCGGGTACCGTGCACTCCCAGCGTTACCCTCCGGGTGCCGTGCACTCCCAGTGTTACCCTCCGGGTGCCGTGCACTCCCAGTGTTACCCTCCCGGTGCCGTGCACTCCCAGTGTTACCCTCCGGGTGCCGTGCACTCCCAGCGTTACCCTCCCGGTGCTATACACTACTGCATTGTTCCTTTCCAAGAGAAAAAATATGAGATTTCCCGTGGACATGAAATTCATCTTTATTTTGCCCTGTTTGAGGTTTACGTGCCAAACACAACACTTCTTATTTTAACAGTTATTCTAAGGTGGGCGGCAGCCAATCATTTCCATCCGATGTAGCGCCCAGCTGCGTCCAGAAGCGTTACACTCTAACTGCGGCCCTCTCAACTTCAGTATTTATACAGAGAACAAGCCAAAAGGCCCGCTGGTCGGGGGGTCACAATGGACTTCTTTTTATGGTGTTATTACCCCCTTACAGAATAAAGATCTGACAAGCATTGAGTTTAGTCATTGCAACAGTAAGAATAAAAAAAACTCATGCACAGATATAGATTTCTCTATGAAAGGAGGTTCTACGACTCCCGAAACATGATTAAGAAAGAATCTACAGGCCACCTGTTTCACGCCAACTTATTTCCTCCATCGAGAGTACGAGCGCTGCCAGTTCTGCACTTACACTCACACACTGAACCAAAGGAAAACATTGTGATCTACATACTTGCAAACACTGTACTCTATACAGACCTATTTCGGGAACTAACGGTCTCTTTAATCTCTTCCTAGCCATTCCAAGACCTCTTACCCCACCCATGTGCTACTCAAATCCCTCCGCACCCCCCTATGCATTTAATTACATTCTTTTCCCCCCAACCACATCACAGTCCCCTTTTTCATTATACTTCCTCTGCCTACAGAGCTGCCATTAGAAATGTTAACAACTGGAATCAAAATGTATCAAACCCCCCCCCCCCCCCCTCAAACACTTGGTTGTTCTCAAATGAACCTAGAATACCAATACCCTTTGCCACCTTTCAGTTATGCTGCCCTTCCGTTACCGTCCTGATTGTCGGTACAACCTTAGCTCTGACTCTGATTGGCTTATTCCGCAATGCTGTTGGTAGTGCAGACACAATCGATCATCTACAACTTTGAGCGGCAGAACTCCGATGATCAATGCTTAGCCTAGAAGAGTGTATGTATGTTTCTAACAGCGTACATTTATTATTTTAGTTTTACCCCTTATAGTGAAAGTGGCCTAGTCAATTTTCTTCAAATTTCTATCATGCTGCTTTAGCTGCAGCCTAACCTTTACCGTTCCCGCAGTCTAACCTTTCCCATCCCTACTGCCTAACCCTAAACCACCATCACCCCCCCCCCCCCCGCCGAAGATGCCGTCACTACAGGGGGAAGGTGCCGTGATGCCGGTGAAGCGCCGGGCATCGCCGTCTAAGGCGGCGCTGGGCTTCCCCATGCAAGCAGTCGGGCAGGCACCAGGCTGTTTTAGCGGGGCGCTGCTAGAGGGGCAGGGCACATTTTGCCCTTTAAAAATCAGGCAGGGCGCAGCACCCCGCTAAAACAGCCTAGCGGGAACACTAAGATGTTTAATTAAGGAACTATTTCTACTGTGACCCACCTTCTGCTTTACCCAATACAGTAATAAAGACTGGGTAAAGCAACGCAGATAAGAGTTACGAGCTTGACTAATACTAACAGATAACGTGTATCAGACAAAATAAACAAATTCAAATTGATTTTCTAATTCACGCACCGTTTTAATAACCCTACATAGAGATCTGCTGTGCGTCGGGCGTCTTAACCCCTTGAGTGCCGATGTTGCTGCGACCGATCCTCAAAATATCCGCTATAAATGCCAGCGCCACTCACAGCGACTGTTCTTTCAGTATAAATATATACAAATACAGACAAGTCAGATAATGGAAGTTTAGTTAAATATCGCCCCCCAAAAAACAGATCTGTCGCCGGGAGCGGCGCTGGCATTTTTAGCGGATATTTTGAGGATCTCTCACAGCAACCGTTGGCCCTCAAAGGGTTAATGGAAAAAGGGTTCGCTTGGCAAATTTCGCACCTATTTTTACAAATTCCCTTGGCGCTCAATGGGTTCAAATGAGCTCCATGACTACGGCATTAGCTGTTTGTGTATAGTAGTCAAGGGCTGCAGAAAAATGTGTCAATTAGAAGAGAGGGTTATTTATTAACGTTGATTAAAGTTGCAAATCGGGATTAGCTACCAAACTGAACCAATCAGCAGTTAGCGTGTAGTTGTGTAGTTCAGGTTAGACTGAAAGCAAACGTCCCACTGGTTACTGTTGTTTTACTGCAGATTTGCATCTTTCAGCAATGTTGGTATCTTACGTGATGTTTGGTTTGAAGGTTACGTCTTGGTTCCCCGTTTTGTCATAGGGCTGTTATCTAAGTCAGCAATTGTCGGTTTTCATTCAATTTAAATCATTTAACAGCATGTGGAAGTTCCAGGTCATAACTGTCAGCAAGATATTTTATTCATGAGAACCAATGGAAGCAGCCAAAAGCCTTGCCTATTCTTAATGATGTCATGACCACTCTTTTGCTAAAACCCACGCATTTTACACCTTGAACATCTTTTTTGGCCTTATTAAAAGGGTATATACATAAAATAGTCAATAGGTCAACCATATATATTTGACCTGCAAGGGGTCAAAAGGTCGACTGTCTAAGGTCAACAAGGTTAAAAGGTCTAAGTAAAAATAGTTGACAAAAAAATGGTCGACACAAGTTACTGCTTTTTTTTTCAAATGTGTGACATTGATTAGTAAAAACGCAGACCCCTGCGGGCTCTCTACTCTCAACACTCTGCGGGCAATGTGCTCCACTCCACTACTGCTGTGTTGTCTGACTCCGAACCCCTTCAGAACAAGGGGAGAGTCGCTTTCCTGGTGCGAGGTGATGATGTCATCTCTATGCGCCGGCACTGCTCCTGTGTGCAGCGAGATCAATGCTGATCTGGGAATAACTCGACTGTTCATCTAGTGAGCCAATAATGTTTTTGGTGATGGGGATACTTACGATATCCAGGTGGTGGAGATGCCGGTGGTCGAAAGCGGACCCTGGAGAATCCCAACTGGGGCTCTGTAAGTTACCTAACCCTCCCTTGCAGCACCCTGGCACTAGCCCCCCCCTCTAGTGCCTAACCCTGACCCCCGCACTCTGCCGCCTAAACCATAACCACCCCCTGCCTAACCCAAGTCCCCACTAGTGCTTAAATCCCCCCTACCCCAGCCTGACCATAACACGCCCCTCATAATCACATTCAGAATGTCGACTATTGGTATCCCGTCATGATTCTTTTGGCGTTCCGGCATCAGTATTCTGAAAGCAGTTGGGATGCCAGTGTCTGTATTCTGAACGCCGGCATCCTAACCACATACCGCTGATGGATGTAAAGGACGTAGACCCCTTATTTATGCTTCCACCCTCCCGTGGTGGTGAGCGGAAATCCACCCAAAGTTGGGCTTATTGAGGCACAACCTGGCATTTCTGCAGTGCACCCATGGGCTTAGCCTCTCCAGGGCTGGACTGTCTACTAGCTCATTATGTGCATTTGGAAAACAGGCGCTTTCCCTGCTCTTGTTTTGTAAATGAGAACCCAGACGAGCTGTGATCAGACAGAAAATGTATATTCATAGATGCGGTTTTGGTTTGCAGAGCAGACATGCTTCCTCCATGATCGTCTCCTGGTCTGTGTTTCCAGGTACCACGGCCCACGCATTTTGTATTTCCCCTCTTAGATCTTTTGCACCAGCTGTCAACGAATACCTAATTTGTCACTGTGATTGTTTCTGCAGAACAAGACTGCAGGGCCTGCACACATCCCCCCCCCCCCCCCCAACGCCACTTGTATAAAGTTATCAGTCTCATTCCAACTCAGATTTGAAAGTTAGAGCGGGATGTGATGTGTTCCGAGTCCGGTGGCCGTACCTTTTAAGTCACTGCCCATGTAAAAGAAAAATCAGAGTATGGCCGGCATTGTGCGGACTTGCAGTGCATTACATCCCACCCTTAGGGCCTTATTCTAGTTCACTCTTTCTGATAAAAATCGTTCTTAGATGGACAAAACCATGTGCACTGCAGGGGGGCAGATGTTACTTGTGCAGAGAGATACCCTATAGAAGCCTATAGGCTTCTTTCGCCGCCCGCCGTCCGCGCGCGCCCCCTCTCCCGTCCTCCTTTGATCTCCTCCTCCCCCTGGTGTCACAGCCGGGAGGACATCCGGCTTCAGGGGGAGGAGGAGACGCAGGGGGACACTGGCAGCCACCGGGTGGTGACGGAGACCCCCGCAGCCCACATCACAGGTATCGCGGGGGTCTCCGTTACCGCAGCCCGATGCTGGCCGCATATGTTAGTACATATGCGGCAGCATCGTTGCGGCTGCCATGCGAAGGGCGGCGATGTATATTAATACATCCCGCCCTAAGGGATGTATTAAACTGTAAAAGTGGCCCTACCTCCTTCAAGCGCTCCCTCAAAACCCACTTTTTTCGACTAGCCTATCCCTCCTCCTAACCTCTTTTGATCCTCCTATCCTGCCTCCGTTCCCCTCCGTTCCTACTTATCCTATTGTTTTTCATTCGTCCACCCACCTATTTTTAGTATGTTAACTCTTATGAGTAGGGTCCTCCTTCCTCACGTACTCACCCTACCTCTTTACCTCACCTGTGCTCCTGTCCTGTTCTTCCCTTCCTCTACTTCATCTTCAGTCTCCTCGACAATTTTGACACCTACTTCTGAACTGATGCTGATTTTAGTTCTACCAGCTATACCCCTATTTATACTGTATTTTTCAACACACCCTGTACGTTACCTTGTAATTTGTTTTTTGTTTGCTATGTACGGCGCTGCGGACACTTTGCGGCGCCTTATAAATAAACGTACTACTACTACATGTGGGCTGCGGGGGTCTCCGTCACCTCCCAGCGGCTGCCAGTGTCCCCCTGCGTCTCCTCCCCCCTGAAGGCGGATGTCCTCCCGGCTGTGACACCAGGGGGAGGAGGAGATCAAAGGAGGACGGGAGGGGCGGCGCGCGCGAAAACGGGGTGAACGGGTATTGATACATAGGGAAATGCGGTAAAACGGGGGTTTTACTGCATTTTCCCTTTAGTACATCTCGCCCTAGGAGAGCATTACCAAAGTGTGCTGTTGATCAGGCCATTACCACAGCGATCTGTGCCAGAATGCCATATTATCTGGGCTTCAAAACAGATGCAAAGTTTCTAGAACAAACTTTACGCTGAGCAAATGTCTTTTTTTTCTTTTTTTTTTCGGTTCGGGTTTTGAGGCCGGCGAATTTCATCGCTGGAAACGCAGAATAACATATTAATGAAGGCTTGTTTATTTTACAGTGCTAATTCGTGATTGATCTACAGACAGAAATGACACCCTGTGTCCTAGCAAGGCTGGGCGGGTAGAGAAGAGCTGTGTTGGGTTGTGTCTGAGTCAAACGTCCCCGGCTGACAGCTGTAAGCGCAGCACATTAACTTGCTGTGGACACAGACTGTGTTTACTCATTCCTGGCTTTTACAGCAGAAGAGCTGACGGATATTTTAGTACTTAACCCATGCGGCAACTCCCAGGGTTCAAAATAAAATCTGACAGGCGGCGTGAATACTGTACCTTGACTGACAATACGTTATTGTTCTCACTATAAATAGCACGTGGAGATGGACAGCAACTGAACACAAATTGTAGTTTTGTGATGCATCAATTGCTGTGTCATGTAATCAGACTTATTTCTGTCTGGTTTGCACAACCATCCATTGTATTTCTTGTCTTAGTGTTATATACCTGGAAGACGTATCGTGCTAGGAATATTTGCAATGTGCTTCTTTCTACACATGCTCATACTGTTGGCTGCTCCAGTATCCGATATCCGGCCAATACTGAGGCACAAAGGTGCAGAGTGGAACGCAAGTCCGTTTGTACCATTGTACTGCGCGTGCTTCGGGGATGAATGTATGCAGGGTAATGCGCATTTCCAGTGGGTATGTGTAGTTAGAACCAGGCTCTTCCCACCGAGAAACGGTCGTTAGGTCGACACCATTAAGATCAACATACATTGGGTCAACCACTGAAGGTTGACTTAGACAAAAGGTCAACATGCCTAAGGTTGACAGGGTCAAACGGTCAACACAAGCATTAGGTCGACAGTCAAAAGGTCGACATGGGAATTTCACAGGTTTTTTTTTTTTGGAGCCCACATGTGCCGACAGGTGGTATTTCCTACCATCCATTAAGGCGTGGAGGGTTAATATAAGCTTGGAGAGCGCACGCCGGGTGCACCGGTACGGTCCATGTCGACGGTGTCGTCATTCGGGACAATTTTTTAAAATACCCATGCCGACCTTCCCCATGTTGCCCTAATGCTTGTTTCGACCCTGTCGACCTTAGGTATGTTGATCTTTTTTCTGTGTCCACCTTTGGCCCTCCAGCTGTTGTTGAACTACACATCCCAGCATGCCCTGCTACATTTTGCTATTTGGCTAGGCTAAAACTGTTGCAGGGCATGCTGGGATGTTTAGTTCAACAACAGCTGGAGGGCCGAAGGTTCCGCATCCCTGCCTTAGGCGGACACAGAAAAAAGATCAACATCCCTGACTTAAGGCCTGTCGAGCTTAGTTTGGTCTACCCAATGACCCATACCCGTTCCCACCATAGACAAAAGTCAGTGAGTGTGTTGGAGCTTAGGGTATGGAGGTTTGTGCCTGTTTTCAAGGGCATCTTCTGCAGTGAGGACAGGGCTGCTGCAAAGACGCATTGATAATGATGGCGACTGTGCAACCAAGCATACGGATAGGGCGGTCCTGAGTACAATGTGCATGTAGTTCTGCCCACATAGGGGCAGATTTATTAAGCCTGGCGAAGCGATAAAGTGGTCGGTGATAATACAGCAGCCAATGAGAACTGTCAAGTTGCAGGCTGGTTTGAAAAATGACAGTTAGCAGCTGATTGGCTTCCGCATTATCACCGGACTCTTTTCTTTTTACTTCACCAGGCTTAATAAATCTGCTCTTCAATGCAGGAGCAGGTACAGTTAAATAGCTGTGTGGTGCCACTGTGATATAACCAGGCTGCACTCTGTTAAGCACCGAAGATGGCGGCCGCCCCTCTGAGCAGCAGCAGGCAGACTGTCAGGAATTTCTGCTCTGACCAATAAACCACAAAGGACTCTTTCCCTGCGACAGTCGGGATTGTTATTGGAGGCAGAGATGAGATTTAAGTTCTGGCTCAGAAGAGTGTTTCATTGATATATTTTGGGCTTTATTATTTGCTTGTGGTGAAAATGTATTTGCTTAGTGCTTAACACAGGCCAAGCGCACATACACAAGGCCCTGTGTGTGATGTTCCGCCATGCTGAATTCTCTTACCTGTGCATTGTAGGGAGAAGAGACGACCGCGCTGACTCTCGTTCTCCACCGAGATGCCGGATCCCTTGGATTTAATATTATTGGTGGCCGGTCGTGTGTGGTATGTTAATTGTTAAAATGTGTTTTCCTTTTCCTGTTGAGCATGGGGTGAATGTCTTGAAGCTAAAGTAACACAGGGCACATTGGTCTCTGTGGGAGACTGTATAGTATCCGTGCCTCAGGAAGCGGCCCGGAATACAGGATCATTTGTGTTTCAGAAGGAGAACAGGAAAATAGTCACCCAAACTCACTTTCACTAATCACTGTTCTAGATAATTAGCACTGAACTCCTGTCTGTCTGTCTGTGTCTCTATCTCTCTCTCTCACTCTATCTCTCTCTATGGGGGATGTGTTAAAATGCATCACCACCCCTCCCTGCGCTGCCGCAGCGATGCTAGCGCATATGTATTAACATATGTGGCTAGCATTGCTGTGCGGTGATGGAGGCCCCCCGCAATACCTGTGATGTGGTGTCCGGGGGGGTCCCCGTCACATCCCGGCTCAGCGCGGCTGTCCCCGTCTCCTTCCCCTGCAGATGGAAGGACATCTGGCTGTGACATATGCTAGGAGGAGTTTCACGGAGGACGGAGATGCGGGTTGGAGTCTAAGGCGGACAGCAGGCAGTGGGCAGCGGGCAGCGATAGAAGCCTAGAGGCTTCTATTGGAGAATCACCACCCAAAGGTGGCGACACCCTGCCCTGCGATGATATGGCGGATGGGTATTAGTACATTAGAAAATGGGGTAAAACTGGGTTTACCGCATTTTCCTCTATCTAGGCTTAATAGCACCATCATACTGTATAATCTATGTAATAATAGGTAACAAGAACAAATACAAAAGTAAAATAAAAGCATAGGACCTATAAGTGGTGGTTCCAGAGCAGGAACTGGCAGCGCAGTACAAAATTCAAATATGGGAGGCAAAGCAACTGCCACCAACTGCCATTCCTAACTGATTCACTGGCAGTGTGGGCGACTCCCCTACTCCCCCCCCCGGGATCCACCACTGTTCTATGTCAGAACTGTACAGTCATGTTTAGCCTAACTGTAAATGCTGAAGAAATACGCTTACTGCCAAATTATAGTTTGATTAATCCATCTTGAGCCAGTCTCTCCCCATTACACTTCTAGGAGCATTTAACAATCAGGTGTTTACTAAAGGCTGAAATTCCCTCAAATCACCAGAACTTCAACTAGATCATTGGTACTTTTCCCATTGATGTGGATGGAAAGGTTGACAGTCAGCAGTTTGACATGGTCAAAAGGTCTGGCATGACTTTTTTTTTTTAGCAGCTTTGGTTGTCTTTGTCGACATGAACCTCCAATTAGTGTAGCGCGTATGCTCGCCATGCTTCGGGCCTGGTACCTCGCACTGTACAATTCCCATTTGTAGTCCACTTGGATGGTAAAGAATGAAAAAAAGTCCTAAAAATGGACATAATTGTGAAAAAAATCATGTCGACTTTTCCATGTGTCGATCATTGTCTTTAAATATTTAACTTGTAATGACCTTTTATCAATGTTGCCCCCTTTTGCATGTCGACCTTTTGCCAATGTCCACCGAGTGCAGTCCTAGCCAACCTGTGGCTCTCCAGCTGTTGTGAAACTACAAGTCCCAGCATGCACTGCAACGGTTTTGCTATTATGGAATGCTAGAACTGTGGCAAAGCATACTGGGATGTGTAGTTTCACAACATCTGGAAAGCCACAGGATGACCAGGTGTGATCTACTGCATGTCCACCGTTTGTCTGTGTCAACCTTCTGGTGTCGATCTGTTGACTGTTTACCTAGACACTGTAGACATTCCAACTGCTTCTCCTTTCCCATAGACATCAATAGGAATATCTCATTTAGAATCCAATGCACCATCGTCAGCAGGGGGGGGGGGGGGGGCAGCGGCGGACGCCAGCTGATTGGCTGAGAGAGGTCTCAGCCAATCAGTGGCTGCCAATTCATTTTTATGGCCTTTTTTTTTTCAAGGGCGTCCTCTGCCCGGCTCATTGTCCCCTCGCCGTCCCCCTGCTACCCCAGTCTGCAGCTCCCCGGGAGTTGCATGTAATAGATTGCATGCAATACTTGGCACATGAAATGCCTAATCACGTGTGACCCCTCCCGGGGAGCTACTGGGACAATCAGGTCCGACTTGTCCTTAGGACAAGTTGTAATAATATATGGGGGCCTTTAAAGGTGAAGTTTGCCCATAGCAACCAGATTCTACTTATTTATTATTATTATTTTTATTTATTTAGAACCTTCTAGAAGACAATAGATAAAATCTGGTTGCTATGAGCAACAACGCAATTTCACTAGCACTCCCATCTTTGTAAATGTATCCCTTCGTAAATAATCTATTTGGAATAGAAACACCGTAGTCCATTTTTGTGGGGCTGTTGGTTCGGTTCTGGTCGATTTTTAAAGGGGCCCAAGACTAAATTTTATTAAATATACCCCTTTATGTTTCTGTAACTTCCATTATCCAGAGGGCGTCGTGTTCTAGGAGCGATGAACTGCGCAGTCGTTCTTACACAGGGCTAGTGTTCTACGGCCTGAATAGAGGTGTTGCTGTGTGGGAGAGTTTTATATATCATATGCCAGAAGTTTCTGTATAAATATTCTGTTCAGAAAACGCTGCTGCCAAGGTTCTTAACGGGCAAAGGACATAAAAATGTAAAAAAAAAAAATATGAGCTACGTCTTTGAGTGCTACATGCTTTGAAAGTAGCTTCTGTCAGTGGAGGGATAACTCTTGGGGCAATTTTATTGCAACAAATACTTTTTTTCCCCGCTCTTTTAATGAGGAAATACTCCAGCATCCACGTGGACTATGATTGGGTATAGTTCCCATGCCCAAAGCGATCCACGCGAGTTAAACTTAATAAATGGCGAGACGACTATTTTATGTCAATTTTTGTTCTGTTGACCATAGACCCTATCGACTTTCTAAATGTCGAACTAACTATCCCGTTGACCATGTCTACCATATCCTAATGACTTATTGACGGTTGACGTAATAAGGATCCACCGGTTGATCAATACCAGAAAACGCTATACAAGTATCAATATGAGTGGCAGGTAAAAGGTACCCAGTGCGCCGTCACTGTTAGACAGTCACGAAACCTCTCATTATATTTATTTTAAATATAGGATGATTTATGCTTTGGTGCCGACCAGACCAGATCTACAGTATTTTATCTGCCCCGGCGTATAGCTAGCTCTGTGTGAGAGGACTCTAATCTGAAGGTGCGATGGGTGGGATTGTTGAGGGATGGCAGTTAATAAATGTTTCAGATTACAGTTGAGCAGGGATTAAAGTGGTTCTGGAACTGTGGAACTCCTTTCCCCTGCCCCCCCCCCCCCCCCCCCCCAATTAGGCTTTTCGGCACCCCCTGCAAACTACATTTGTGCCCTACCTCCCATATTTTATGTGGCATGGTTACACAGCAGTATCCCCAGTTCAAATGACTCCACACAGTAGCACAATCTTATTCACATTACACTGTATGTAGTGGCTCATTCATAGTAGGGCCCCTTATTCACATTGCAGACAGTAGTGCCCCTTATTTAAATTATGTAACTCAGTAGTGCCCCTTGTTCACATTAGTCTACACAGTAGTACTCCTTATAAATGTTATGCCACACAGTGGTGCCTCTTACACACAATGCCAAGTGTAGTGCCCCTTATACAAAATTTCCACAGCAGTAGTGCCCCTTACATATAATCCCAAGAGTAGCTAAGCTGCTTATACAATTAATGCCCACAGTAGTAGTGCCCTTTACACAAAATTTCAACAATAGTAGTGCCCCTTACACATAATACCAGCAAAAGGGCTGCTTATGCATATAATGCCCACGGTAATGCCCCTTATACTCATCTCTGCCTGTGCCCCACCAGCAGCCTCCCCGCCTCTCTTTGTACCTCCAGCTCCCTCTCATATTGTCTTCAGCATGCACAGAGCCTGCTCCTCTTAGTGGCTCTTCTGTACTGCAGCAATGGTGATGGCATGACATCACATATGACGTTCCCGGAAAAGTAAGCTGCTGAGACCTCTGGAGGGGACTAAGGCTGTTTGAGTACCAGAAGAGGCAGACCGCAGATGGAGGAGAACCATGGAGCCACCAGAACATGAGGGAGGAGGCGGTGGCTGCCGCTAGTCAGTGACACACATGAGCCAATTGCATCATCTGTTGACCTGGGTGGTGGTGGGGCTGTTTTTTTCTGTTGGAATCTCTATTCCAGGGCAGAGATGGAAGTAGTTCCGACTCGGTTCAACACCCCCCCCCCCCCCCCCCCCCCACTTTCACCCCTGCAATTGAGGGCTAAAAATTCCAGTCACTGCTCTGATATGCTCTGTACCCTCCCCTTATTTATGAAGCACCTCCTCTAACTCACGAAGTCTTATCCCATAAATGGGGCAAATAGTTTAACCAGTGCAGTGACGCTTTTGTCCCCCCATTGTTGGAGGACCTCTACTCCAACTGCCGCATTTGTACAGACCTTCACGTAAATCAGACTTTGCCATGTTTAACTGATAACCGCACAATTTGGACTTAGTGGAGCGGTCTGTAGGCATGCGTCATACTGGAGAGCCCAAAATAGCGGCGGAGTGCATTGTGCAATCCAGGGGGTGGGGCCAACTCTTTTATGAGATAGTACTACTGTAACTTAGAATAAGGTGACCTCATAAATCCTTTGATGTCGCTATCCTTACAGCACAACTATCTGATGCTAAACTCGCATGAAAGATCCTTTTTATACTACAGAAAACACCCAAACCAGCTAATCCTCATGATGCCCGGTCAAACAGCCTTACCCTTTGTTCTGCCAGGCGCCCTTCTCTCTTGCTTGCAGATGTATATGAAGCACCGCCCAATTCATCTTTAATGCAAAGTTAGCAGATAATAACTCTTTATTGATATGTATTTTACAGAGACGTCCAAATACAGAGGTTACCCCGACCCCGTTACTAACTTTGGTTGTAGCATAATGTTATTATTAATTCTCAGTGATTGACAGTCTGCGGCGATAGCCCTGTTTGTGAAAATATCTCTGTTTAAGGGGAGGGAAGAGGCCAGGGATCTCTGTCATAAGATGGAGATTTCCAGGCCTCTGCAGCGGGCAGCTTGCCCGGCACCACGGGTAACGTAAGCTGCACAATGGTGAGGGAGATATCCGATGCTTCCTAAGACACCGGTCAGAACACTACTGCAGCAGGAGGAGTCAAATAGACGTCTGCTGCTGCATTACCATATAGAACTATCACTGTTGCTTCCAAGGAAGCAGCAGCGTTAGCTGCTCCAACCACATCTGAATCAGGCCCACTATGACCACAGTCTGCGCTGGCCTCCCAAAAAGATACACAGGAAAACGCTTGTCTGCGGCCACGGCGCTCCTCCTGCTGCTAATGAAAAATGGCCCATACAAAATGGCTGCCCTAACAGCAGACAGTTTTTGGGAATGCTAGAGGAGGCCGCAGCCTCCTCTAGCATCCTCGCAAGCTGTCTGCTGAAAGGGGGTGGTCATTTTGTGAGGGCCATTTTTCATTAGCAGCAGCAGCAGCAGGAGTGTCAGGACTGCAGACAAGTAGATCTGCAGGTCCTGGCAGCCATAACCCACCCAGACCCCTGGCACCCACACTGACTCAACGCCTCCCCACCAGAGGACAGTTGGGAGATTTGTACCAGCAGTAGGAGTACATGCCATTGAATTGGTTTTAGCAGAGGGAAAGGTATGGGGGTCTAGTTGTGACCCAGTGCCACCCTAAAGCTGGACATACCCAAGCAGATGTGCTTAAGCCGCAATTTGACAAAGCTACCTCCATTTCTGTGGAGCACTCTTTGTCCCGATTTCTTAATTCCTAATTGTTGGGCGATATGATATCGGGAGCTATCTTGGGGTATTGTTCACCAGTATACAAATTGCATCATACTTGTTAGAACCCAACCAGTTGGCATAAGAAGGCAGGTTTCTACTACCGTTCCGTTACTGCTCTAACTCATTGGTTCCACTGCGCCACCTCCACTAGGATTTTGTGTCTGTAAGAGACGGAGATCAAGTGCTTGTTTCCACCACGAGTCAGACCTGATCACGTCTAGCATGCAGTGTCACTGGCGTTTAAGTAGAGGCCATGACACAACTTGTCAGAGCCGGCCAGATACAGTAATAGAGCTTCTGCTGTCTTCTAATATCCATATGCTTTATGGTAAGTGGTATAGGAAGCATCAGCCAGTGTATTAGTCTCACTGTCCCAACTAGAACTCGTCCCGGGTGTACTGAGACTTGGGAAGATGCAGGTTATGTTATAGGTAATATACTGTGGGCCCTGTATGAAGGTGTTGTGGTTAGCCAGTTGTCTGCTTCATGTGGACTGAAGGCTTTAGAAGTCGCAATTCACCTGATCTATTTACATGTATAGTTCTAAGGAGTTAATTCCATCAGTCCTGAAGTTCTGGATTATTTCTTGCAGAACCATATGGCAGTGTGGCGAAATCTGTGTGTTTAGGGCGAGATTGGGGCATACAGTACAGGTGTATCCTCATTCCCCTCGTGTTCTTGTGACATATGGTGCAAGACGCTCGGCGTGACTTATACGCTTTGCCACGTGTAACTTTCTGTAGGTTTCGCGGTTTATTTGCATTGTAGTCGCAGACCGAGTCGCTTACAGTGTACTAGGAACATGGCTTTTTTGTTTTTGTTGCAAAGGAATTTAATGCCCGGTCATACCATACTTTATGGCATCAGTTATGTGAATAAGACATATATGGGTGAGTTAATCACCGTCCTGAATCACACCTGATCTTTTGCGCAATGGGTAGAATGTAATGTAGCAAATCGCCTAATTATGGACCTCCTTCTGCTATAAATATCCACACCCCCTTCCCATGCCACTTGGACATCCCCCCTGGCATTAGAATGCATACTTAAATTGACTTACATTAATACATTTTCTCACCTAGCACAGGCCTATGGGCCAGATTCTCTAAGCTTCAAAAGTGATAAAATGGAGAGTGATAAACAGCCAGCCAATCAGCTCCTGCCTGACAGTTTTCAAACACAGTCTGTGACATGGCAGGTAGCATCTGATTGGCTGGTTGTTTATCACTCTTCATTTTGGGTGAGATTTACTAAGCTTGAAAAGTGATAAAATAGAGAGTGATAACCATGGCCGGCGACAGGGAGGGTCAAGGGGGACAGTCGTCCTGGGCCCCGATGATCTCAGGGGCCCCAAAGCCAGCCGTTTAGCTCCCCAGATCTGCTGCCTGGCCGGTCACCGCATCCCCGCAGTCTCTGCTGCCCGGTCGCTCCGCCCCCCAGCTCTGCTGCCCGCACGGCTACTCATCTCCAAGTCCCCAGCACTGCAGTGCTGCCCAGCCGCTAGCCTAGGAAAACAATTGTTTTATTTTTACACTGACAGTCTGCACTCTGCAGACAGTCCTGGTTCTGTAGCCCCGCCCCCTCGCGGCTGTTTGCCGTGATTCGCGGGTCGGCGGTGAGGGGGTGGAGCCTAAGTGACACACTTGTCATTTAATCTTGTCATATTGGCCCTGCCCCCTCACAATCGACCTGCAAATTGCGCGATTTTTAAGCCATGGGTCAGAGCCTCAGAGGCTTAAAGAAGGCTGCTGCCCAGACCTGGCATCAATGACAGCTGCTCTCCTCCCTCCTCCTATCAGAGTAAGTGTGTGCACTACATCTATGTGTGTCTGTCTGTGTTCTAAGTGTGTGTGTGCATGTATGCATGTTTGTGTGTGTGTGTGTGGATTGTGAGTGCCAGAGCCTATGACTATATATATATATATATATATATATATATATATATATATATATATATATATATATACATACATACATACATGTGTGTATGTATTTTATGTGTGTTCTTTTGTGTGTATGCATATTCTGCGTGTATATGTAGGGGTGGTTCAAAGGGGATATCTCTGCTCTAACTAGCCCAAAGCCAGTCCCCTGTCACTGCAAGACCCCCCCCCCCGTCTCAACCCCCGTCTCAACCCCCTGGTCCCCCACCACCCAGGCACCTGGAGTCCAACCGCTCAGGCACCCGCCCCTCCGCCACTAAGATGTCCGGCCACCGTAGAAGTGACCCCTGAGTGCTGCTGTTCAGCTGATGGGTAGGTGGGTACAATAAAGAGGTACTTCTCTCCCTCCCTGCTCAGCACCACAACTCTCACCCTATCTCCCTACTCTTTACCACTACTCACACCCTTCATATCTGCTCCATACCACTACTCACATCCTCCTCCCTTGCTCCGCATCACTACTCCCATCCTGCTCTTTACCATTACTGTGCTTAATGGGGAAGGGGGCCCCCACAGATATCAGTGTATGGGGCCCCAAGATTTCTGTTGCCGGCCCTGGTGATAACCAACCAGCCAATCAGCTACTACCTGACATTTTTCAAACACAGCCTGTGAGATCACAGGTAGGAGCTGATTGGCTGGCTTTTTATCACTCTCCATTTTATCACTTTTGAAGCTTAGAGAATCTGGCCCTATATCGTTACAATATGTTATTTAAAGCAGTGTAATGCTAGGTACACACCAGAATGATGCAGATCGTGAGATGGTCGCAGGATCTGCTGGAGAACATGAGCTGCATCAGATCCAATTCCGATCTGTGCCCAGTTGAAGGGATCATTTTCAAATCCTGACTGCAGCAGGTAGGATCTGCAAAATGACCAAAAGACCAGCGGGACACGCATCGGATCGGAATATGATCTAAAACATTACTAATTTACATACAATCGATGGAGATTGTATCAAAATTGGGGGAATTGAGGCACATAAATTAGGCTAAGCATTGAGTTGTGGTGATTTTATTTTAATAACCTTGCAAATACCCAATTACATTTAAAGGGGGTATTCAATCTGGAGGTCACGGCGGTCGAGCTTGCTCGACCGCCGTGACCCTATGCCCTTCTCGGTCAGCTCAACCAAGAACATAACGGCGGGATTCAATGTCCCGCCTGCAGCTGGACGAAAAGGGGGCGTGGCCTTGAGTTGCGGCCGGGAAGAGGCGAGCTGCAGCCGGCAGCTCGTCACTTCTCGGCAGAACGAGCCCGACAGCTTGTGAAGTCGGGCTCGTTCTGCCGACATACCCTGTTCAATGCTGTCGAGGAAGACAGCATTGAATAGGGCCCGGCGGCCGGGAGATTTCATTACACAAAGCACTATCATTATGAAACAACCAGTTATGGATAGAAATAATTAAAACAATTGTCAGTGTTTTCTGTTTGTCCTCAGTCCTACAGTGATATAGCAGCTGATGTTTGTTGTGTCTTAGTGCATTTATTTAATGTCTTTATGTGTTTCCTTGTGTAGGAGAATCAGGACGGAACATCCAGCGAAGGAATTTTTGTGTCCAAGATATGTGACAGTGGCCCAGCTGGCAAAGAGGGCGGACTGCAGATTCATGACCGGATTATCGAGGTATGTGCAATCTGTCTGGCTAAGTTCCATGTCAAAACCGACGAGGGGTCGGCGACCTCTTTGCCAAAGGAAAGCGTATAAGATGTTAAATATCTTTTTACAAGTGAAGTCCATCAAATGCTGATTGAATGAAATCACAGATGACCTTCAAGCCCTAAAACTTATCACCTATATTTAGGTACAAGGCCGCATGTAATGACTTACTAGGGAATTGCCGACAATTTAACATTCCCAGCTTGTGGCTAACCTTGTTTCTCGAGTTACCTTGAACCGTGAAAATGTTTTGTGTATATTTTATATGTATGATGTTTTTTTGTTGAAGTTGACTCGTCACTTCCACACATTGGAGGAAGCTTTTTTTATGAGTGTAAATAGAAATGTGAGTTAATTGCCGCCTCGGGGCTGCTGGCGTGTTGATTGCGGATGTGTAATTAGCCCCTGACACTTTATACGGTGGCTATCCAAACCTAACTGAATGTGCCCAGTGAGTTCAGTTGTGGAAATGTTCGAAACGTCCTTATGTTCACTGTCCTTTTACTAGTAAAGTTGTCAAATCTTCAATTGTTTGGCCAAGTGTGTGAAATATTTGAGGGCGTTTATGAAAATGCGTGCTGTATCCCATATAAACCAATTGTATTCCAAGGGGTAAATATAATAGGGTCCAAATTGACAGAGGTGCCGGACGTTGGACAGGAATGACGGAATTTTTTTAAAGCGGCAATCGTTTACAAGGCAAAACTAGGTTGGTTACTTCCTTGTAAATTATTTCCGCTTTAAAAATATGTGCATTTTTGACTGACGTTCTGCACTTTCGGTATCTTAGACCATATTATATTTAACCCCAGGCATTATTTTTGTAGTACTGATTAGAAAATGAACGGAAACACCCTATTGGTTGCTCAACTCAACATCACTTTGTTGCAGGGCACTATTTTCACCTACTGTAAGTTGCTAATTGTTTGTTTTCTGCACCTGTGTCTTGTATACGATGCATTGTCCTCAGATTGACAATACCCTGCTTGCTGTACGGGTGCTGAAGACCGTGACCGTTGCTCCTGTTTTCTTTTGTGATGTCACAAGAACTGTTGTGATTGGCGTTGCTGTGTATAACTGCTCATGTTATAAGATGGTTAAGTATTTGGGTGTTGTTATTGCAAATGGAAAACACCTACAGATGTCTCCTGCTCATGTATGCCGTGACACGTAAGCACGGGCAAACACATCACACAAGGAAGGAAGGAAGACTTATAGGGCCAGATGTATCTAAAAGTGATCAAATGGAGAGTGATAAACAGCCAGCCAATCAGCTAGTCTGCCATGTTACAGGCTGGGTTTGGAAATTGACAGGAAGATGCTGATTGGCTGGCTGTTTATCACTCTCCACTTTATCATTTTTTTTAAAGCTCTGCAGGGCAGGAGAGGCCACAGAGTTCCTGGATATAAAGTTCCAGAAATACAGAGAGAATGCAAAGTGTCTAATATTAGCCTGAGCAACACCATTATATAGCGTACAGGAAATGGCACCGAAGTAACGGCGAATGTCCTATTGCCATATTTGTACACAATGCGATAATGTGATGAAGTATGACACAGTCAAAAGGGAAAATTACCCCGTCAGTGTTACTAATAAAAGCAAGCCACACTCACCACATAAACTGTAATTAAATACAAATGGAAATTAAATGAAGTTAGAAGATATTAAATACAAACACCTGTTATTTCTCCCTTTAAAACTTCAGTGTCGAAATTCTATCTCTCCTCCATTCAAATGGAAATTTCATTAAGTTATGTGACTAGACAGCTACCTTTCTGTATAATGCAGAAGCCGCAATAATCAATTTACAAGGTTCGGGGGGGGTACATACTAGACCAGTCATGGCCAAACTATGCCCCCCCAGCTGTTGTAAAACTACAAGTCCCATCATGGCTTGCCACAATTTTGCTGTTAGGGAATGCTAAAACTATGGCAAGGCATGCTGGGACGTGTAGTTTCACAACACCTGGAGGGCCACAGTTTGGCCTGCATTAGACTATGGTCGTTGCGATCCTTTGCAGAACACAATATATTGTACTGCGTATACCCAGCTTATAAAGTCCTAACACCAAGGACATATATATTTATTAAATGTTAAAATAGCTCTACCATACAATACTGCTATTTTTCACATTTACACAATTGATTGCAACTCGGTACAATTAAAAATTCCCAGAGTTGGTACTTGTACCCTTCTCCAGGAGAAGCTGCTGGCTATGCCAGGGCCAATCTCCTTACATCTCTGGGCAAATCACATTTATTTTAGCCCAGTCCCATCCATTCCCCACCCTGTCCACTTCACTAGCAAGTTGGCATGGTGCGGGAGAGTCACCCACATTTCCAGTGGTCAGTGAGATTATGCAACAAATCGGGAGCCTCCTGTACCTTCTGGAAGAGTAGGTAAGTTCTTAACGTGTACTTGTGAATGTAGAACAATTACATTAACACTAAATATACGTTTAAAAAACAAAACAAAAGTGATCAGTTTATGCTTTAGAAACAGATTACCCTTAATTGTTATCTACCCGAGCACTGCTATTAATCACAGACCACTGTAATTACGGCTGTGTTTAAAGTAAAATCGGATTAAAACTTTCCCTAATGATAGATTCCCCCTTTAAGCCGCCTAAGATCCTCTAAAGACGGACCACTGTTTTGAGGACGATGAGGAAGCCCTGGTGATAAATTCACATAATTGCTGAAGAGCTTTTCTCGTCTCGGCAACTTAGATTAATGAATGAAATCCGAGATTTAATAAGCTGTAATATGCAGTTTTAGAAAACATTCAGTGCCAAGGATTTCCTTCTGATCTTCCAACTGCTTTAAGTTTATCAATTTGTTGCAATGTACATTCCTAATCTGTGCTTGGCTTCCAGCCTCGCCGGAGGCTGCAACATGACAGTTTTTGAGTTTGATGGGCCAATTTTCCAGAGATTTTCCCCAAAGATGCTGAGTTGAAGAAGCCATTTGCTTCGAGTGTCTTATATCTTTTTTTTTTTTTCTTCTTTTCTTCCTGCTTTAAGCTATTGATAGAAGGGAAGGGGTGAAACCAGGATAAGCGTATCCTCTTTCATTAAAGTAGGACCTTTTCTGAATAAATCTCCAACTTTTCAAAATGTTTTGAGGTAAAATGATTGTTCTGCTTAGAAAGCTGTTTGATGGATATTGTCAGAGACAAATGCAGTAGTTAGCGTTAGATTTTTCTCTATGGATTGCACAGTTGCCTCGTTGCCGTGCTGGGCACCAGAAGCCCTGTGGGTTGCATGCGGCCGGCAATGAGGTCACCCAAAGCCTTTCGAAACCAGTTGACAGGATATTTCAGCAGCCACGGGCTAATTGGTAGATTTTCGTAAGGTCCTCGGGGGTATTCTGTTCTTACAGGCCAGATCTCCAATCTCAAGTGATGAAAGTCACAATTCCAATGGTTTTATTTTTTTACTACTCAAATGGATGGGATCTACCCGCGAATAGCGGTTAATCCCATCTAAAGTCCCGGTAAGGGCGTCCAGACTCCCATTTATGGACCTAAACCACGGATTGTACGCACATTTCTCCCACGCCTCAGCAGGCTGTGGGAAGAAATGTCACTTCCTTGGCTAATGGATGTCTAAATGGAGCAAAAACAGAATTACTACATTTTGCACCCCTAGTGGTATCCGCGGGGGAAAACAATTGAATCACCCCCTTTGATGTCAATTTTTTAAAATTCTTTCTCTCTACTCTTCCACAGTCCCCCCTTCATTATGTATGTTTTACATGGCTCTGTTTTGACAAATGTGTCGTCTCTTACCCAGGAGTATCTGTCTAATACAACTACATATAGGGCGGTATTCAATTGTTTTGTTGTTGTTTTTGTTGTTGTTATTGTTTGTTGCTATCCCAGGGCGTTCATCTGAAATGCGTGAATATGCGGGTAAACCGAATCATAATGAGCGCGATGTGTACAAAAAAAATAGATCAATTGAATATCACTCTATGATCTCCCGTCATTTTAGACAGGATATCGGTGTGATATAACAATTGAATACCACTCATAGTATGCATATAGCCTGATTTTAACAAAGCAGCTGAGAGCTCAAAAATCTTGTCTGATGTGTCTTTAAAATTAAGTTTAAGGCAGTAATTTCCTTCATAGTTGGCCTGTCAACTTCCATAGCATTTGTTTTGTAGTCTTCCTACTATGTTTACTACAGTGCTCAAGGTAAAGTTGGATGTTTCTAGCTACTGGCGGCCATCTTGTTTTTAAATAATTTAGTTTTCTCCCTGTTTTAAGTGCCAACTGATGTTCTTGTGTAATTGGCTTGATCTCCAAGTGCAACGTAACCTTTTCATTTACATCTGTGACTGAAGCTAGCGCTACATCTCTTCAAAAGACAGTGATTTCGTAGCCTGGTGCAAATAGTGGTTGTAACCCATAGCAACCAGTCATACGCCCGCTTTTTTCAGGCAGGTTAGTCCAGACTTCTAAATGTTAATCTCTGATAACCACCCCTGTCTCCATCATAGAGGTCATCTCTCCAGGTCTCGAATAGAGAAACTTTAACAGCTGCCAGAATGATGCCACTAGTATTGTTCCATTGTAAGCTGCGAATAAAGCTTTGTGTAGCGTTTGGCCATGTAAGCAATATGGCTGACGTCATTCATATTAATAAATAAAAACTTGCGCTGATCACTTGGCTCAGCGTAACCACTGTCCATATGTTTTACTGAGCGTTTCTTGAATAATAAAGTGAAAATGTATCCTAGTCATAAGGTCTGCTATGTATTTCCCTTTAACATCTCGGTTCGCTGAGGTATTGCCTGGCAAATTGTTGCGCTGAACTCATACAATCCCTAGTCTTTCATATGCGATTTCAGGAAATTAAGAAACAGCTGTTGAAGATTTCTCTTTTTGGCAAGAAAATATGTATCTGCCCGTATTATGTTGATAAAATGGCGTCCGGGATTTGGGGGATGTAGGGGGTTTCAAATAACAGCTGAGGTCTAGCATGTAGCCGTAGCCAAGAGTTCATAACTTTTTCATGATTGCATTGCAATGTAATATTAATATAACACAGATCACTGGGCGAGCCAGACAAGAGGGGGATGAAAATGTATCTACTATGGGATTAAACTGTACGTGAAGCTACAAGTGCCTCTGAGTATCGGGATAATCCAGATTAACAGAATTTGGAGGGTCAAGGTGTTACGTGAAGCACACGCGGCTTGTGTTAATATTTTATTTGGGATTTTTAGGTTAATTATTGTTTTCTTTTTTTTTTAATCTGAGGTGCTCGTGTATGTTTTTATTTGGAGGCGACACAGGAGAATAACAGGACCGAGTTCTCCCACACCCAAGCTTTATTTGTAAACACACATATTCCGCAGCACTTTACAGAAAATATTTCACATCAGTCGCTGCCCCAGTGGAGTTTACAATCTATATTCCCTACCACATGTACATGCACACACATTCATTCTAGGGTTCATTTATGCTGGGAGCCAATTAACCTACCAGTATATTTGTGGATTGTGGGATGAAACCAGAGTACCTATAGGAAACCCACGCAAGTATGGGGAGAATATACAAACTCCACACAGTTAGAGCCATGGTGGAAATGGAACCCATGACCTCAGTGCTGTGAGGAAGCAATGCTAACCATTACATTTTCCTTGCTGACTTTTATCCATTAAATCTTAAGGTATTGGTGTTAAGCCCCATACACACTAGACGATATAGCGTTAATGATATAAACAATATCTATATTGTTTAAGATATATAATTCATATTGTCAATATCGTTATTGATGCACACCCCCCAGGTTGTTAACAATATCTACTGTCGTCTGAACATGCGGCTTAATGTTGACTATACCGGCAATGACTGCGTAGCGGGGGCCGGGTGACGCCAGTAAAAGTTATTGTTAACGTTATCTTTCAGTGTGTATACACTAGATCAGTGGTTCTCAAACTCGGTCCTCAGGACCCCACACAGGTCATGTTTTCCAGGTCACCCGACAAGTGCACTCATCATTGACTGACACATTTTAAAAGATTCACAGGTGGAGCTAATTATTTCACTTGATTCTGTGAGGAGACCTGCAAAATATGCTCTGTGTGGGGTCCTAAGGACTGACCTTGAGATCCTGTGCACTTGGTCATTCGTCCGAGAGCACTGCCAATATCCATAACGAATTGTCTTGTGTGTAACCTGCTTTGATAACACACATACACCACATACACATTATGCGATATCAATTACGGACCCCCCCAAGAGCTGTCCTTTGCGGTGAGAGTCAGCGGGTCCCACCGGGACCCAGCGGCTCTTCCCTCCCTCCCTTACCTGCCACTGCTGCTTCTGCTGCTGCGCCGGGCTCTCCTCCTCCCTGCACCCGGAAGAGGATCATAGTGCAGGGAGGAGAAGGTCACAGGTCCGGGCAGCACAGCTCTGTGCTGCCCGAACACAGGTAATGGGGGGTTGGTGTGGGGAGGCAGGGGTCGGTGCCGGGCGGCGGTGGGTCGCATTTGAAGCCCATAGGCTTCTAATTTTTTTTCGCCATTTTTCTGGCGATGCCCCCCGTCGCGGTAACCTGGTGGGGGATGCTTAGAGCATCCCAAAATGTGGGAAAAACACGATAACGGGGTTTTTACCGCATTTTTAGTTTAGGGAATCTCCCTCATAGGGCGGGATGTAGTAAAGGGAAAATGCGGTAAAACGGGAGTTTTACCGCATTTCCCGTTCGCCCCGTTTTCGCTTGGCAGAGGGTGGCGATACCCTATAGAAGCCTATGGGCTTCTATCGCCGCCCGACGTACTCGTGCCCCCCCACTCCCGTCCTCCTGATCTCCTCCTCCCACAGCAGGTGTCACAGCCGGGAGGACATCCGGCTGCAGGGGGGAGGAGGAGACGCTGGGGGACACTGGCAGCCGCCGGGATGTGACGGAGACCCCCGCAGACCACATCAAAGATATCGCGGGGGTCTCTGTCACCGCAACCCGATGCTAGCTGCATATGTTAGTACATATGCGGCAGCATCTCGGCGGCTGGCAGGCGAAGGGCGGCGATGTATATTAATACATCCCGCCCATAGTCACATTGAACTGCATGAACAGACATGGGGCGGGATGTATCAACATACATCGCCGCCCTTCGCATGGCAGCCGCCGCGATGCTACCGCATATGTACTAACATATGCGACCAGCATCGGGCTGCGGTAACGGAGACCCCCGCGATACCTGTGACGTGGGCTGCGGGGGTCTCCGTCACCTCCCGGCGGCTGCCAGCGTCCCCCTGCGTCTCCTCCTCCCCCCTGAAGCCGGATGTCCTCCCGGCTGTCACACCAGGGGGAGGAGGAGGTTAATGGAGGACGGGAGGGGGGGGCGGCGCGCGGACGGCGTACGGCGAATGAAGCCCTCTGGGTGGCGAAACCCTGGCCAGCGAAAACGGGGCGAACCGGTGATGATACATAGGAAAATGCGGTAAAACGGGGGTTTTACCGCATTTTCCCTTTAGTACATCCCGCCCATGGGGAGATGGGGAGTGTGCAAACTGTATGGTTCAGATGGCCTAAAATGAGTGATATCATTTGTAATATTGCATAGTGCGTGTGCACCTTGACTGTGGATGGTCAGTGTGACTTTCAGTCATGTATCTTCATCGAAGGGACTTGGAACGTTTTCCAGCGAGCAGGAGTAATGAGACGCACCAGTAGAAGTCCACTTCTAAGCGCCGATATAAAGCATCACCACATGCGACCTCCGCTTGAACGGATCTGATGATAGATAATGTGGATCTCAGTAAACACCATCATTTGTTTCATGTGTTGGCCGGATCATAAATACTACAAACAGCGTTAAGGTCCGACCATCTCATGAAACAAATGGCGGCGTCTGCTGACAGTGCCGTTCCCACAGAGATTAATGTTATCTATAATCAGATGCGTTCAAGATGTGGTCACAGTGGGGTGAGTGAAGCTGATCACTACCACATGGGACGTGGCGGGATCCACAGTCACATTCCTGCTCGCTATATACAGTGCAATTTCGGTTTGCAAGCGGTAATCGTCATAGGCGGTACTGCGTTTCAGGAACCGCGTCCAAACTGGCAGAGTTTCCACACTTAACCATTGTGTCATTTACATTTTGTGGTGCGTTTCTTATTTTTATTCTTGCAAAAACAAAACAAAAATTGTGGAATTGTTTTTCAAGTGGGCCAGGTATGCACTAAGGGCGGGATGTATTAATATACATCGCCGCCCTTCGCCTGACAGCCGCCGCGATGCTGCCGCATATGTACTAACATATGCGGCTAGCATCGGGTTGCGGTGATGGAAACCCCCGCGATACCTGTGATGTGGTCTGCGGGGGTCTCCGTCACATCCCGGCGGCTGCCAGTGTCCCCCTGCATCTCCTCCTCCCCCCTGCAGCCGGATGTCCAGCCGGCTGTGACACCTGCTGGGGGAGGAGGAGATCGGGAGGGGGGGGGGGAGGCGCACGGACGGTGGGCGGCGATAGAAGCCCATAGGCTGGTGGCGATACCCTGCCTGGCGAAAACAGGGCGGACGGGTATTGGTACATAGGAAAATGTGGTAAAACCCCCGTTTTGCCGCATTTTCCCTTTAGAACATCCCGCCCTAAGTTCCCTCAAACACTATAAAAACTCTATGCAGATGTATATGTTCAGCAGCATTTGAGGAATGCACTTCCATCTTGCTATTAAATAAAAACCTAGATACGCAGCATTTTCCTGTCACTGTACACAGTGCTGGCAGCCATTTTGGAGGCCGTTCCTATTGAATGCATAGGCTGCCTTATAAATATTTGCTACTTCAGCATTGCGTAGTGCCTGGTATATAGATGCCCTATGTCTTCTAGTCATACAGAATATTTACACAATGTGACCATGTATCTAGGCATTTCGTGTCCACTAAATGCACATTTCCAGTCAGGTTCCATTAGCTGTCCTATTTATTGCAGGCCGTGGCTGGGGCTGTTCAGTTGCAGCCGCAAAATGCCCACAGGCTGCACTTTAACGTGGATTTCAGGGAGAATAAAACAGAAATATGCAGTAAGTAGGGCTTTCTGCCCTTATTGCGGGTGCTGCGAACGCATTAACCCATTGCTGCGGGCACTTTTGGTAAAGTATGTGGGTTAATGCACATTTAGTGGCGCAAGGAGAAGGGCTTGTAATTGAATAGTCCCAGGGGCGCAAAAGTCAGAGGCTACCTACACGTCTACTCGCATTGGAAATTTGGTTACACTTCATTTACTATGATATAGAAAAACATTGGGGGAAATTTACTAAGATGTGTATTCTACTTCACATGTGATGTTGGTATGGGCAACTAATCAGAATCTACTACTTATTTATTTAGCACCCTCTAGAACCTTGATGGCTAACCTTGACACTCCAGCTGTTGTTGAACTTCACATCCCAGCATGCTCTGCATCAGATTTAGCATGGCCAAATAACAAAACTGAAGCAGAGAATGCTGGGATGTGTAGTTCAACAACAGCTGGAGTGTCAAGGTTAGCCATCAAGGCTCTAGAAAACAGGATCTGATTGGCTGCCCATACCAACATCACATGTGAAGTAGAATACACATCTTAGTAAATTTCCCCTATTATGTTTAGAACTGCATTTGCAGTGCCGACTGCCGAGCCATTCTGTCCCCTATCACAGGTGATAGCCGGACTCATGGGATGGAGCCACATAACTCTGCAGCTGTAGCAGCGGGTGCACCACAGAGCTTCGCTTGGATCCCGCTGTGTGTCTATGTGGCTCTGTCTTGCTGCTCATGTGCTAACTGTACCTATCAGAAATCCCCTTCCTGCATTCATTTTATGTTTGCTTTTGAAGACTCTTTCTGTTTGATTTAACATGGAGCTGCAATAATTGTTTTCATGTACTTTGCAAATGGTCAGTTCTGGGGCTGAATGATTTAGCTGTTTGAGTCCTAAGACAAACATATGGTATTTATATGTTCACAGTTTCACAGTAAATGAATTATACTGATGTTTACTTGCAGATGTTCTGCCTGTGAATGCTTCGTTCCAGGAGACAAGCACCTTCTCAATGCTTCCTTGTTTTAAGGCCTAACCTCATTTTTTTTCCTTGGGGTTGGGTGTGTTGTTGGTGGTTTCGGGAGGGGGGCTTTTTATTTTTGCAAAGTCCTGGTTCCCTTTACGTTTGCTGAAATGGTATAATACCAGTTAATGGGGCACCTTGTTGATTTTTGAAACATTATAATTCACCAAATTAAAATGTATCCAATAAATTCATTCAATGAAAAGAATGGAGCCACTGAAGCCAGTTTCTTGCATTAATCTCCAACTGCGGGCATGATTTAGAGTTGGTCGCAATTCGGGCCTGTGTTCCGCCTTGGGTCACAGCGGATTGGAGAAGGTGTGCCAATGATGCAGGAGCACGTGTGCAGATACACTGCTTGCTTCCAACGAAACCGCATCCATTGCAGGATTGGTCCTCTGGGAAATCCTGTGGCTGTTACCGTCCGTAACAACTGAGATGCTGTGGGCAGAAGCACTGCCAAAATGACGCAGTCATTCAAAATTCAAAAGGGGGATCCACACCAACAGCCATCCCACACTGACTCACTGGCAGTTGGTGTGGCTCCCTATTTGAATTTTGAACTGTGCTGCAGTCCGTCCCCTGGAGCCGCCACACCTGCGTTTGTCGCCACTCCTCGTTACCTTCCATAAATGGTCTCTTATTGTCAATCAAACTATATTTATGGTCACAATGCTTGTGCAGTGGACAAACATTGGCCAGTATACTGCGTCTACTCCATACTTGCCTATTTTTTATATGAGAGGACAAGCAGGTGGGCTGTGATGGGGTCGAGGCCGGTACATTAGGCCAAATGCCGTGAATCCCGCATATTTGAATAGGGGGCATGGCCTAAATGACACGTCACTAGGCCTCGTCCCTCTGCATGGGAGGGGTTCCCATTTTTCCAGAGGTGTGAGTGACTACATAAATAATCTGAAATCCCCGGCAGGATCCATGATAGTAGGCACCTATGGTCTACACCTGAATCAGGCGCTATTTCAAATCAAGAAACATATTTTTATATTTATTTATCTTGCAGCACTGAGGTCATGGGTTCCATTACCACCATGGCCCTCACTGTGTGGAGTTTGTATATTCTCCCCTTGCTGGTGTGGGTTTCCTCCAGGTACTCCGGTTTCCTCCCACAATCCAAAAATATACTTGTAGGCTAATAGGCTCCCAACAAATTAACCCTAGAATGACTGTGTGTGCGCATGTACATGTGGTAGGGAATATAGATTGTAAGCTTCACTGGGGCAGGTGAGGGGGGGTTTGGTGCGGGGCAGCGGTGGGTCACGGTAGAAGCCCATAGGCCTCTATTGGGCATCGCCAGATTTTTCTGGCGATGCCCCCCCATTGCGGAAACCCAGCGGGGGATGTTTAGAGCATCCTAAAATGCGGTAAAACCCCCAATAACGGGGTTTTTACCGCAGTTTTTATTTGAGAATGTCCCCCTTAGTCTGTATAATACTGCTCTCTCCTGGCTATCTTCCTACCTCTCTGACAGTCTTCCCCTCCCCTTTAGAATGTCAACTCTCACAAGCAGGGCCCTCTCTCCTCATGTGCCTTTCTTAGAACATATCTCTGCCACCCTGATAATTTCGTCACTGTCCTGTCCCCTAATGGAACTGTCTTTGTTTACTATATACTTGTCCTAATTTGCATTGTACTGTAATTCGTTATTTTGTTGTTTTTCGCTAATCTATGTATTGTCAGGCGCTGTGGAACCCTTGTGGCGCCGTCCAAATAAATTATGATGATAATAATAAGTATGACAGATAGCGATGTAAATATTTTCAGTCACAGTAAATGATGTTTAATTTTACGACACAAGCATTAGGTCGATTTGGGCAAGGTTGACATGGGGTTTTTCACAGTTATTTGAGCCGACATGTGCCAGCAGGCGGTATTTCATGCCCTACCATCCACTAGGGCGTGGTGGGAGAATAAAATAGTGTGCCGAGCGTAGTGAGCCACTGAGCCCGATGCATGGCGAGTGCAGCGTGCCATGCGAGGGGACGCGAACACTTTAACCTGTGTCCATGATGACGGTGTCGGCATTCGGGTCCAAAAAAGTGAAAAACCCCATGTCGACCTTGCCCATGTCGACCTAATGCTTGTGTTGACCTAATGACCCTGTCGACCTAGTCCCATCTTGACCTAGACCCATGTCGACCTTTCTGCATGTCGACCCAATGCTTGTCGTCCAACTGATCCACACACACACATATATATATTTTTTTTGCTGTCTACATAATAATAATAATAATAATAATAATAATAATAATAATAATAATAATAGGTGTCTTGATTACACCACGTAGATGAAATGCTGGGTCTATTCTATGTAGATTCAGGTAACAGCGATGTCTCCTCTCAGACATGGGCTATGAGTGTAACCCATGTATATGGATAAGACAGCCGCTGTACCCGTCTGATTCCTATAGAAATGACACAATGCCAAAGTGGCCCACTTGAAAACACATGAGGAATCCGCAGATGGCTCATTTCCTGAGGAGAATGTGCAGCGGAGCGAGGCCGGCAGCCTACCCGTCAGGCTGGAATACCGATCAGCTATCCCACTGAAGGAGACGTTTTCCACCCTTCTGACAGGCTTGTACTGTCAGCGTGTGATTAGGCCGGCTTCTTTCTGTGAGAGACGTGGAGAGCTTTCACCCCTGTGTACTCCTGCAGTCCCTGACTTGTCAATGCCTTGTTGTTTGCCTTATTAGTAATGCCCTCAGCGCCCCGGATCTCCTATATCTCCTATTTGCCTAAATTCTTTCCGCAGAATCATTTTGTATATTAGTGCATACACAGAGAGTTCCCAAGAAGTGCATGTGATAAATCCATTAGAAACGTATATCTTGGTCCACAGCAAAAGTATAATTCATATAGATTATAGACGTTTTTTAGTTTTTTTTTAATGAAAACAAAAAAAAAAGGATATTAGCATCCCTAGATATAATTCTAAAAACATCTATGCCACAGTAGCGGTCTGGGAAAACTATTCACCTCTGTGACTGGTCAACTCTGCCCTTTTTATTGGGGTATTCAGTTGGCCTTCAAAAACAGGTGGGTTTAATGTTTCTTATTTTATATTACTTTTTTATCAATTTTTCTTTCACCTACAGTAGTGTTCATTCTGGCATCCACTATCTTTGAAAACCTATGCAGTTCCTCTTCTCTGCCTGGGGTGTCGCTGTCTGCTGTGGGGTTTCTAGCACAGGTCTGGTTTGCATATCAGTGCTGATATAAAGACCACACTGTCCTAGAAGCACTACAACAGACGGCGATGCCCCAGGCAGAGAAGAGGAACTGCATGGATCTTCAAAGATAGCGGGTGCTAGAATGAACACTACCTACAGTAATTCAATTCTACCTCCCTGGAAGCATGTAGTGTGCGAGATAAAGGCTTGTTATCGGTAATTTTGTTTCACCTGCCTAAGGCATCAGAGGCAATTGAATATCCCTTGGGGGTTCAGTTGGCCACAGTAAATTGCCACGGCTAATTGAATATCCCCCTATGGTTCAGCTCACAAATACCACTTTTACATTGATTAGCCGTATCGCACATGCGGTTTTGTACCCGGCTCCCACCTGGGTACGACCCAGCTTTTGGTGCCTTTACAGTGGCGTTCCTACCTAGCATAATGCCGAGTGGATGATGTCACCGGAGGCGGGTCCTGAGCCAGCACTGGGAGATGAGATCAGGCAATCCTGCCGCACGGTAGGGGTGGGGCTGCCGATAAATTTTAATATCCAATATATCTGCTCCCTGAAATACTGATATTCTAGTTTTGCATTATTATTCCCACTCTCTATGATGTGGCCAGTATAATGATGTGACCATGGCCAATGAGAAAGCTATTTTATGCTGAGGTCTGGCCCTCGCCGCCGGCCCCTTTGATGTCACTTGCCGAAATACAGTTCAGACACTGTAATCATATTTCATGCCGTACCCTTTGGAGATCGGAGCAATGCAAGGTTGCTGTTCACAGGCAGCTGGATCCTTTACTTTCTCTCATTTTAATAAAACCTCACAGCATGTCGACCGTGTCCATTTGGTGGGAGTCGCGATGAAAGGATGAACGCGAAGCCGAATCTCTTAAACGTTGCATTAATTGCCCCCTATTTTCATACAAAGTCAGAGATGAGTCTGCGATTCAGGGCTGCGGAACAGAGACACGTTATGGCCTTGGGAACAGAGCTTAATCATCGGTGAAGTTTATTAGAAAATAAAGAGAAATGACATATCCGGGCAGGATTCCGAGGCTGGAAATAGCAGGAGGACTCATTTGGTACCAGCATGATGAAAAGGCGTTTAATCGTCTGTGAAAAGCGTTTCTTATGATTACCATACGGAGGGCTTCTCACTTTCCAGGGAGGCCGGATAGTTCTGGCTGCATTTGATCATGTTCTGTCGTCGCGCTCAGTGCAGGCTGGACAGAATACAGGTCTTCATCACAGATCTCCCCGGGACATATATAGCTATTTTGGGGGGGTGGGTGGATTTGCCACAATCAGAAAAGGTTTATTTTTCTTTCTCAAATGATAAATTTGTAGGAAATACTTCTGCCGAAAATTGTGGATGTTCTTCTTATGTGATATATTTTGTCGACATTCGTAATGATGACAAGGTCATGATGTCAGCATGTCTATATGGCCCGTGTTGACATTAGTTATGTTGACACATTCCCGGTGGTCTAGCCGCGACTTGGGTCCAACAGTGTTTTGTGGTCTGGAGGAGGCATCTTTATGGTATCCAGCTCCTACTGCAGCTGTTTTGGCAGTGAGTACCACTAACCACTAACCCTGCCCCTAATGTCTAACTCATACCTTCACTCCTGCAGCATAACCCTCTGAAGCTGCAGCTGAACCCTAACTTTCCGCCACATTCTATAACCATACTCCTCCCCCTAGTGCCTTCCCTTACAACGCTGCACCCATCTGATGCCAGAGATGAACACTAACCCTCCACCGCCTCTGCCTAACCGTAACCCCTCCTCCCGCAGCCTAACCCTATACTCCCACAGCCTAATCGTAACCCTCCCCTCCCGCAGCCTAACCCTCCCCTCCCACAGCCTAACCGTAACCCTCCCCTCCCACAGCCTAACATTCACCTCCCACAGTGTAACCCCTCCCCTCCCTCAGCCTAACTGTAACCCCTCCTCCCGCAGCCTAACCCTCCCCTCTCACAGCCTAACCCTCCCCTCCCACAGCCTAATTGTAACCCTCCCCTCCCGCAGCCTAACCCTCCCCTCCAATAGCCTAACCGTAACCCTCCCCTCCCATAGCCTAACCCTCACCTCCCACAGTCTAACCCTCTCCTCCCTCAGCCTAACCGTAACCCCTCCTCCCACAGCCTAACCCTCACCTCCCACAGTCTAACCCTCCCCTCCCTCAGCCTAACCGTAACACCTCCTCCCGCAGCCTAACCGCTAACCGTAACCCTCACCTCCCACAGCCTAACCCTCACCTCCCACAGTCTAACCCTCCCCTCCCTCAGCCTAACCGTAACACCTACTCCCACAGCCTAACCCTCCCCTACCACAGCCTAACCATAACCCCTCCTCACGCAGCCTAACCCTCCCCTCCAATAGCCTAACCGTAACCCTCCCCTCCCATAGCCTAACCCTCACCTCCCACAGTCTAACCCTCTCCTCCCTCAGCCTAACCGTAACCCCTCCTCCCATAGCCTAACCCTCACCTCCCACAGTCTAACCCTCTCCTCCCTCAGCCTAACCGTAACACCTCCTCCCGCAGCCTAACCGCTAACCGTAACCCTCACCTCCCACAGCCTAACCCTCACCTCCCACAGTCTAACCCTCCCCTCCCTCAGCCTAACCATAACACCTACTCCCGCAGCCTAACCCTCCCCTACCACAGCCTAACCATAACCCCTCCTCCCACAGCCTAACCCTCCCCTCCCATACACACTTGTTGATGACGGTCTCCTGTTGGTTCTGCAGCAGGGCAGACTGATGATGTCGCTGACCCTACCGGGGTGCGCGCATCGTCAGCAACACCAGGCGTACACACTCAACAATATTTTGAGTTGTGCAGTTCACCAATGTTGACATCATCATAAATGACAGCATTGTGTGAATATCAACATTGTAAATGTCGACAAAATGACAGTATTCCATGAGTTCCATAGTTTCTAAGACCGGTAATTATATAAGTACATTTCTCTAACCTGTTGGCTGCAATCTAACGCATTTGGGGGGGGGGGCGCGATTAATTAGTTTCCTCCGTGAGGAATTGCGGTGGAGACATTCTTTAGACGCATTTAAACGCTTTTCACGACTAAACCCAGTGCGTTTGGGTGCGTCAATAATAATGGCCGGCCAGTCGGACCATCAATTAAATTGAATCTCCTATGGCCACACAGCAGGGGGTACTCAGACAATTGAATTGCTCCACTCTGTATACAGTGCTAAACTTATTTACAAATCCGGTTTCCATAGGCGACACAACCCTTCTGTTATCATAGTATACCTGTAATTCTACCACTGCGGTACTTTTAGCGATGTGCGTTACTGCAGAATCACCTATGGAACGGCGAGACAGGAACCTATTATGTATAATTAGTGTTTATATAGCGCCAATCATATACTGGCTGTATGTAATATAACAGCCTTTTAGCTTTTATCTTCTGACAATCCCGAAGTCTGATGATCAACTGGTGTAGAAATTAGAAGCAGGATGATTTCCTCCAGTTCCATTGATCGACTCTTCTAAAATCCAGGGACCACAAGACGTAACCTAAACATAGCATCCTACACTCTCTTTATCTTGATGTTGCAGTAACCCAGACTCTCTTGCCGGGACAGTCATCTCTCTTGTATGCACATGGTATTATAAAGAACTCTGGATAATTCCTAAGTGAATTCTCTGTAATCAGGGCCCTGTGGCTGCACGCTCGGGTGGCGGGTAAATATTAGACGCTCGCGTTGCCAGCAGACTAGTCTGAATATAATAAACCCACCGTAATGACAATTTCCTTTAAAGCCCACAAGTTCTGTGTTTCTGTTTTCACAAAATAAAGTCAGATTACGTTTTAATATCCGCCGGTTCTCGAACGCTAAGCAGTGCGCTAATGGAAATGATACTTTAGTCGTACAGACATTTAGTAAGACATTATTTTCACCATTATAGGGCCGTTAAACTTAATGCACTCTCTCAGCCCGTCTGAAAGTATATGTCTAGTATTTATAAATAGATCTGTAAAGTTTTCCATAGTCCTGCAGAACTGAAGATATTTGAGGTATTATATAACAGGGCCGACTATCTGAATTCTAGTTTTCGTCTTATGTAACCGGCCACTAGAGATTCCCAGTGGTTCCTCTCTGCTCCCTGTGCAGTAACAGAGGAAGTCGGGAGTGAGTAGAGAAATACTCTAGAACTAGGGGCCAGCTGCTGGGTGGTGGAGGTAGAGGTACCGTAGGAGTCTTTGGGGGGGGGGGGGGGGGTGTGTGTGTGTGTGTGTATTTGTATCTCCCTGTGGCACTGCTGTTGGAAAGTGTAAGAGTTCGATATAGAGACATATACTTTTTAAGGGTACAGGTTCCCCATACCAGGTCCAAAAGAAACCATTATACTAAAGATTCGCAGAACGCAAGTATATAAATCAGCTTCCCCCAAAGTCTTGTTTCATTGGCAGGTGTTTTATAGAAATCCGTATGTCGCCTTACGTGGTGTAAGTGGTGCAATCATCGTGCATAGCGCAGGACTTACTCTGCTGGGTACAAACAGGATCCGGAGCTGACATCACATGACTTCCTCTCAAACACCTGGGCACGACTTTGTTTTCCCTGACACTCCGAGAAAATGGGAGAGATTCTCCAAACTAAAAATGCGGTAAAAACCCCGTTATCGGGTTTTTACCGCATTTTGGGATGCTCTAAGCATTTCCCCCCTGCGTTATCGTGGCGGAGGGCATCGTCCGAAAAGATGCCCCATAGAAGCCTATGGGCTTCTAACGCGACCCACCGGCACCGACCCCCCCTCACCTGTGTCGGGGCAGCACAGAGCTGTGCTGCCCGGACCTGTGACCTCCTCCCTGCACTGTAATCCTCTTCTGGGTGCAGGGAGGAGGAGAGCCCGGCGCAGGAGCAGCAGCGCTGGGTAAGGGAGAAAGGGGGGAGCCGCCGGGTCCCCATGGTACCCGCTAACTCTCACCGCAAAGGACAGCTCTTAACGCAAGAGCTGTCCTTTGCCATAATTATCGCATATGTTAGTGCATATGATATAATTATGAATGCGAAGGGAGGCAGAGCTGGGGTTCGGATGAACACTCCCCCCCAAAGTCTGGTTACCACCCCCAAATGCCGATTTCCTGTCTGTTAACTTGCGAACGGCCAGCGCTCAAAAAAGTAGCAGGACTTTTTTGCAGGATGGCCTTGCGCATGTTTACTACGGGCTGTACTAATGCGCACATTTATTTGTTAAAAAAAGGAGTTGGTGTTATTGGGCAGACTGCTGATACCTACAGATGAGGTAGGTCCCCCTGAGACTCCGCTAGAGTCAGGTGACATTTTTGCTTGTTTTTTTGACACAATTACAACTTATTTGCAGCGTGATGCAACTAGGATGTACCAGGAGACGGGTGTGGTACATTGGCCCGGCAGTCAGGATCCTGACAGTCATTAGCCCGACATCGGGATCCAGACTTGCCGGACCCAGACAGCATGGTGAGCGCAACTAAGCCCCTTGCGGGCTCGCTTTCCCTCGTGGACCCCCACGAGGGAAAATAGCCAACGGCCGCCGGGAACCCGGCTGTCGATGTGTTGACAGTCGGGATACCGACGTCGGGTAATGCCTGTCAGGACCCCGTCCGGCACCCCCAGGAGACTGTACTGATAGATTTTCATACGCAGCCCCTTTATACATAGGTGTAGTGGTCCTTTATGTCCAACTTTTGGTTGAGTATAGTTGTCTTTGGAAATCCTGCAGCAAGCAAGAGGTTAATTGCAAGAGCCGCTCTTCACAGCCGGATTGTATTTTTGGGACAAGTAAAGAGCACTTTCTGCCCCATTAAACCAGGAAGAGGTAAAATTTCTGGTCATGCCTTAAAGAGTTTTCAGATCACTTTCCGTTTCATTACACACATGTAATTAATCACGTTGAGCAGATCTGTCTAATTATTAAGAAGCATTTCTCTGAGGCTTCAGATAATACGCACGTAAAGACACATATAACATTGGGAATGCCAAAAGCATTTAAGCGCGGATATAAACACAACCACAGTTATATTTTTTCTCTCCTTTGTCTTCGGTATAGCCGGCATAATATTAGGCTTAAGAAGGGCATCTAGCACTTAAAAGCTGGGATGGAAGTTAGATCTGTGCAGTCCAAACCAGCATCCACTGATTTCATACTGAGTGGAGTCACGTTGCAAGTAAGTGGGCAGGGTCTGGCTTTCTAAATACTTCCCGACACACCGTACAAAGCCAGTAATAGGTGCTTCTTACAGTTGGTTAAGCACACCTAAAAAAAAGTTTACAGTTGGTTAAGCACACCTGAAAAGTTTACAGTTGGTTAAGCACACCTGAGAAGTTTACAGCTGGATAAGCGCACCTTAAATGTGATCAATATTTATATTATATTTAACTTTAACAGAATACCAGTGGAGACAAATTCAGTTTATGATCAGGTTAAAATCGCTGGTGTTAAACACACAGTTTGTCAGGGTGAAACGTACGTTTGTGATCTCTGTTCCTGGCAGAGTTGTATACGTCTCTGCGCGGTAACTGTTCTCTGCGCCTGTCGTATTCATGGTAATCTGAAATGAAATAATAGTTTTTTTTTTTTTCTCTTTAAATAAATATTTTTTTTCACATCAGCAGCTAACAGAGTTCACTAAAGCGAACCAGATGTCCTGTGTATCACACTATAAATCTTTAAGAAGAGATTACAGCAGGCAGCCACGTCCAGATACCCACACACACTTTTTCAATAACATCTGACTCTTTCGTTCATGACTTTGGTATGCTCGGTTTGTGTAAGGCAGTGTTTTAACCCTTTTGTTGGGGTAACGTTACATCCCCGTGACACCGGTTCACAACTCCAAGAGCCGCCGTCAGAAGGCTGGGCACACGAAGTTGGGGCAGATCCATTAACCTGATAAAGTGGAAGGCGATAGTGCACCATCCAATCAACTTATAACTGTCATTTTTTAAAACACAGCTGATTGGCTGGTGCGTTATCACCGTTTTGCCACCATTTTTTTTCCCCTTTGCCCGGCTTACTGCATCTGCCCCAATGAGCGCAGTGCTGAGTTAAGCAATGAAACAGGCTTTAGGCAACTGGTCTGTTTAACTAGCATATCATTGTATATTGTCTCCTGTTTGTGTTGCAAATCCTTTCACTGACACCCCCTGACTTTAACATTACATTCAGTTTTGTAATGTTTCAATGGAATAAAACTGTGAACAGCTCATAGTATATCTTTCCTCGGCAAAGGGCTTACAGACGTCGCCCCCCCCCCCCCCCTCCTCAGACCATGGGGCCCTGCTGTTTTAAGTGTCTCCTGGCTGACTGCGTAGAAGACAGAAATCTGCCTGGTAATGCAGGGGGTAGCACAACCTTAAACCCTTTTAAATACATTGACAATAAAACAATGACATGGAGACAGTTGCTTTGAATCATACCGTTGGCTCTCCTTGACCTCTCAGAGGTTTATTTGGCTGTGACTGACCCAGGCCCTGACAATGTGCTCCATATGTATAATTCAAATTAAATATAATATTTAGCATGACCTAAAAGTAGTTACATGAATTCCTGGCATCCCTTGTCACCTTGGGCCTTATTCTAGTTCACTCTTTCTGACAAAATCCTTCTCAGATGGACAAAACCATGTGCACTGCAGGGGGGCAGATGTAACAGGTGCAGAGAGAATTAGATTTGGGTGAGCTATTTTGTTTCTGTGCAGGGTAAATACTGGATGCTTTATTTTTACACTGCAATATAGATCTCACTCTGAAGTAAAACCCCACCCAAATCTAATTCTCTCTGCACAAGTAACATCTGCCCCACCTGCAGTGCACATGGTTTTGTCCATCTAAGAAGGATTTTGTAAGAAAGAGTGAAATAGAATAAGGCCCCTTATTTCATCAAATATTCTCTATTGTTTGATATGGTTATGTGACCGAAGAACAGCTCATTTTGGGGGAGATTCTCTAAGCAAGAAATGCGGTAAAAACCTGGGTTAACGCGGCGGGGGGCATCGCCAGAAAAATCTGGCGATGCCCCATAGAAGCCAATGGGCTTCTACCGCATCCCACCGCCACCCCGCGCCGACCCCCCGCCGCCCCGCACGGACCCCCGCCGCCCCGCATCGTCCCCTCACCTGTGTCTTGGCAGCACAGAGCTGTGCTGCTCGGACCTGTGACCTCCTCCCTGCACTGATCCTCTTCCGGGTGCAAGGAGGAGGAGAGCCCGGCACAGCAGCGCCGGGTGTGTGAGGGAGGGGGGAGCTGCCGGGACCTGCTGGGACCCGGCGATTCTCACCGCAAAGGACAGCTCTCCTTTGCTATAATTATCGCATATGTTAGAACATATGCAATAATTATAAATGCGATGGGCGGCGAAGGGGGGGCCGAGATTCTTAGAGAATCTCCCCCTTTGCCATTACCATTATCCTCATAATGGGTTTTGTGTAGTTGTACAAATGGCCCATTCTGCAATGGAGCCGTGTAAAATTGTACTAGTGGTCCATTCTGCAATAGAACCATGTGTAATTGTCCAAGTGGTCCATTCTCCGACAAAGCCCTGTGTAATTGTTCAAGTGGCCCATTCTGCAACGGAGCCCTGTGTAATAGTACAAATGGCCCATTCTGCAACAGAGCAATGTGTAATATTACAAATGGTCCATTTTGCAATGGATCAGTGCGTAATTGTACAAGTTGCCCATTCTGCAACAGAGCCCTGTGTAATAGTGCAAATGGCCCATTCTGCAACAGATCTCTTTGTAACTGTACAAGTGGTCCATTCTGCAACAGAGAGCCCTGCGTAATTGTAGGGATCCGGATGATAAGTCTATCATGTGTAGGTTACGTTTTGTTACATAAAAAACTAAAAATAGAATTCTGAAAACAAAACTAAAATAATGCCAGATGCTGGAGGTAAAAACCTGGATAGTGTGTAAGTTTAACTAGTCTGGGAGCCAATTATCTCTGTATTAAATGGAAGACAGTTACTAATTAGTAAGACACAGATGCTGGCAATTGGGTGACATCATTAAATATTCAGCCAATCAGAGTGCAGATCCTCTCCACATTCTCCGAATGCCTCGACACGGCCCAGATGTTAAATATTCCATGCATCACTTCAAGTGTTTGATGTTGGGATATACAGATCCAATTGTAATCTATTTAAAAACATAATTAGGTCATCATAAGAAGGAAGCAAGGAACGCCATGCTGCTTGATTAATGCAGTTTCTCTTAAAACCTTTTTAAAAATCAAGTTGATGAATTAACCAATTGATTAACTTAAAAAGCAACGTATCACATATATACAACGGAGGCAGCCATTTTTTGGGGGCGGGGCTGAAGCATCCTATAGGGTGAAATTTTTGAGGCATATTTGGCAGGCATGCCCAACGTTTCCATTTGCACTGATAGGATGCATGGGTTTTGGTTGATGGTAGAAGACCGCTTCCTATAATAGTTTGGTAACAGATGCTTGCTAAACAGAATGCAAAGGAAATGGGGGTCTAGGGCAATGGATTGTTGTGTTTCTGTTAGCAGCGAGAGTCAGAGAGACTCCAGAGTAAGCGAAGGGGAGCGGTCGGGGGGGTGCAGTGCATAGATTATGCAAGATTTGCTATTTTATGAAGTCCAGATGTGATCCCCCAGCCATTTCAGGTGGTGAGAAAGAGACTTTATTTTGGACCGCGCTGCAGATTTATGGAGGCCCAAGTAATCACCTGGGGGAAGCCTTGAATGTAAAACATTTCTAAAACCAAGTACAGTACGGAAAATAAACTGTTTGGTTTTCTCGCTTTGGAAGATGACCTGGACTTGGCACAGATACTACCTGTCTGGAATCGTAGGAGGCCGCTTTTTCAAATAAGTAGGGGTACTTACATCACACCCCTCAATATTTGACTTCCATGCATAATCATGCTTAGTGCCAGCCCAACTAATCGTACAGAAAATCAAACAATGACGGTAAAAAGCTGATATTTGTACTAATAGATTTTGGCAAGTCAGATTGGGGGTGGATTTTTAGGGGGGTATTCAATGTAGGGTCACGACTGTCGCGCTGGCCCAACAGCCGTGACCCTGTCCCGTTCTCGGCCGGCTCGACTGGGATTTTGCAGGCGGGATTCAATGTCCCGCCTGCCGAGCGCCAAGAAGGTGGCACGGTCGGAAATCGGGGAGCTCGTCATTTCCTGGCCATTCTCAGCAGAACGTGCTCCACTGCTTGTGAAGCTGGGCATGTTCTGCCGAGATCCCTGTTCATTAATGTCGGGGAAAACAGCATTGGATAGGGCCCCGCCGCCATTTCTTTATAAAGCAATCTCTAAAATACATCTCATTAGACATTTCTTAGGGCTTGTGACATGGGCATGTGCCTATTCCTGTTGCCTGATACTTGTCATGGTCTGAGCTGTGTACGTGATCGCTTGGGACAGGTGGACGGCCTGGTCATGTGTCAGGAAACAGAAGACCGTAGCTGTATCCGCATAGCTGAGAGCTTTATCTGCCACCGGGAATGTCCAGGCGGATTCCTGGTGGCAGCTTGGCCTGTTTTCTGCTGTATCATGATGTTGTATTATAATTTACAAGTGATGTTTATATATCTATAATCTCCTGTTTACAGTATGTGTCCAAGTGGTGAGCTCTGATGTCATCACTTATAATCTGATGTTACTGCTTATAGTCTGTGATGTCATGGTATTTTGAATAACTTGTCTGTCATAGGGGATACGCAGCCCCTACTGTAAATTTTAGATCAAATAATGCACTCCTCCAGGGAATTTTGGGAATGTTAGAACTCCCAGAAGAATTCTGTGACGGTAAAAAAGCACTCAGCCGCAGATTGTGGCCTGAATTTTATAGCGGACACGGAACCCAAGGTGTTCCTAATGAACTTCAAAGTAATTAGAAGTGACGGCCCACTAGATAGAGCCTTATTGGTTCAACTTCTAAATATAAAGTATTTTATGTATTTATAAAATAAAATCGTTCACATCCTTTATGCAAAAAAAACCCTTGAAATTCAAGATAGATTAAAAAAAAATAAAAAAAAAATAATTTGGCGTAAACCTTCGGTAAGATGTAATCTACTTATTTCCAAGGTTGCCAGAGCGTTTATTTTGGCTGACATTTCCAGCGAGAGTCAAAGTATTGTGTTTTCACTGATCTGGTGCCTGGAACAAAAGAGCGAGGTTTAAGAAAGGCTACGTCTCGCAGTCCCATGTTCTACGCAAACAAAGAAAGATTCCAGTTTTTAAAACCTATAAGTAGACTTAAACAAAATTAAAACAAATGACAGAAGCCAGATAGCCGGAATTAGGAGTCAGATGTATTTGGTGAATGTAGCTACTACACCCCTCTGCAGAGGGTTACTCCTTTCAGAGAGCAGAATAGGGGGCCCATTCAGAACCGTTCATAGTGGGCCGAATTCGTCCCTGTCCCCAATGGTTGGGGTTTGGGCATGTGCAAACCTCGGAATGAACAGCTTAAGCTGGCCATACATCAGAAAGATTGTTCTTAAGATCGATTGCGCTCATGATTGTGTACAATTTCCCTTGAAATCCCCGGCAGTCCTTGATGGTTTTTGGACACACAATCTACTCACAATCCATCATACAATCAGTCATACAATTCATCTGCTGCATGATTGTGTACACAAGATGTGCACTCAATCTGCATACAATCCATCATACAATCAGTCATACAATCCATCTGCTGATTGATTGTATGATTGTGTACACAAGATGTGCACACAATCTGCATACAATCCATCAATTGAGATTGTATGATTGGGTACAATATGTTTCTGATGTATGGCCACCTTTAGACGAGTTTCCCAATCGCTTCAGGCGCGGTGGGCAGTGTTTTATGAAAACAGGTACGATTCTGCATTTTTACATCCAATCAGTTGTACGACGCGTCAAAATCGGGGGAATTGAGCCAAAATAGTTCTGGTGTGTACCCAGCATTACACCTATTGTGGTATTGGCCGCCCTGGGAGGGGCATTGTGAGTTATTGGCCAACCTGTAGGGGGTATTGTGGTGTGTCTGCCACCCTGGAAGGATCATTTTGACAAGTGTTATGCGGGGTACACACCAGGACGACCCGCTCACGATGCACATCGTGAGCGGGTCGTCAGTGTCTCGTCCGACCCGCTCACGGTGACCCGGGGGGGCACGACCCGCTCACGATGTGCACCGTGAGCGGGTCCGATGCGATGGCGACCCGCACCCGGCTGTATGGTCGTCATTGAGATCCTACCTGCAGCAGGTAGGATCTCAATAACGACCGACCGACCCGCGGGACCGCGCATCGGATCGGTATCGGACCACACCAGGTCAGAAAAGGGCCCAATCACCACACAATCTACATCCAATTGGTCGGAATTGGATCTAGATTGAGGGGATCGGGCCCTAGTCGTCCTGGTGTGTACCCAGCATTAGCTTGCCAATACCCCTGAATTTCTGCAGTTTGATGTTAATTTTGCAGTTGACGGAATTTATTGTTACTTCATTTCCAGTGTGTGTGTGTGTGTGTGTGTATTATACATTAGATAAATGTAATTGCTTAAAGTTGAGCCGTGTTAATCCTGGCTTGCAAAGGGTAAATTACCCATGTTTGCGAAGAGAGAGGCAAATCTGGAAGAATTCATATGAAGTCGCTGCAGCTGAAATCTGGCAGCGCGTTTCGCTGGCAGAGACGAACTGCGTGTACAGCCAGATTGTTTTGTTCTCTCGTTTCCCTCATTCTTGCAGAAAAAGGTAACCAAAGCACAACATCATTTCTAACATCTGTGCTGAGTGTCGGATGTCTAACAGCTCAAACAGAGAATGACAACTGTTCTGCGTCTCAGCAACGCTGATCCCTGTACAGCTCCAACACCGTCTCTCAGGAGTCAGCCAACAATACGTATTAACAAATGCAGAATCAAAGAACTTTCCCTGGAGCGATTGTTGGAAAGCGGTTTTGACATTTAAGATTTCGTAAACTTAAGTATAACACAGTAATGTCTATGTAGCCACTCATACCTGTAGTGCCAGAGGGGAAATATATACAAGAGTGGCACGTGAGTGCCTTTAGTGGTGCTCTCTATAGGTCGACAGCGTTGGTCGACACAAACATTAGGTCAACAATGGGAAGGTCAAAATACTGACATGGTCAATATACTGACATTCATTATGCCGACATGTTCAACTGACTGACATAGTCAAAACACCAACATTTAACATGCCGACTTGTGTCTATGTCGACGTAGATCGACATTGAGAGCGTATAAATGTACTGCGTCTCCTCTTGCTGCACTCGCCACGCTTCCGGCAAACTCTTATATTCCTCTTCCAGGTCCAATGGGATGGGTAAGTATGAAAGGATCTGTTTTTGGGCTAAAATTGCTTGTAAACTCATGTCGACATGTCAGAATGTTAAATGTCAGTATTTTGACTGTGTCGGTCAAATGATCATGTTGGTCTAATAAATGTTGGTAAATTGACCATGTCGGTATTTTGACTGTTGGTAAATGGGTGCCGGTATAACGTCGGTGAAACGTCTCATCTCTGTTTGTGGGTGAAGGGGTTTTACCTGGGCGTGAGTATGTCGGCAAAACTCATAGCAGGCATGCTGACAGGACTGCGGGCTGTATAGAGCTATGTGTACATATAAAGACGCCTGCTCACTCTTTTGCACCTAGCACAGGGCTGGCACAGATAAGCTCGGATGGGTGCCGGATGAGTGACCAACAGTCAGGGTTTCAAAGGTCGTTTCTTCAACATCGGAATCCCAACTATCAATAGCCTGACCATCGGAATACCGACTCGGGCGGGCTATTTTCCCTCATAGGGGTCCATGACCCCCATAAAGGGAGAATAGAATAGGTAGCAAGCCCGCAGCATGGCGAGTGCAGCTAGCCTACAATGGGCTTCAATGCACTCGCCCCCCCTTGTCGGGCTCCTGTCGGGATTCCAATGTCGGAGATATAACCGCCAGAATCCCAACTGTCGGTAAGTTATACCATACCCATATATATAGGGGTGGCCCATCCTTAGAGATGAGGACCACTCTGTATGTAGTTCCGTGCATACAATGCTTTAACCTTAATGGCCAACTTAGCTTCAACCGTACAATCGCAAGGTTCCGAGTCTTCATGTTTCTGTAATTATTTTATAGATAATACTTACAGGATTTTATATATGTATTAATAATAGTCCAGCATACCAGATAGAAAATACCTTCTTGCTGATGATTTGGAAGCTTCTAGCATCATGGGTGCTGGTACTGGATGAGCTTAGAATGAAATAGACCCTGACAGTGGAATGCCGTGTCAGGATGTTTATCTTCTGCCATTACAGGGTTGGGACATACAGGAGCAGTTGAGGGTCCTTTGGCACAGAGGGCAACAGTTCATCAGCCGGGCAGCTGTTGGCGGAGTCTCGCCCACGGTGTAGGATTCACAACAAATGACTCTTAAGAGTGAGACAGATCTGTAAACGGATCCATCCACATATTCTATATGCATGGCCAAACTATGCGCCTCCAGCTGTTGTGAAACTACAAATCCCAGCATGCCTTTCCACAGTTTTGCTATTAGGGAATGCTACAACTATGGCAAGGCATGCTGGGATGTGTAGTTTCACAACAGCTGGAGGCCGCGCCTGGTAGGGACTAGGCATGCTCGATCCTAGAGGACTTTGCTAAATCCATATACAATTCAAGAAGCACGGAACGTCACCGGAGATTTAAGCAATGTAAAATACCAATGGCTTAATCATTATATTGCTGTGATATTAAACAAAATGCCGCGGTATATAAGACTCTTTGTTAAACTGGGCCCTAAGAGAGTGATAGGTAGCTGCTGATTGGTTGCCATGGGCAACTTCACCACATTTTTTTCCCCAACATATATAAACCCTATGTATGTCTGCACAGTAAGTTTGAAGATGGCACTGTTGATATTGCTATTTCTATGGAAATAAAACGCGTTATGTACAGAATAACCTACTAACAAATATTATGTACAAATGTAGCCACACACACTCATCGTTGCCTCGCCAATCGCCACGAGCAACTCCAGTGTCGATCGGCACGAACCCATCACCATGAGAGTGAGCCTATTTCGCTCCTGCAGCTCATAAGAAAGGCATTGAGCGATTATATTGCAGTGTGGCGATTCTGCAACGCAGGCCAGAACTTGGCGTGGCAAGTTGGCACAAGCAGTGGTGATCCGAACGCACCCGGACAACCAAGCGTCCCAACTCCCAAATACTCGAATGCAGGAATACCCGAGTCCCACAGATCTTTAGCTGCATCTTCTGATCTTCCCTGCAGCAGGTAAGATTAATAGATCCAGATAAAGATCTGCGGGAGTGTGCATCGGGTTGCAATAGTTCATGCTGTAGTGTGTGGGCACCTTTAAACTCTATTTAAAGATTTAGGGCGGGATGTACTAAGACAAAAATGCGGAAAAATCCCTGTTTTACCCCATTTTCAAATGTACTAATTCCCGGCTGCCATGCCATCGCAGGGCAGGGTATCGTCACTCTTGGGTGGCAATACCCTATAGAAGCCTATGGGCTTCTATCGCTGCCCGCAGTCCGCTGCAGACTATCACCCCCCCCCCCCCCCTTACTCCTTGCTGCTCCTCCTCCCCCAGCAGCATGTCCCAGCCAGGGATGTCATTCCGGCTGCAGGGGAGAGGAGAAGACACCGAGTACCACTACAGAGCCCAGGAGGTGACGGAGACCCCCGCACACCACATAACAGGTATCAAGGGGGCCTCAGTCACCGCACCGCTATGCTTGCCGCATATGTTAGTACATATGCACTAGCATCGCGGCGGGGGCGGCGATGTATGTTAATACATCCCGCCTGTATTATTTTAGATTCCAGAAACATTTGAACACCTTCGGTGGTAAGGCCAGAAATTTTCACCCCAATAAACCCTATGCCGCCCCCCCGCCGCTGATCACCTGGGAGCCCGAACACCCAAACACTCCAGCACTTTATCTCTCTCCACGCCTTGACAAATATCTCTCCCTATATGTCACCAATAAATATTTTACAAGTTGCTTCTCTATACGAAAAAGGACTCTCACTACCTGGGGCTATTTTTTTTCAATTCTTAAGAAGATTTTGTGCTGCATTTTCTCCATACACTATTAAGATATTTTCTCAAAGTAATGGGCCTGTTTTTACTCTTAACACACATCCTCCAGGCCATTGTGGTAATCTAGTCCTTTGTAGCCGTGTACAATATTGCTTATGCTTCACAATGACGATATATAATTTACTGGAACATATACTTTCTTTGTACATATCAGGTTGGGATCTGCCACCATTCTTCATGTTTCTTCATGTTTCCTTCTTATCGGTGGACGGATTCATTTCTTATACTGTTCTTTGTGTATAATGATTTCCAGTATTGCATATGAAACTCCATACTATCTGAGTAATTCCTGAATATGGCCGAACACAAGGAGTAAATTGTGCGGCAACAGCCTAAGGGGCTGACTCAGGATTGGATGCTGTTCACGCGGCAGCTGAGTGTTTGTACGCAGCAGCTGTTCAAAACTATGCTAATACCTCAGGAGGCGTTTGGTGAAGGTAAACGCCTCCTGACCGTTTTTCTGATCCGATTTCCCGTGTAATCACACAGCAGATTCCCCTAAAAATCACTTTTCCGTCTGTACAGCGGATGTTACTTAACAATTTAGTGGTTTGTGAAATGACGCTGAAAATACTTGCCGTTCCGTTGTGATTTACTGAATTAAATTCACGCTTGGATGATTTTTTTTTCTTTTGTTGATTTATTAAAATGTTTTAGTTCTAAACGTCACTTCAGGATAACATTTGGCCAGCAGACCTATACATGTTATTTATATTCCTTGAATTGATTTTTAAATGGAAAATATATGGGAAAGTATGCTTCACAGTGTGAGTTTATTTCGCAGAGCGCCTCATGCCGGTTTCATGTCACTGGGTCCTAGACAATTGATAGGTTCTATTCTTCAGAACATTATTTCAGCCAACAAGATGGCCGCCGCTACTGCACTGAGGTGACCAGAGCATGTTGTCTGTTTCTCTTTGAGAATCATTTACCCTTCAGTCAGAAATCTGGCCACAATAAAATGGATAAGAGGGCAATGTTATTGTCTGGTGGCTAAATGATTGTGTTGAGGACAGAGGTTATCCAGAGAGCTGGCATTGCAGTCTGTGACTGCATGTTTTCAGATAACACCTGTTAAGCGAGCGACATATATAGATGGATCGTCTATCTGTGACACTCATGGCAGCTGAATCTTGAATTTCTAAAGAGGAGTACACACTGATCAATATAGATATATCGCCCGTTCTACTGAATGTGTGATTAATCTGTGTGATCTAGATGAGGGGGTTCGGTTCCTGGAGAACTGAACCCCCCGAACTTACCTGATCCGAGGCTGTCCGCCAGGTGTTCGATCCTTGACACCATTTCCGGATCCAAATCGAGGCCGGCCAACATCAAAAATACTATATATTTATATTAAAAAATGCTATTTTTGTGTCATTTATGCCCATTTTGCAACCAACTCTTCCTTGGCCTCTAAGTGCAGGATTTAGGGTACGATTCTTGTTGACACGGTAAGGGGCCCAATTCGGTTCACAGCGAGTGAAATAGAATTGGCCCCTTAGTTGCTGAACAATATGATTCTGAAATTGAGTCCAATAAAATTCTTGCGTGATCTTTAAAACTGCGTGGAGTACATGTCACGTAACACATCCTATGTGCAGTGCGCCCCCCAGACGCCATGCTGTGACAGCAAATCAAAAGTTTATTTTTTGGTGGAATCCAAAAAAATAATAATAATAATTCCAGCAATTTTCAGAGTAAAAGCAAAAAGCCACAACACTTCTGCAATTCAGTAAAAATGTGTTTATAGTTAAGCTTATGTAAAGACAGATGGCGACCAGGCAACGCACAACCCTAACTTTCCTTAACATATGCACGCTTTGCGTTATGGGAAATCTGGGTCTCTGCACATTTACATGGGCTGCATTGCAAAAAATCATGTGTGGCGGAATCAGATGTTCCACGATGACTAACGAAAATCCATGAGACGGTCTAGGCCATAGGTCTTCAACCTGTGGCCCTCCAGATGTTGTGGAACTACATGTCCCAGCATGCCCTGAGGTTTTTTGGCATGCTCTTATAGGAAAAAAATGTGGTAATGCATGTTGGAACATGTAGTTTCTCAACATCTGGAGGGCCACAGGTTGAAGACCCATGGTCTAGGCCACTAACATGAGGGTTGTGTCGCTGTTTTTATTTGTGTGCTCCCAGTGACAAGAACCTTTGATTGCTTCTCCATTTCCCCACCAATAAGGTTACCCGTTAGCAAAGCAACCGCACTTCTGGGCCACAACATCATGAAGCACGCTGCACTTCTCGGCCACGTCATGAAGCGGACAACCACAAAGTTGTACCAAAAGATGAGGCAGGAGTCTTTTGCACCTTCTTTCGGTTTATAACCATAGTACTGGCCCTGCTTGCTTCATAACCCACTACCCCAGCAAAGTTGGTGGCACTGGGACTCAATGACCCGGCTCACAGCCACCCCGGACGAGAGAATCAAAATGTCTGCAAATATGGGATCGCTGCACAGTATGACTGACTTATTTTTGTTTGTTCTGAGTATCACTTTTTTTTTTGGTTCTGTAATTATAAATAACCGCACAGAAGCAAGTCTCTCAGACTCCACTTGTATAATTAAGCTACGACCACATGCATGCTGTAGGTATGTCTTGCTAATTGGGCTGTGTTCTTGCATAAGTGAGAGTGCAGCCAATCAGTCGCAACTTGACAGTTGGCCACAATGCGTTTTCAGACTTGTCTGTGTTGAAATGATAAAGGTCAGGATGCAGAAAGTATAAATAAAATGTGACCCTAATTTGAACCGATATGCAAAGACCTAGAAATATCCCTTCCGGATTGTGCGATTCTTACACATGATGTTTTGTAACGCAAATAAAGGCCAGGACCATCCCAGAGATCCTTACGTTTGTTTACTAGACAGTGAACATGACCTTACATGCGTCCTGGGGTCGCAATGATGCAGGTACTTGCATGGATAAAGAACAGATGTGTATGCTAATTCCTCCAGCGTCATGCTACACTATTCTCTGTGCCAGACCTGTGTCAGGAACCGCATAACTTTCAGACTCCATTTTCTCTTGATTAATGTTTGATTGTTCTATATAATCTCAGCCTCCGCTGTGCCGCTGATTAACCCTCCTGCTTACGCCATGGCATGCCTAATATCACCTGTTAGTAATTATGGCTGTACCCAGATTCCAGGCCTCCGAAACGGAGATTGAGTGGGTGCCAGGAATTCCAAGCCTAGACCACATGCTGTCAGATCAAGTGATGCACTTTCAATGCTTTATTTCCTGGAACATGCCGGAAAATGCTGAGTTTTATATAGCTCCACGTTGCCGTTTAGCCTGCGTTCTAGGCTGGAGCTGCTTCACGGCGACAGTGAAGCAGGAGTACTGTGTGGTAGTGTATGCAAGATTTGCACACTTCTACAGCGGCGGCAGCCATTTTGAGTTGGCGGCATATATGTTTGCCTTATGGTATGAGAGTTGGGAGGTATGTTCCGTTCTCTGTTGCATTGGACAGCGCACGACGGTGAACGAAACAATTTCTGAACACACCTACTGCTTGTAAAGGAGTGTTATCAGTTGAGGGCACATTAATAGTAAATGAGCCCTAGACACGCCCCTGAGGATCTGTTCACACAAATTGTTGCATGGATACCCCACTTGTCCCTCTTTCTCTTTTATCGATCTAAAATGTTGGCGGGTATGGTAACTAGAACTGGAATGCATGTAATGTATGTATTGTCCCCCCCCCCCCCCCCCGCTACACCCCTGGTTGACGCTGCACTGTAATCCACAAAAGATTCCTAGTGTGCGCAAGCATACATGGCCAATAAAGTTGATTCTATTCTATTCTAACTAATGACATCACTATGGGGTCTATTTAAGCATTGGAGATAAATTGGACAGTGATAAAGTACCAGCGAATCAACTTCCATGTTCCAAAAATGACAGTTGGGGGCTGGATGGTTGGTATTTTGGAGAAAAAGCCTTGGATGAAGATAAATTGGCCAGTATCTAGAAAAATAGACACTTTTGTCACAGGGAAAAGATTGATATCCTTCAGCTGACAAAATGGCTGCCGCCACTGTGTGTAGCGAATGAGTACACCATTCAACTATGTAAGATGACAAACTGATTTCACGCCATCAAAAAGCAATATATTTTAAAAGCCTTTCCTTCTCGGATGTTGGTTTTACACAGCACGTACAGTCCTAGAAAGCAACACATTGTTTATACGTCTATTTACGCTAACATTATCGGTGTCTTGAGTGAGAGCGTTCCGCTCACTGGAGGTCTGTGTGCCAGCTGTTACGCAAATCTTGTTAATCCATCAAGCGCTGGCAAGTCTTGCAGTTTGCAGGAGAACAAAGAGGAAACACAAGACAATGGCATGTCTAATTTAATGAAATAATATACCACTAACTGACGTTTTGACATATTGTCGCGGCACCAGGCTAATATTTGAAGCTTGAAACATTTGTCAGTAATTCATACGATAAAAGTGATGTTCCCATGAAAGATATATTCTCGGGGGCTATGATTTCTCTGTCCTAATCTCCAGTTTTCTACTACTGTCTTGTAGCTACAAAAGAACGATGAGATAAAGTCTATCTAATAGCTTTCTAACGCAGCAATAAAATCCGAAATGTTCAAATCTAAACCACTGGGGTATAATATATTGTTTCGTGACAGCCAGATTTTACACCGCAGCTGTTAACAAATAACTGATTACTTCTTCAGCCCAATATGGACAGCTGGAGGGTACTGCCACATCTCAGAGTTCAGTGGTCTAATAGGATTTAATACAGGGATGAGGTTGCAGTTACTTGTGCTGCTGTGACATCATTGTCCTGCCCTCTGTGTCTGTATCCACCAATTCACACACAGCTCTGCTCTGTTACAGAACTATGGGGCAGATTTATTAAACTCGGTGAAGTGATAAAGTGTCTGGTTTTTAACACCGGCCAATCAGCTCCTACCTGTCATTTTTCAAACCAAGCCTTTAACTTCACAGGTCGGAGCTGATTGACCGGTGATAAAAACCAGACCGTTTATCACTTCACCAAGCTTTATAAATCGACCCCTATATCCCTTCTACCAGGGCAACCGGTATTAGACATCTGAGGGAGAGCTGTGCGAATGGTCGTTGTGGGGGAGAAGCGGTATCAGTGCCCTTATGTATGCTTATACCGCTTCTCCTAATGTATGAAGGAGGAGAAGTGTGCATGGTGATATTAAACGACACTGTAGGCCATGTGCTATTATACAGGTCACCGGAACCAATGTCTATAGTAATCCCCTGCAGGAGGTGCACCCTTCCCTGTAGTGCACAACTTTCCAAATATAAACAAACTTCTATCAGACGTTATAAGTGATGACCTCAGAACTCAGCAATTACTAGTGATGACATCAGAACTCATGAGTGATGACATCAGAGCTAAGAAGCTTTTATTGATCACATTCTAACCCTGCTGTTATTAGTGATGACATCAGAACTCAGCAATTAGTGATTACATCAGTACTCAGAGGTTGTAAGTGATGAAATAAGAACTGGGCAGGTATATTAGTGATGACATCACAATTGAGCAGTTGTAATGGGATGCAGTTCAAATCCCGGCGGTCGGTATCCCGGCGTTCAAAATCCCGACGCCGGAATCCCAACACTTTCTCCCTCCTCCACGACACCCATAGAGGGAGAGTAAATTAGTGCGTGGCGAGCGATCCACACTTAATCCCCCCCTTTGCGGGATTTCGGCCGTCGGAATTTTGAACGCCGGGATTCCGACCGCCGGGATTTCATATCAATCCCGTTGTAATTGATGCTCAGAAATCATTGTTATACAGTTATTATGGGTGTGATATGTGGGTCATTCGAACAACGTTGGAATCCCATCTGCCAGTACTCTGACTCCGGTCCCCCTTAGGGGCTCGGTGGCTCGATGCACTCGCCGCAGGTTCTAATCTCCCTCTATGGGGGTCGTGGACCCCCACGAGTGAGAATAGCCCCTGCAAGTTGGGATTCCAACTGATGGCCTTTTAATAGTTGTATGTAATGAATAGGTGGATGTGAAGTGGTAGCAAGCATTGGTTTGACGGTAACACCTGTGCCCAGTGCGGCTGTTCAGATTTTCACCTTTCTCCGAAGACAGGAAAGTAGGAGAGCACATCTTTAAACACACAGAGTGGACTATCTCAATGCCCTGGCGCACAACCAAAGATATTGTGCATCAAGTGCTTCATAAATTAGGCAGTGTGGGGGTATAGGCCGCCTGGAAGTCCCTTTGCTTGTTTCCTGATGAAACTTTGGTATCCTAATGAATTATCTACCTACTTCCGTGACCAATATAATAGCACCCTGGTCTTTGGTTTTGCCTATCTATTTATTAACCCTTTGAGTGCTTTGAGCTATCCTCAGAATATCCCCTAAAAATGCCAGAGACACTCACAGCGACTGTTCTTTTTTGGGGTGCGATATTTTACTAAACTTAAATGAATTGACTTGGCTGTTTTTGAATTTATTTATACTAAAAGAACAGTCGCAGTGAACGGCGCTGGCATTTATAGCGGATATTTTGACGTTGGCAAATGAGTGACTTATTTATATGATGCCAACATGTGACCTGCCAGGCCATCTGGAAACTTTGCCTAACTCTAAAACCTAAACTTAACCTAACCCTAAAAATAACACAAAAATGTACTGTCGGCATTTTTGGTGTCAACATGTTATTATGAATATCGCTACATTTTAACTGTATTGACATATTGCGAATGTCAACATTTTTTCTTTTCCATGTCAACATTCTGTTGACATTCAAAAAAAAAAAAAACATGCCGACTTTCTTGTGCGGAAATTCTGACCGGCTACCCATAATGCAGTCGTTGAAGTATAGAAGCATCACTTTATGCCCGTACTCTAAATCAATGGATGACGTTAAGCTTTGAACATATTTTTGGGTCAAAGTCAAGGGTGTAAACTCATAGTGAGCCCATCTGCTGCAGGTCGAGAGGCGCACCCAGCTGTTCTGTAATTCTGGAAAATGGACGGGCAGCTGACATCCAGTGGTGTCAGATGGTCGCCCCCCCGCACCCGTGCCATCGGGGCAATTGCATGAGAATGCCCTGTGTTCTCACGGGAACGCCCATGAAACTGGGCGTTCCCATATGTCAATGGCCCGGTCTGCCCCTCCCATCCACATTCGGGTCTGTGCGCCCAGCGAACACCCTGTTTGCCGTAGCTGCACGCACACTGTCTCTGCACATGCGCAGAAACATCGCTCCCTTGTGCGAACGCACGGAGGAGAATAACCCCCATTGTTTCTTTTGTACTTTTATAATGCATTGCTACGAAGTGCTTTAGAAATCATTTTTATACCTAGTTTTTGGCTTTTCTTTTTCTTTTTTACATTTTGGAAGTTTTGTGGCTGTTTTTGAAGTTAAGCCCTATCTATATAGTTTAAACATCAACAGGCACAATTAAAATAATAAAGTGTCTCTTAAAATATTCTTTGACGTGGAAATGGAAACGTCTTGAAGCTTTCAGAAACCCGAGTAGGGTTTTACAGGGCTGTGTTCTCAAGCTGCAGATCAAAGCCGCGACTTTACTTTTATAGATGAAAAAAAATGTATCTTTTATTCCATACCCAACATCAAAAGGTAGAGTTTTATTATATCGATACATCAGTACAGTATTATCCAACGTTCTATTACTGGACTTTTAATATGTAACGTTTGTACATCTAAAGTTAGTTGATTTTTTATTTTATTTTGCAATCCGGTAAAAGAAATCCGTACGTAAAATATCATTCTGTAGGGGAATGTATTGGGGTATGGGTCGTAGGGTATGAAGATCGCTGGTGAGTGCAATGTAAGGGTAACACGTGATCTTCCGGAACCTTAAAGGCCCATACACAAGGGGCAATTTGGGGCTATTTTCGAAGCAATCTGACCAGTTTGCTTAAAAAGTAAGCCCGGATCAGTCCGTGTGTACAGGATATAGCAATGGCTGTACATCACGATCGATTGCAGGGATAGACCGCGCATGCACAGTGCAGTTTTCACAGCAATCTGCGCCTTATTGAAGTAACAGGACTAGGCTGCCTATGCAATCCAAGACCAGCTCTCATTACACCCAGTACACGGCTGCTAGACGCAGAGATCCAGCGAGTACATTATTGTGCTTTGTACCATTCTATTCAATAAACCACTTTGTCTCCCAATTCTCTTAGTCACAAAGGATCCACTGTGCCCCCCACCCTTCCTAAAAGGACCCCACGGGCTTCCCAAACCTTAAAGTACAGATAGCACTGTATTGAATCAGTCCCCAGACGTGGCTTCTGCCAATTCCGACAAGCGTTTGCCAACATTCTGTTGTGGAAAAATAAACAAGACATGGATATTGCTCGGTACTCAATGCACGGATTAAATGAACACTTGTATAAATAATCAGGGGACACTGAGCACAGGAGATGATGGCCAGAGATAACACTGTTCTCTCTCTGACTACCCCCATACCCAGGCAGAGTGCCACCTACTCAGCCACTTGAGATAAGAGGTGCTACCTTTCACTGTGTACATAGTGGAACATCCTGGATCCCTGAAACAAATTGGCTGTACACCGTCATCGTCCCTGAGGACTTCCTGTCATCATAAACAGCCAATGGCTAAGAACAATCCACACCGCTGCGTCACATGTTACACACAAATTATACTTTTAGGGTTTTTTTTTTTTACGGTTTCAGAAATTTCTGTTATATAACATTTTAAACAAGGTAAATATGTAGTTTCCATCATTTACCCCAGGGATGGGGAACCTTCGGCCCTTCCAGCGGTTGTTAAACTGCACATCCCAGCAAGCCCTGCTACAGTTTTGCTATTTGGCCATACTAAAACTGTTGCAGGGCATGCTGGGATGTGTAGTTAAACAACAGCAGGAGGGCCGAAGGTTCCCCATCCCTGATTTACCCCAAAGATCATACTGGCTAGTGCATGAAGATGTCATTTCTCCTTTGCACATTAAACCTCTGTATTAGTGACCCGCTGGGCTTCTATGGATTCTGCATTCACTCACGCAGCACAGACAGGCCTTATGCTGGCTACACACTAGGCCGACGGATCTGGCGTCGACTTTTCTGAACAATAGGTAAGTGGATACACACTTGTCTTTCATCGGCCAAAAGTGTTGTGTCTGATGTCAGAACTGGGCGGCCATTGACAGGGGTACAAACCCACTGACACGCCCACGATATATCGGCCAGTGTATACTAGGATTGGCCATTGACGTCAATGATTCATAATCACCGGTTTATGGCCAATGTAGTATAGTATTGTCATTGATGGGGGAGAACCCCTGTAGGTGCCGGGACAAGGAGTATATCTCCGTCCCTGACACACATGAAACCACACCCCCGGGTTCTGATTGGCCCACTGGCCAGTCAGTCAAAGAAAATTAACCATCAATGACCAACCAAATGACCATCAATAGTTAAAACCATCAATGGTCATCCATGACATATTCTGCTGCCATCGATGACCATTTGTACTATCGCCGTCAATGGCAACCATCGACAGAGATGGCCATCCCTAGTGTGTACCCAGCTTTAGGCTTGATACTCTTATTACAATAAGCTGGTGACTCTAAGTTTTGGGTATCTACCGCTTCCAGCCACATTAATAATAACCTGAAATGCTGGCTGAATGAGACTGGACAGCGGTGTACCGGCCTTACCCTCTTTCCCCGGCAGCTGAACAGTAGTAGGTAAATATCCCCCATTGTCTGACTATTTGGATGAGAAATGAGCAGCCCAGAGAAGTGTAAATCTGTGTTTGTTCAGGGCAAATTGAGAAATGAATGTACAAATGGGTCTCATTGATATCTTGTTGTTTTTAAACCCAGGAGATGATGAATAATGGACTCTGTTATATGAATTAGAAAGTGGTTATAATACGTGACACATGTGGCGCGTTTCCTACCAGTGACAGGAGTGTTTATCCATACTTGTGCCGTGATCGTTCGATTCATTTTACTTGCTTTGCGCTTCTTGTGTAAGTTTGTGTTTTATATTGATTAAGGCTGTTTACTTGTGGCGTCACGTGATTTACAGACGGCATTGTTTCATTGCGAGGACTTATTCCACTTTGTTATTATTACTCTGGCAAGAGCCACAGTATGGCTTTATTCCGTAAGCGGTTTATTGCTTAAAATGTCTGTTTTGGTTTCTATGGGTTATTGCACATTTTTGCACGTGCTTTGTATGGGGCCGGTTAAGTCAGCCTATGGAATCTCACAGGATGTACTGTAAAACATTGGCCCGTGCCATTTTGTAAGTGCGCAGACAAGTGAAGCGAAAGGCTGCAGTAGGATTTCGGGAACCTTCAAAGATCTTTGGGCCAGATGCACTAAGCTTCAAAAAGTGATAAAATGGAGAGTGATGAACAGCCAGCCAATCAGCTCCTGCCTGTTATGTCACAAGCTGTGTTTGAAACATGTCAGACAGGAGCTGATTGGCTGGCTGTTCATCACTCTCCATTTTATCATTTTTTGAAGCTTAGTGCGTCTGGCCCTTTGTCCTTTCAAAGTTTTGCACTATACAAAAGTACAATATTATTTATTCATGATAATCTGGTCAATGCGTTCCGCTGGTGTCTGCCGGCCGCACTTTTTTTTGTATCCTCGTTCTAAGCCGTGTGAACTCCGAAACTGTAGTCTCTATTCCCAGTTTTTTTCTTTGGACAACGTCCAGAAGTGTCCGGTTACTCCCATCACTCAGCATATTGCTTATCTGGACATAAATAGATTTATTTGGATATGGTGGTACAGAGCAGCCTTGGAGAGCAACAAGCATGAGAAGTGAGGGCCAGGATCGGTGGGACAGATGAATTCAAGCTCTTACCGCAAATGTGCCATACAGTCCTCTCCCAACCAACACCATGGATGTCCAGCGAGAACATAAACCACCAGAGGCCGATTCGGAGTTGCATGCATGCCCTAGTGCGACCAGGGGCGGATTTAGGGATGAGGGCGCCCCTAGGCACAACAATAATGTTTACTAAGTAGGACAGTTTATAGGGGCAGTATCTGCATGTCCTATCCATTTACACTCTATTTAAGATGGAATATAGTACAGTACAGTGGATATTTTGCAGTTATTGGTACATTTTGGGCTGACAGTACTATCACAGGCATCCAAGTGCCGCCCCCAAACATGTGCCGCCCCTAGGCCGGTGCCTCACGTGCCTAATGGGAAATTCGGCTCTGAGTGCGACCCGTTACCACGCAGGTACATTAATTCAGCCGCAACAAAGATGCGATCAGGTCTGAACCTGCTCATGGTTGCAATCCAGTTCGCTACCAGCATCCGGGACCTGACCGCATACCGGACTTGTGCGCAATGGCCTGCTAGTGTATAACAGACATCAATCGCTTTGCTTCTGCCAGAAATGAGATTTTACAAGGTGGCAACTCTTCACCCATCGATACCGTGAGCCCTTTTTGAAAAATAAAAAAATAAAAAAAATTATTAAAAAATATAATTCATCCCGGACTCCCAGTAGTTGTACAGTTCTTGGAGTAATGTCCTTTTATTTTCTGCAGCAATGGCACAGAAAGCAAACAGCTGATGTCATATGTTACCAGCCCGGCGTGACAATCCAGTATGACTGTTTACAGTGAAAACAGGATATTTAAGTTCCCCTGAGTTTCTATTAGGCCTGGGTGGTGAGAGGGGCTAGCAGGCCCTGATTTACAGTGTTTGGGGGTCCCCGCAATATTGCAGCCGTCATTCCTCAGCTAATGAGGCCTACTTCACTGTAATGAAAAGAGACATTGTCAGACGTCGGCTCACTGGACGTACAGCATTACACCAGAATAAACATGTAAAAGATATTTCTTGCTTTGCGATGGATGACGTAACTCGCAGTGTCACATTTAAGGTAATTATAGATTGCCTGAGCTGCTGTTAATTCCCCTGAGCCCCTTTTACACGAGAGAAGCTGTCAGATCTTACCCTAAATTTCCAGACGACATCTACAATTTGGAATTACGTACTCACTGAACTCCCTTCATTTCTCCCGAGCAACAAGACTTAATTACTCATTATATAAAATGCAATGTTTAATTAATGAGGCCAGTACATGAGGATTTTGTATAAGGAGGAAATATACTTATTTTATTAAGTGGATGTTTGCTTAGGTTTTTGGCATATGTTTAGTAAAACAAGGTGACGCGTCGCTCGGCGTAAACTACTTATTTGAACCGGTTATTAGTGAATGACTGAGAGCGGCCATTTTGTCTCGCTGAGGTAAACTGTATAAGGAACTTCAGTACACAGAGCAGTGCCACCCACTGAGCAGATTAGCTTTAATATATGAAATGCTTGCAAGATAGTTATGGCATATAAATAGTTTGTCATTTATTGTCAAATTTGGCAAATGCAGAAAATTAATGTAAAAGATATATATTTTCCATGTAAAATATAACTACAAACCACTTTGAACTTTATTTGGTATCCATAAATTAATTGGGTGCCTTTGCACCAGTTTTTATGATTGTCCCAACTCCTTAACCATTAACCACTCATTAACCACTTAGGCACTGTTTGCCAGGCAAGCTGGGACTTTTAGTTCCATCGCAGCTGGATAGTACTGATTTTGCTCTCTTAAAACATAGAGATGGAGATGTACTAATCTTTATTACCAAATCTACCAGCCAATTAGCAATGACTAAAGGAGGGGATGCAGTACTAAGCCTAGGGAGTAGTAAAGTGGGAAGAAATAAAGTACCAATGTTACAGGCTGTGCTCATTGGCTGGTACTTTATCTCTCTATCTCCACTTTATCTCTCTCTCCATGGGCGGGATGTATTAAAATACTTCGCCGCCCTCCCGCCGCGATGCTGCCGCATATGTACTAACATATGCGACTGGCATCGCGATGCGGTGACGGAGCCCCCCCCCCCCCCCCGCGATACCTGTACACCGGTGTGCGGGGGGTCTCCGTCACCTCTCTGCCGCCACGCTCTCCCCTCACGCCGGGGACAGCTATGCATGCTGTCCCCGGTGCCTCCTCCTCCCCCCCTGCAGCCAGAAGGATGTCCGGCTGCTTCACTAGGGGGAGGCAGGGCTTACCTTCCGGGATCCAGGAGGACCCTTCAGGAAGGTAAGCGAGAGGGGGGTCGGCGAGGCGGTGGGTTTGCGTCGGCGGGCGCCGATGCAACCATCTTTATTTACCATGATGTTGTCCTAAATCGCATGCAAGTTGTGGTCGTTTTCTTGCTTCTGTTTGGCGCTGCCGAACCCCTGTGGCGCCATAAAATGAAATAATGCTAATATATTGTGCAAATTGCTGTATAGCACAGTATTTACAGGGCTTTCTGGTTATTTCAGTTGGTCATTTCACGTGAACCTTTTAGGTTTGAGTGGTACGAATGGTGCAATCTGATTGGTCAGTTTATCAATCTTTGACTATCTTGGCGAACATTTGAATCAGAAGTATAGGCACACTGTGTAGTGTGTCGCCCTGCTTCCTTCCTCGGTCCTGTGCCTAAACAACTGAGCCAGTGGCATTTGGCAAGATTTTCGCGATGCAGTTTGATGTTTTTCCGATTGACGGATTGGTACCGTTACATATGTTTAGGAATGATTATATGATGTCTCCTTATGTGAATCCAGGTTTTGGTTCGGTTTGGTTTAATTTGCCTTAGAAAGTACAGTGGGTACTTATGTATTATCTGGGCTCCCATGTTAAATGCACCCCATTTTTTCATACCTCTACTATCCAACTACGCATGGAGCTGATTTTATATAGTGTGGCGAGCGTAGCAAGCCCCGCGAGGGGATGCGGTCTCATAAGAAAAACGGGAGCCCAGATATTACATAAGTACCATACAGTATTATTTTATTTTTATTTTTTTAAACCATTTCTGGTTGTAAAGTGGTTAAGACAATATTTTACTTCTGCTGTCAGGAGCTTCAGTGGCGGAACCCGCGGAGTGCGCGATCCGTGCGGCGTGTCCAGTACTCTTTTTCTGATTCCTTTCATGTCCCTAGCTCACACTGTGGTGCTTTTCGGATGTTGTTACTGGCAACTCTTGGCCTAGATTCTTCTGATCGCAGTCGAACAGATGACCATGACTGTTTAAAGTGCTGGGATTTAATCTCTAATGGACCTTGAAGAGCTGTTATAGGCAGTTGAAGGATCACAGTTGGGAATGATTACTCATTTTTAAATCATTATTTAGTTTATGACTTCTGTACAATTCTTTGTGCGTTACCTTCCAGACTTTTCATCAAGGACAAATTCTGGTGATATTTAAGCGATTTGTTCCTGTCAGAGAATATCATTTGAATGAACCATATTTGGATTATTTGAATGAACCATAATTGCCTACTCTCCAGAAAAGTCTGGGAAAGTTCTTAATTTTGGACAAGCCATCTAGACTTCCAAGAGAGCAGTCTGCACTCCCCTACCCTGATTCTCATTCTTGTGAATTGAGCTTCAGATCCCGTGACTCGGGGGTTAGTCTGTGCACGTGCGAATCTAAAGCCGTGCAGCGCTGAGTGCCCACTCAGACGCTGCCCGACTGCTCCTGGCATGCGGCTAGTGTGACATCTCTCTCCCTGCCACTGCACTTCGCTGACCTTCTCCGCCCACTGCCGCTGCACCGGTCCTGTCGGCTCCACCTCTCCGTCGCATCGCTCCCACCAGCTGACCCTCACTGCCCAGTGCCGAACTGCTCCTCGCTTGCTCCACCATACTGATGGCGGCCAACCCCGCGTAAGTAAAACTGCGGACAGCTGGTTTAGGGAGGGGTGCGGGAGCTGTTGACCCAATCCCTGGTGTCCTGGGAATCCCAGGATTGAACATTTTTCAATGACGCATGCTGAGATTGAAAAAAAAAATGCCCCGGGATTGGGAACCGTACCCACAGTCCTTGGCCCGTGACAGTCTCCCATAGAGAGACATTGTAGGGGTCATATATGGACATTTGTTCTTGTTTTCTTCATACTCTTTATATGTATGTACTTTGTTACGGCATTGCGGAATTATATAAATACAGCATGATAATACTAATATTTGTCATTGTCAGCAAATGGCTCCAGTACTCTGAAGTGGCAATGCTGACCATTCTGCCTCCATGCTGTCCGATAGATATTATCATGGTCAGTCACAGTCATTTTAATTGAAAGCATAGCAGGAAATACAATTTTCTGGACATAATAGCTCAAGACAGATGTTTTACTGAACATTCATACATTTATAGATGCTTGCTGTAGGCGGTGTGAGAATGGGATCGCCTGGCGGTCCCAATTAGTAACACCAGCAATGTGTTTCACATCCCGAGTAACACTTTCTAATCGGTGCCTGGAGTTGTCAATGGGTTCCCCGCCACCCCAGATTCTCTTAACGTGTGTACCCTAATTAATGGCGAGCCTTCTAATTATTACTGATACAAAGGCACCAGATTTTCTGACTGTAAAGATGAACCTGGCCTCTGGTGTAATAGGGGAGAATGGATGAACGGTGTGCTAATGCATATATCTCTGTAAATACCAGCGCACATCTCTGTACACATTGACAATGGGCTGGTTCGCCAGAATGTGTGTGAAGAGCATTTCCTAATCTCGGGAGGTCGGGATTCTGCTGAAGGTAAATTAGAAGCAGATGTTGTATCTTCCTCGCGTATCAGGAAGTATGAGAGCGAGGAAGGCCCTGCGGAATACTCTGTATCCACCCTACGGCCGAGTACAGATCCACTTTCAAGAACAGATCATGAAAATGTGAAAAATTGAAAAACTGTTGTTAACCTGTAAAAGGCTGCAAACGTCCTCTGTATCGTGCAGAGACACAGACTGTGCGTTCTCTGTATCGTGCAGAGACACAGACTGTGCATGCCCTGTATCGTGCAGAGACACCGACTGTGCGTTCTCTGTATCGTGCAGAGACACAGACTGTGCGTTCTCTGTATCGTGCAGAGACACAGACTGTGTGTCCTCTGTACCGTGCAGAGACACAGACTGTGCAGTCTCTGTACCGTGCAGAGACACAGACTGTGCGTTCTCTGTACCGTGTAGAGACACAGACTGTGCGTTCTCTGTACCGTGCAGAGACACAGACTGTGCGTTCTCTGTACCGTGCAGAGACACAGACTGTGCGTTCTCTGTACCGTGCAGAGACACAGACTGTGCGTTCTCTGTACCGTGCAGAGACACAGACTGTGCGTTCTCTGTACCGTGCAGAGACACAGACTGTGCGTTCTCTGTACCGTGCAGAGACACAGACTGTGCGTTCTCTGTACCGTGCAGAGACACAGACTGTGCGTTCTCTGTACCGTGCAGAGACACAGACTGTGCGTTCTCTGTACCGTGCAGAGACACAGACTGTGCGTTCTTTGTATCGTGCAGAGACACAGACTGTGCGTTCCCTGTACCGTGCAGAGACACAGACTGTAGTCCTCTGTACCCTGCAGAGACACAGACTGTACGTCCTCTGTACCCTGCAGAGACACAGACTATGCGTTCTCTGTATTGTGCAGAGACACAGACTGTGCGTTCTCTGTACCGTGCAGAGACACAGACTGTGCGTTCTCTGTACCGTGCAGAGACACAGACTGTGCGTCCTCTGTACCGTGCAGAGACACAGACTGTGCGTCCTCTGTACCGTGCAGAGACACAGACTGTGCGTTCTCTGTACCGTGCAGAGACACAGACTATGCGTTCTCTGTACCGTGCAGAGACACAGACTGTGCGTTCTCTGTAAACTCCTGAATGGTATGGGTATTGTAGTGATGCTGCATTGCATTGTGGGTTCAGTACCAAGGGATGCAATTTGCCTTCCTACCCCCACAGTGGCCACTTCCATATAATATATTTAGAATAAATGACAAATGTTGGCCTAAACCGCAATAAGGACACACATAGGGAAAAAAGACAAAGGGCAGGATGCTCTAAACCAGAAATGCGGCAAAACCCCCGTTATCGGGTTTTTACCGCATTTCTGTATTCTCTGTTGCCCCTCTGCAGTGTGAGCGCTGCAGAGGGGATCACCATTGCTGGCAATCACCTGCAGAAGCCTATGGGCTTCTTACTGCAGCGCTGTGTGAGGGATCAGTCACGGATCCCTCCCAGCATGCCCCCCGCCGTCCCTGTCGCTCTACGCATGCGCAGATGGACTCCCGGGTCACAGACCCAGAAGTCCAGAGCCGGAGCCGCATCGAAAGGGACAGCTCTTACCGCAAGAGCTGTCCCTTGCGTTAATGATCGCATATGTTAGAGCATATGCGATCATTAACAATGCGAAGCCTGGCGGAGGGGGGGGCGATAAATGTGAGAGCATCCCGCCCAAAAAGAGGGCTATTAAAATACTCTGTGTGTTATGCAATGTCACAATGTAAACATCTTTATTAAAGTGTACTTCTTTATAACTCCGTTGGGTAAATCACACACGAAGGCTTTAAAAAAAAAAAAAAGTTTGGTTAGTTATTTTTGTAACCCCTAGGAGTTAACAGTCTTATTTATTTAACCAATTTTAGGAGTGTTTGAATATTCTCAAAAGAATTGTATTATTACTAGTCCAAAGTCCCTAAATTATAGCTTCACAGGGGAAGAGGCCAAAACGCCATAAAACAAAAACAAAAAAAGTACAATGCATTAAAATAGTGAGCTCAACATTTAACTGGACACTCCGTATGATTTATAGGAACAGTGACTACTAAAGCAGCGGCTCCCATCCCGCCCCCACAGCTTATAAAATACTGCGCACATAAAGCATTTGGATGGATTTTAAATGCTTTGGAAAGTTGACAAAAAGATGATTCTCCCAAGCTCAGCAGAAAATGAAAACGTCATCTTCGATGTCCGGGGGAGAGAAATCAGCCACTATCTCCGTAGCTGGGAATGATATATATATATATATATCTGGCTATATATATAACACTCCCAGCTACGGAGATAGTGGCTGATGAAGCTTGATACATCTGTCAGGTCAGTAAGCATAACTGATTGTTCGTAAAATCCAGAGGTGAATGCTTCAAAATCTTTTTGCCAGCCTGTGCCGACCACGGTTGTGCGTCTTTCATCTCTCACCTTCCTGTCTTTTACTTGCGTGGAGAAGTGTTGGAGATTTTGGGCGGGATGTACTAAGAGGAAAATGCGGTAAAACCCAACGGTTTACCGCATTTTGAAATGTACTAATACCCGGCCGCCGCGTCATCGCAGGGCAGGGTATCGCCACCTTTGAGTGGCGATACCCTATGGAAGCCTACGGGCTTCTATCACCGCCCTCCTCCCCAGACTCCTACCCCCCTCCCCGTCCTCCGTGAAACTCCTCCTCCCCCTAGCATATGTCACAGCCGGATGTCCTTCTGGCTGCAGGGGGAGGAGGAGGCGCTGGGGACAGCCGCAATGTGTCTGGATGTGACGGAGACCTCCCGCACACCACATCACAGGTATCGCGGGGCGCCTCCGTCACCGCACTGCGATGCTAGCCGCATATGTTAATACATATGCACTAGCATCACAGGCGATGCAAGGGGCGGCAATGTATTTTGATACATCCCGCCCTATAAACATCTTTCTAGACTGAGGAACATACAGAACCTAAATTACCTTGTGTACAATGCAAATAGCAATAACATAATGTTACAAAACAAAAATAATTTGTCTGTAGAGATGTCTTGCCCAAGAGTCCATCGGAGAGTCCTTTCCCGCCGCCTGGTTACTTGAACATCACAGACTATTTTACCCATATGAGTGGTTCTCCCTGACTGGCTGAGATCACATTACTGTCAGTCTCACCTCGCTTCCTAAAACCTATATATTTTTTTACCTTTTTCCCTCCCCATCAGTTCCTTCCTTTGTCCCACGGATCATGCCGTTCCGACTCTTGTAACAGGATCCGCCGACTGCTCTGAACTCTGTTTGTCTTGGCAAAGCTCATGTACAGTTACTTTACAGAGACTCCAAAAAGGCCCCCCTCAGCCTTGTCCCACTAATGTTTTATTGCTCTTCTCCAGCAACCCTTGTATACATTATTCAGTCCTCCCGATGGCTACCTCCGACTACAGCCTCCAATCTCATGGAACCCAAGACGTTGCCCCATGACACGTCCTGCTGGTATTGTCATAGATTCGTCATGTAATGGGAACAATCTTATTTTACTCTTTGGCCACTGAAGCCACAACTACATAGTTAAATGACAGCTGAATGTATCCACATGGCTCCTGCTTCTTGCCCTCATGATGAAAGGAATATTTTCACTATGACTCCATAAAGAAGGACGTGTTGAGGTCTTTCTCATCAAGGTGCGGAGCTGCAGGTTTGCGCCTTTCCGTCCTTCTTTACGTTGGCGAGTAGCAGCGATCCAGTTGCGATGCCTGTACCAGATACTTTGGATCTGTCACAACAAATCAGGTACCGTCTGATGGCCGAACACAATCTGTTTTCATTGCAGACATAAAAGAAACCCGTTAAAACACACTTCCAGTTCTTTCTCTCCGCGGCTGGTTGATGGTATTTTTAGAAAGTGTTATTAATGAACTCCGCATTCTTCCCGTCTCACACATGTTTTCCTTCACTATCCCTCTATCCATCTGAGAGTTACACTGGAGGTCTGGGAGCTGATAACAGGCCAGGAAGACGGTACAAATAGAAACCTGGTGTATTCCAGTAATTCCTCTGAAGGGACCATATGGAACTTAGCCTTCTTGTCTTGCAGAAAAGTACTTCAATAGGACCTGTCACCAGGTGGAACCGGGGAGCATGCTATGGGGGTGTTGTATCATACCTCCCAACATGACCCTCTCCAGGAGGGACACATTGCTCTGCTCCTGGACTTTCCTCATAATGTATGAATACCATCACCTGTGTTGAACAGGTTAATTGATAGGAAAGGTGTTTCACCACAGGTGCTGGCATTTAGAGGGAAGTCCAGGAACAGAGCAATGTGTCCCTCCTGGAGAGGGTCATGTTGGGAGGTATGTAGTATTTTCCAATCATTTTTTAAAAAAAGTTGGCTTCTACAAGTCTACAGGTTCGTCTTAACAGCATTGTAGGTCCTGTGCAACGCAAAGCACTGGGACTCCTACCCATCTATACACAAAAATACATTAAAAATATCTTAATTTACTGCTCCCGTGATGCTGCACCACCTCTCCGCATGTTTCCATACAGTGAAACTCTGTCAGCACTCTGATTGGTGGATAGGTCTAGCCAACCACCAGTCAGCATTCACTGTCAGTCTGCAGGCTGGGAGGTAGGTAGGGAATGCTCTATCTCTATACCGGAAGCATCAGATCACCCACAGATCTGCACTCCCAGCTATCCTACTCTCGAACACCCGATCCCTTGTAAACAAGATGGATGAGCTGCCCCTGCTCATAAATGATGCAAGATCAGGCACTGCTGGCTCATCTATCCTATGCTTTACTGAGACATGGCTAGATGAACTCATTGCCGACTCCTCGGTGATGCTGCCGGGCTACAGTCTCCTCAGGGCTGACCGCGACAAGGAGCTCACTGGAAAAACCAAGGGAGGAGGTATCTGCTTCTTCATAAATGAAGGGTGGTGCACCGACGTAAAAACTCTAAATAAATCAAGCAGCCCTCAACTAGAGACACTCATCATTAAATGCAACCCATTCTACTCCCCCCGGGAATTTGCCTCAATAGTCCTGGTGGGGGTGTATATACCTCCCCAAGGAAATGCGAAAGAAGCCCAACTCCAACTGGCCACCAGGATAACAGACACAGAACTCAAACATCCTGAAGCACTGCTTATAGTGATGGGCGACTTCAACAGTGCCAACCTGTCCCAAGAGCTACCGAAGTACAGACAGCAAGTCAGATGCCACACCAGGGAAGGACGTACCTTAGACCACTGCTACACCACTATCAAGTCTACTTACCGGGCTATCCCCCGGGCAGCTCTGGGCCTCTCTGACCATTGCATAGTCCACCTTCTACCAACTTACACCCAGAAGCTAAGGTCAGCTAAACCAGTGGTCAGATCAGTCAAAAGCTGGACAAACGAGGCAAAAATGAAGCTTCAGGCCTGTCTCGAATGCACAGACTGGGGAGTCTTTGAATCCTCCGCTACAAACCTAGACGATCTGACCGACACAGTGACAGCCTACATCAGTTTCTGCGAGGACCTGTGCGTGCCAATCAAAACAGTACGCACCTTCAACAACAACAAGCCATGGTTCAGCGGTCAACTCAGGAAGCTCCGTCGGGCAAAGGAAGAAGCCTATCGCAGTGGTGATATTGTCCTGTACAAACAGGCCAGGAACTCCCTAACACGGGAAATCAAGCTGGCAAAAAAAAGATTCTCAGACAAGCTGGCGAACAACCTGTCAACCAACGACCCCGCGTCAGCTTGGAGAGGCATGCAAGCTATAACCAACTACAAGATCTCTCGAACCCCCTCCACCATGCACCAGAAACTAGTGAACGAGCTGAACGATTTCTACTGCAGGTTCGAGAAGGAAGCTACCTGCATCAGTCCTACCCCTGACCGGGGCAAAATGGCTTGCCCACCCTCCTTCCAAAACTGCCACCCCCAGACTCTCCAGGTGGACCAAACAGAGGTAGAAGGAATGTTCAAGAGGGTCAACCCTAGGAAAGCTGGAGGCCCAGACGGAGTGTCTCCATCTGCCCTCAAGACCTGTGCAACACAGCTCGCCCCTATCTTTACCAGGATTTTCAACACTTCACTAGAAATGTGCAAGGTCCCCACCTGCTTCAAAGCCTCAATTATCGTCCCGGTTCCCAAGAGCTCAACTGCGAAAGACCTCAATGACTACAGGCCGATTGCACTAACATCAGTGGTCATGAAAGTGCTTGAACGTATGGTGCTGAACCACCTGAGAGTTGTTACAAATGCTCACCTCGACCCCCTGCAGTTTGCCTACCGAGCAAACAGAAGTGTCGAGGATGCAGTCAACCTAGGGCTGCACCACATTCTACAGCACCTGGACAGTCCAGGCACCTATGCAAGGATACTATTTGTTGATTTCAGCTCGGCATTCAACACTATCATCCCTCACATCCTGGAGCCAAAACTCCGTTCACTAGGAGTCCCAAAACCTACATGCTCCTGGATCACTGACTTCCTGACTGAAAGGAAACAGGCGGTGAAAGCAGGCGCATTCATTTCAAGCACATGCACAATTAACACCGGTGCCCCTCAAGGATGTGTCCTCTCCCCCCTGCTCTTCTCCCTCTACACAAACGACTGCACCTCAGCAGAACAGTCAGTAAAAATTATAAAATTTGCAGACGACACAACGGTTATCGGCCTAATCATGGATGGAAACGAGTCGGCATACAGACGGGAGGTGGATCGGCTAACTAAATGGTGTAGCGGAAACAACCTTGACCTCAACCCCCTCAAAACGGTGGAGATGGTGGTGGACTTCAGAAGGAAACCAAATGCCATGCACCCACTCATAATATTTGACAGAGTAGTGTCGAGGGTCGACTCCTTCAAATTCCTAGGAACAAAGATTTCCTGTGACCTCAAATGGGGTCCCAACATCATTACAACTGTCAAGAAGGCTCAGCAGCGGTTGTTCTTCCTGAGGCAACTCAAGAAATTCAACATCCCGCAGGAGCTGCTGCTCATCTTTTACACTGCCATAGTAGAGTCTGTCCTTTGCTCCTCGATCACAATCTGGTTCGGAGGAGCAAATGAGAATGACAGACGAAAGTTGCAAAGAGTGGTGAGGATGGCAGAAAAGATCATTGGGGCGGAGCTCCCCACTGTCCAAGAACTATACCTAGCCAGGGTCAATAAGCGTGCAGGAAAGATCTTGGCGGACAAGCTACACCCTGGCCACAACCTGTTTGAACCCCTTCCATCAGGCAGACGTTTTAGGTCCATCCCAGCAAAGACGACAAGAACTACAAAAGGCTTCTTCCCAATAGCTGTCCACCAACTAAACCGTATTGAACATACCAAATACTAACTCGAACTTTTCTAGATACATGTGAAATGTATGTGATGTATGTTTATGCCTCTCTTCCCACCCCCTTTGTGTTCCCTGATTGATGCTGCACTGTTACCACAAAAAATTCCAAGCATACGCAAGTATACCTGGCCAATAAAGATGATTCTGATTCTGATTCTAAGGCCCCTAGAATCATGGGGCCCTGGGCAGTTTCATAGACCTTAATCTAGGCATTAGGCCTCTTGTCCTACAGAAAGTCCACAACATAGCCCTGGGATACGGTCATTAGGTCTACAACAAGGTCGACACTATTAGGTCGACATGCAGAAAGGTCAACATGGGTCAAGGTTGACTTGTTTAGGTCGACAGGGTCATTATGTCGACACAAGCAATAGGTCGACATGGGCAAGGTCGACAGTCAAGAGGTTGACATGGGGTTTTTCACTCTTTTTTGAGCCGACATGTGCCGACAGGCGGTATTTTATGCCCTATCTTCCACTAGGACGTGGTGGGAGAATAAAATAGTGTGCCGAGCGTAGCGATGTACCGTGCCCGAAGCATGGCGAGTGCATCGGTGCACTTTAACCTGTGTCCATGACGACTGTGTCGACATTCAGGAAAAAAACTGCGAAACCCCCATGTCGGCCTTTTCACTGTCGACCTTGCCCATGTCGACCTAATGAGCCGGTCGACCTAACCGATGTCAACCTTTCTGCATGTCGACCAACCTGTTGTAGACCTTATGATCCATACCCATAGCCCTCGATGTCTTCCTCCACATGCTGCACGTATGCTGGCACTGAAACAACAAATGTGCTTGCTGCATACAGATGCACTGAGATGTTTCCAGATCTTCTCTGCCCCACGAGCGGTGAGAAGGTCTTGGGCCAAAACACACACTCACCATGCAGTCCAGCTCAAATTTGAGTTATATTAGCATTTTGGATGCTTCACATTGTGAACCCTCATATAAAGAAATGGAAGGTACACTGAAATTTGTTTCTCAGTGACAGATCCACTGTAATCAGTGACCGCGGCTATATTGCGCAAACATTCTGGAGCAGATATATGAAAGTTTTCTCGTCCAATGTGGACTGTAAGCATGGTATTAATAGCAGCATCATTGCCTCGTATCCATGCCCAAGGTGCACTGATCATATCTCAGGCCTGTCAAGAGGATGCTGCACCATCAGCTCTCGCTGTCCGTCTTACAGTCCTTTCCCTAATTTGGAGAAGAGATTTCTCCCTCTCGCACCGTCTTGTGTGACACTTGGAAACGTCCCCGGGAGGATTCAGCGTAAAGTTGATCTAGGATTTCAGGAACATCCTGTTCCCGAGTGCAGCATTGCTGGAAGGTTCACGTAGAGATTCCCTCCGCGTTCCTCAGAGGCCAGTTGGTTTCTTCCACTGCCAAGTGGATTGTGACCGTTTAGTGTCCAATATTCCAGAAAATATAGAAGTTGTGTGGGAATTTCCATTTTCCTGGGATACAGGACAATTGTACCTGTCTGTCTGTCTGTCTGTCATTCTGTTTTATATGTATGTGTGTGTGCCTATGTATGTATCGTGTTCATTCTAGCACCCGCCAACTTTTGAAATCCCATGCAGTTTCTCTTCTCTGCCTGGGGTGTCGCTGTCTGCTGTAGTGCTTCTAGCACAGTGTGGTCTGTATATCATCACTGATATGCAAACCAGACCTGTGCTAGAAAAACCACAGCAGACATTTTTACACTGCAATATAGATTTCAATTTGAACACCCCCCACCCAAATCTAACACTCTCTCTGCACATGTTACATCTGCCCCAAATGCAGTGCAGCATGGTTTTGTCCATTTGCAAACCAACCTGTATCACATCCAATATTTCCCTGAAAACAAATATTTGTTCCTCTTTATGCATGTTATACCGGTTTCAGACCCCAAATGCCGCATCTCGCACTGGATAGGGACATGGGTCCATCCCAAGAGGGAGCCGGCATATGTGGTCTGAAATCTCCGCGACATGGCTAAGATCAACAGGGTTGGAAGGTTGACACAAGCTGTAGCTCGACAATGGGAAATGTCGACATGAGTTTTTTTTGTACTGACTTTCGCAGTGAGTCATCATGGACACCGTATCAGTGTACCGCGTCGTCGTCCCCCCCGTTTCAACTTTTCTGTGTTAAAGAGGGGGACTCAAAATTAGGGGGCATGGCCGCCACTCTTGCCATACTGGGGGCATGCCTACAACTACACATATTTGTTGCCAATAACGTCCCGTGGGCTCAGTGACAAAGACTTGTTTCATGACAATGTTACAGAACAAGGAATTTGCTGTGTAAATATGTCAAACATTCAGTACAGCCTCGTGCTACGCAGGGAAATGTGTCTTTTGAGGTATATATTATTCAAGTGTTTTAATAATAGATCCCCCTTGTGGTTCCGTTAGGATACAGGGTCCTGGAGTGTGATATTACTGGCCGTCTCTGCTCCTGATTAACACCCAATTACAAGCTGTCTCTGCTGCAGAACAGCTGCGGGGACTGCAAATAGTTTGTGCGTCAGAACGAATGCGAGAGAACAGAAAACATTATTATAAGCGGGAGGGAAGCCAGACACTCAGCCCGCACTCTCCCAGTCTCTGCACCAGTATAATCAAGCAGAGTCCCTGGAATATTTCTGCATACTATTAGTATTACATAGCGTACATCCAGAATCAAGGCAAATTCCTGTCATACAATCGTGTTTATAGTACTAAAGCCAGATGGATAGATTCCTTTATATTGTAAACTGTCACAAGCAGGGCCCTCATCCCTTATTGTGACTACGTGTCCAGCATTGATTATGGGATGCGTCATTAGGTTGACAGTATCTAGGTCCGGACAGTCAAAAGGTCGACCACTATTGGTCGACAGTCAAAAGGTTGACATACCTAAAGTCGACATGGACACTGATTGGCAGCATCTGGGCGATATAGAAAGTCTTCGTTTTCGCTCCTAGCCCGCTGCGGCTTTGGGTCGCAAATAGGACTCGGGATAATATACTGATAATATGGGCAAAACAAGAAGATCTGTGTGTGGCTCAAACCTTCAGCGATTCAACATCAGGTTACATCTGATAACAGGTGCGTGTTTTTGCATACACATAACTCTACTTAGCCCAGGGTCCATCATTGTGACGTCATCGACCGTTTCCTGCCTGAGAGAGCCATGCTACCACCCTGTTACGTCCCTTTAGTTACAAGGAGAGAGGAGACTGAAACGCGTAGGGTTATGCATCGCCATTAGTTGCGCGTGTTCGGTTCTGAAATGCGCAAGGCAGAATCCTGCCGATTATGTGCTGCAAACGGGGGTATGTTTATTTCTGCACTTGACCGTATATTGTTCCGTGGGAATGTGTATGCGGAGTTGCCATTTCGTGTTTCATGTTTTTTTTGGGGGGGGGGGGGGGTGTTTAAAGTGCTGTAAATGATGCACAAAGCAGATACATCATAATACCTTTATCCTAGACACACAACAGATAATAGTGTATTTGTCACAGCCATGATTGCACAATCTTCCAGGGGCCTGTTTCAGATGCTTCGGAGATACAGCACCAATTATAGTCCATTAATTAGTCTTTTTAAATGTCCCGTTTGGTCACCTGCAGCTTCCTGCTCTTGGCTTGGATGCAGGACTGTCAGTAGCACTTAGTAATGAAAGAAAACGTAATTGAGACAGAAAGTCTACTGCGGGTATTGGCCTTCTATGTATTAATCCGGTATTGTTGCTTCATTTCACCCAGCCAATGAATCTTGTTCTCTTTGATATTTGACTAATAGGATTAGAATGAAGTTGTGAAGAAACTAAAATCTGAGGTCAGAGGGAAAAGCCTTAACCCTTTGTGTGTAGGAATAATGCGCTGCTCCTGTGTCACTGGTCCTCCCGGCAGCTATAACGTACTGTGCTGCTCCTGTGTCACTGGTCCTTCCAGCAGATATAACGTATTGTGCTGCTCCTGTGTTACTGGTCATCCCAGCAGCAATAACGTACTGTGCTGCTCCCGTGTCACTGGTCCTCCCAGCAGCTATAATGTACTGTGCTGCTCCCGTGTCACTGGTTCTAAGTAGCCTAGAGAATTATGTTGCTTGTGACTCTAACCTTATCATACCTTGGCCTAGAAATAACTTCACACTGACACAACTTATCTAAAATAAAGACGCAACACCAATAGCTCAGTTTAAACGGTCATAGTTATTTATTAAAGACCAAGAGAAACTGGTATAACCCCTTTAAAAAGGGGATGGCAAGGACCAGGCACCTGAGACCGAAGACCGTTCAGGGGTGTTACTCCGGGCAACGACCAGGTCGCTCCCAACCTCTTAAACACCCCTTACCAAAGGCACAGCCCGCCCTGCGCGGACATCCCCACGCCTCTAAGGCCTGACGTGAACATCTTCGCCTAAATGTTCATCGCCCACCGCGTTGAGTCGAGGCTCGTCCGCCCTCCTGGCAAGGCGAGGGGTAATACCGCGCAGGGACCACCTGACGCCCTTCTAGAATCCTGGTCGAGGGTGCCGACCCGCCACAGCAAGTGGCACCCTAACCACTCCTCCTAAGTGCCAATTGCCCCGCCATCCCCTAACAAATCTATTCGCTCAAATAACTGTTAGCCTAATTTCTTAAGAATTCCCCTCAAAAAGATAGCCATTCCTTCCTCAGACAAGTGCACCCCGTCAGGCCTGTATAGGTCCGGGTGTTCTCTTGTAATCTCGGGGTGCCTGACAGCCACTCCCCCTTTACACACCACGAACCTGCTTAAGGCGTGATTTAGCTTTCTCCTTGCCCTTTCTATTGCTTCCACGTTCTGAGCTCCTCTCCAGGAGAACCGGGGAATGATATCTGACCATACCAGCCGTAGACCCTGCCAACTCTTCAACAAAGCTGCTAAATCCTTCTCCATCATGATTCTCAAGGCTATGCCGGTAGTCTTTGCTAAGTCATTCCCTCCCAGATGTATTATCAAAACATTGGGCCTGTCCCCTTTGCTGGATTCTCTCTGTAAAAGGCCTGTCAAGTTCTTCCATAGAAGGCCCCTAACTCCAATCCATCTTACTGCTTTTGCATTGGCCAGCACGGGCGAACTTCTAGCTACCAAATGTTTCTCTGCCCAGAATATGTAGGAGTGCCCTACTATCCAAACTACCCCCAAGGGACCGAAGGGAGGGGATGGGGCTGCAAAGGAAGGAAAAAACCTAGGGGTTAGTATTCAAACTTATACTCTAATAATTCAAAACTTAGAAATGACATATCGCTAGGGTCCAAGTGGAGTTGAAAAACTTAAAAAACCACCAGAAAGGCCTGTAAGGGTGGGCCAGATTGAATTAAGCGCATTCTGGAGGAAAAATCAAAAAATTCACCCCACACCTCCGATTGCGGAACGCTAATCATTCCCCAACCGTTTGTAAACTTGACGTTTTTGGACCCGCGCAACAGGCGCATACTATACTTAAGCTAATACTTAAAATTCTAACGCTCTATATTAAAGCATATTAACTCTCACATATTTCTTAAAGCTGTCTGACTTCCATCTGCCAACTGCTTTGACAGCCTCAGGCGGCAAACCTGCCACCGTTGCTGCAGTGGCTGCGCCGATTCGGAATGAATGGGTTCCAAAATCGTCTGGACGTAGCCCTATTGCCGCTAAGCCCTTCTTCATAACTGCAGCAAATTGAAATTTTGTGAGCGGTGACCCGTTAGCGTGGGCCAAAAATTGAACCGCCTCGCTAGGCCTTACAGAGGCATATTCTAGAGTTAGCGCAACCGGGCAAATGTTTTTGTTAACGTGTGGCTTAAGCGTAATCCAGGTGCCCCTGCCTTGCTGGTCAGTCTTTGACCTCCTTAGCCTGCATAGCACCTGCTCCTTGCTTACCACCACGTCATCCTTGAGAATCCCCGAGCTAACCCTTTTATTGCGCGCTGTCAACTCGCTGACTCTGAAAGCCCCGTGAAAAGCCCAAGCGAAAGCCACCCTGAACAGCGCTACCTCCGATCCATTATCTGCAACATTAGTTAACACAGCCAATAGTTCTCCTAACTTGGTTTCATCCAAGGGACGCCTATTATCCGGTTGGACCGGCTGCACGCGCGACCAACCCCTCATTGCTTTACTGATGATAAATGATTTAGTAGGATCAGGCACCCTGCGCAATTTGCTGTGAAATGCTATCCCGGCCAAAGCCGCCGCCATAGCCGACTTGGACCGTCCGTTGTTAAAGTGTTCCCATACAAAGGCTAGGAGGCAGTCATCCACTGACTTACCCCTGGATTCCGGTTGCTGCTGATAATTACACCAATCCTCCCATGCCTTTCCATAAGATCTGCGGGTAGCAGGCGCTAATGACCGGCATGCTAGCTCTGTCATGCCGGCTCTACTACCTGCCAGACAGATTTGGGACATCTTAGACCTATCTCCGCTGCTGCTGGCGCCAATTCACGAAACCTAGTAAACTGAAATCGCGACAAAGCGTCTGCGATATCGTTTTCGACGCCTGGTACATGTCTGGCCCTGAAATTGATGTTGTTTTTCAAGCAAACTAGAATAAGGTGCCGCAACAATCGTAGTGCCTCTGGAGACGAAGCCCTTTGATTGTTAACTGAATGCACAACCCCCAGGTTATCGCACCAGAAAACTATGCTCCTGTTCGCTAGCTGTCCTGCCCATAGTACCACAGCCACAATGAGGGTTAACAGTTCCAACAATAACATATTTCCTGTGAATCCCCTGTCTATCCAAGATTGAGGCCATCTCTCACAACACCATTCTCCCTCAAAGTAGGCTCCAAAACCTAATGACCCCGCTGCGTCTGTAAACAGCTGCAGCTCCCCATTCGAGGCAGCTTCAGCTTGCCAAATCAGATTATGATTAAAGTGACGCAAGAATTCTTGCCAGACACTCAAATCATCCTTAATTTCCCTACCCAGGCGAATAGAATGGTGAGGATTCCTAACTCCGGCTGTGGCCCTTTCCAGTTTCCTACAGAAAACCCTACCCATAGGAATAACCCTACAAGCAAAGTTAAAGGAACCTAACAAGGACTGGACGGTCCGCAGCTGCACCCTGTTCCGAGCCCTGCAGTCCTGAATGAAACCCTGAAGTCTCTGCACCTTGTCCGCTGGGAGCCTGCAGCACCCTACCCCCGTATCAATTTCAATACCTAGGTAGGACAGGACTGTTACAGGCCCTTTTGTCTTCTCATGGGCTATGGGCACACCCAATGACTCAAAAACCCGTAACGCCACGCCCAGCGTCTCCCCACATGCCGCCTCGCCCCCTGTTCCTACAATGAGAAAGTCGTCAAGATAATGAGCAACCCCCTTGGATCTTGATTCATTTTGAATGCACCATTGTAAAAACGTGCTGAATCTCTCAAAGTATGAACAGGAAATCGAGCAGCCCATGGGCAGGCACCTGTCAATATAGAACGCCCCTTCCAGCTTGAAACCCATGAACCTAAAAGAATCAGGATGCAGAGGGAGGAGCCGAAAGGCCGACTCTATGTCTATCTTGGCCATCAGTGCCCCGGGGCCAAAACTTTTAACTAAACCCAAAACTTCGTCAAACAACTGATAGTGCACGCTCGCCAATTCAACTGGAATGGCGTCGTTCACTGAATTACCGGGGGGGTAAGAAAGGTGCTGTATTAGCCGGAACTTTCCCGGGTCCTTCTTTGGCACCACCCCTAGGGGTGAGATGCACAGCTTCGGAATAGGTGGAACCTCAAAAGGCCCCACCATCCTGCCCAGACTAACCTCCAGCTGCACCTTTGCCCTAACCACCCCCGGCAGTTCCCTGGCTGATTTAAGATTCTTATTTGTGGAAGTGAAGAAATTATCGGGGATAGGGAGGCGGAAACCCAAAGAGAAACCCTCTAACAAAAACTTAACATCTAATTTATTCGGGTATCCTCTTAAATAGTGTTCCAACTGTTGCAGTTTAATGGGCGAATCCGCCTTACTTAGCGCCAGATGCGCCTTCTCCTGCACTAGCCGCTTTGCCACTTCTGCATGATTTAGCTGGGTGCCCTGCTCCACATATTTTGCACTCATGCTTGAACCGGCATTTTGCACCCTTGTCACATTTTCCATCATTAAAGGCGAAACATCGCCCTTTCCCCCCAGACTTCCCAGACGCTTTCCCACCTTGAAAGGACTTCTTCCCCGCTGACTCTGTCATGGGTTGACTTTTTCCTATCACCTCCCACCAGATCTCGACGTGCTTAGAACCCATCGGCATAATTTGTTTACCCTCATGACAAAGACGGAATTTTTCATCATATTCCCTCCAAGCCGGACCTTTATAATTCATAAAAGTCTCATTAATGAGATGAAGGTAACTAATGACGTTCTGGTATTCTGTCGGCCTGGTGGTGAGGTAAGATGATGCAAATGCCAGGAAACCCTTCAACCAGTTATGGAACCCTTTGAAGGAGGCTTCGCCACTGTGCGAATCTTTTTTGACTTTGTCAAAATCCTTCTTCATTTCTGTCGTGATTGTGAAAAGGTCAATAAATTTGCCCTTTCTAATCTTTTCTTTGACCCCTTTTCTAAGCCCCCTGGCTACTGCTGTGTTGGAACAATGCGATGCATCCCCAGTTGCTTCCCCTGTTGCTACGGGACTATTCCTACGCCTGCGTTTCTTGCCCCTAACCGCCTTGGCTACTTGCTTAGCTACCAGCTTGGCAAGCTTGCGCGGCCTTTTCTCTGCGCCCGATTCGTCACTATCGCCTGATGAAGCAGAAGACGCTGACTCACCAGAAGGGGAATCCTCCTCGTCGACCACCTCCATCTGAGGTGCGTCACTCCCTTCTTTGGCGGTTGCTTCCGAACCCGTTCTCTTTTCCTTCGCGGGTGTTTCGCCTTCCTTCCTGGCCGACTGGGAGGCTGGTGTGACTTCCCCTGTCGTAAGTTGTACTGTAGTCGCCACTGCTGGAGTTTCGACCGACGAACCTTCCCTCCGCAAACGCGGTGATGTGGGACGTGTCTCCGAAACTGAAACAACACAACTATCATTAATGGACTGGCTGGATGTTATCACCGCCTGCGAAAGCCTTTGTTGTGTGTCTGACGCTACCTGTGCGTCAACCGAAGGAGCCCTTTCTCTCTGAAACTCCCCTGCCCCTTCACCTTGCCTAAATGGAAGACCCTGACCCCCCGCGGGGCTCTCCCGTGACGGGGGGGCCCAGCCCCCGTATGCCTGCATAGGATAGTGTGGAAGATTGTAGTGCCCTTGCGGTGGAAAGTGGCCATATTGATGCATCCCCTGGTTCATGGGATGGCCGGACCCCGATCCCCAGTACGGGTATTGGGGCCCGCCGTAACTCCCACCAGTTTGTGTCTGGTTGGGCCACTGCCCCTGCTCCTGCTGACCCCAATTAAAAAATTGCGGGAATGTATTAACCAGGCCCCCTGGTGTCGTGTTAAAGTAAGGGCCTGGAGGCATTAGAGGTTGACTCTCTGGGCTGTATCCCTGAGCCCAGGGAGTAAAAACACCGTGTTGTGTCTGCCCTCGCTGTCCCATCAGACGGTGATCATACAAAGGCTCACCCAGCTGCTGGCGAATTTCACCCAGCCTGCCTGCACCCCTTATCTCATAATTCATCTGCCTATCCCAGTGTCTGTGTCCACTGTCCCTGCTACCACCAGCAGGGGGGCCTCCTGTGATATGAATAAGAGGGCTTGACCCCCTGCCTTGCTGCCTTTCTCCCACACCCCCTTGTGTGTTACCATCCTGTGTGTTAACATTGGGGACACCTGTCCCCCTCCCTTCCTCTGTGACCAAAATGGCTTCAGCCCCAGAGCGGTCATCGCCAGGAGGGGGGGGGGGCACTCCCCCCCCCTAGTCCTGGCTGAATATATACCCCCTCGCTGGTGTCACCTCCGTTCGGCCGAACGGAGGTCCCAGCGTGCATCGCGGGTCCCCCCTCTCCCTGCGGCGGCTCCACTTCAGTGGACGCCGCCTGAGAGTACTCTCCGGCTCCCGCCGCTGCCCTTGATGGCGCCTCGTCAGAGACGCTGCAGTGCGCAGGCACGGAAGGGAGCGGGAGAGCCTGTCCAGGCTCCCCGCCCCCCGCCAGCACCGCCCGACTCGGCGTTCTGTCGCCGGAGCCTGGCGATACCCGCCCGCCGGAGACAGGCACCTCTCCCCCGCTTGCTGCATTAGCCGGGGGGAGAGCAACCATATCCCCGCTGCCGTGCTGATTAACCCCCGCACCGCCGCTCGCGGCCGGCGAGGTAGGCCGCGATCCCGCGGCCCCCACACTGTAGGACGCCTGACCGCCCACTCCACCGCCCCTGCGACCAGGGACATGGCTGAGCGGACGAGCCGCATCCGCCAGCCAGCGGGGTGGTGGAGCTGATCTTTTAGGACGCCCAGACATTACAGGTACAGTAAATAGCAGCGCTGCACTTATCTCTGCACGATACAGTTTCCTCACAGATCAAAAATCAAGGAGGGCTGTTATGGCTTACTACCTTGTTTATATACCCTAGCTCCAGGGTGCCACCCCCCAGGACTCCCATTGGCGGGGCTTCCCGCCCTGGATAACCCCTCCTTCTATGCCTAGTCACTTTTAAACAACTTTATTTAAACCAAGCTCAAATTCGCAGTCTCTTAACTACACTTGGGCTTATACAGCCCTCGTTCCACCTTCCAGCAGCTATAATGTACTGTGCTGCTCCCGTGTCACTGGTCATCCCAGCAGCTATAACGTACTGTGCTGCTCCTGTGTCACTGGTCCTCCCAGCAGCAATAACGTACTGTGCTGCTCCCGTGTCACTGGTCCTCCCAGCAGCTATAATGTACTGTGCTGCTCCCGTGTCACTGGTCCTCCCAGCAGCTATAACGTACTGTGCTGCTCCCGTGTCACTGGTCCTCCCAGCAGCAATAACGTACTGTGCTGCTCCCGTGTCACTGGTCCTCCCAGCAGCTATAATGTACTGTGCTGCTCCCGTGTCACTGGTCCTCCCAGCAGCTATAACGTACTGTGCTGCTCCCGTGTCACTGGTCCTCCCAGCAGCAATAACGTACTGTGCTGCTCCTGTGTCACTGGTCCTCCCGGCAGCTATAACGTACTGTGCTGCTCCTGTGTCACTGGTCCTTCCAGCAGATATAACGTATTGTGCTGCTCCTGTGTCACTGGTCCTTTCGGCAGCAATAACGTACTGTGCGACTCCCGTGTCACTGGTCCTCCCAGCAGCTATAATGTACTGTGCTGCTCCCGTGTCACTGGTCCTCCCAGCAGCTATAATGTACTGTGCTGCTCCCGTGTCACTGGTCCTCCCAGCAGCTATAACGTACTGTGCTACTCCTGTGTCACTGGTCCTCCCAGCAGCTATAATGTACTGTGCTGCTCCTGTGTCACTGGTCCTCCCAGCAACTATAATGTACTGTGCTGCTCCTGTGTCACTGGTCCTCCCAGCAGCTATAACGTACTGTGCTGCTCCCGTGTCACTGGTCCTCCCAGCAGCTATAATGTACTGTGCTGCTCCTGTGTCACTGGTCCTCCCAGCAGCTATAATGTACTGTGCTGCTCCATTATGCTAAATGCTGATTACCGAGTAGTGGTATGAGCATAAGACTCGCCCCTGCTTATTTGGCTCTACAGGACCAGCTGAGGTCATGCCTGGTCACTCCAGAAGTGGAAAGAGTTAAACTGAACACTATTAAACTTCAAAAGAAATGACTTGCAATGTTAATCTCTGCAGTTTGGTACACAGAAAAACCAGTGTCTCCCCCACTGTAGGGATTATCTGGGAGGTACTTTACATGGGGACCTGATTCCATAATTCTAACCCCTGCTCCAGTCATGCAAGAGCTTATTTAGCCAAAACGGCATCTGCTGAGTACACAGTAGTCATTTGGTTTCTGAAGAACTACAAGCTCCAGAATATTCTCTTTTCCACATACATGTTGCATATATGTTTAATTGATATTGCCTCCTTAGCGTTTCTTATAGTCTAGGCAAAAGATGATTGGCACACCTTTACATCACCATTTATACTGCATTTGCCACTGTCCTAATTCCAGTGCTGTTAGTGGCGCCCTCTGGTGGACAGTTTCTGTAATGAATCACCAATCCCCTGAGGAGAGAGCGAGCACACACTACTAGTAGAAATGACAGTTTCTGATTGGATAATAGCTATTCGCCTGCACTTTACTTCATTGAGCAAGTCAGTGTGGTCAGCGGAGGATCTGTAACTCCATAGTCGTCTCGTGGCTGATGGAGCATCCCTAACAAGTCACCAAACTTTAGTAGTTTGGTTTTCAAAGGACACCCCCTCCTTGTAAGACTTTTCCGCTGAAGGGGACTTCAACATATAAGTGGTACTCAAAGCAAGCACCATTAGCAGTGAGTGGGAGCACTCGAGTACGCCACTCCACCCTAAGCCCCCTCAGCTTTCATTACACACTTGAAAACGTTTAGCTACAGATTGGGGGGTTTAAACATATTGGGGGGCAGAAAAGCTTGTTTACCTCTCCCGCCACAGAACCACCAGCCACATTTATTAGGGGAGCTATCAAACCTTCTAAAAGGAGAAGTGGGGGCACTGCCCAAAGCAACCAATTAGAGTCTAGCTTTCATTCTGTAGAGTGTACTAGATAAATGCCAGCTGGAATCTGATTGGGCAGTGCCTCAACTTGTCTTTTTTTTAGCAGGTTTGAGGGATCTTTCCCGATTACCAAGAAGTTGTGCAGCGGCAATAGGCAGTAGACAGGCAGCACACATAGAAAAACTGTGTCACTTTGCTTGTGGTCAGACTATAAATCCCAGCATTCCCTCCCAACCTTTGGGGGTTATTCTGTTCACCAGACACCACCCGCCCAATGCCGGAACACCCACATCATTCCATGGTTGCCGACCATGGAATGATGTGGAAGACACACGCACATCAGATAACCTTAGATATGTGTGGACATTCGGCAGGAAGTGGACGGGCAGCTGACACCACCGAATGCCAGCTGCCCGCCCACTTCCTGCTCAGTAATGCGACTGCGAATACGCCGAACATCGGTCCCCATGCGAACGGGGGTGTTAGGCGGACCCGATTTTTGAGAGCCTCCCAGCCACTCCTGGAGGGTAGGCAAGTCTGCTCTGAACTGTACCCTCCCCTCCGCACAATCTCCTTGTGCGTCCTAGTCGCATTGCGTTCCGACGAAGGCGCTATTCCAGCAATGGAAGACGCCCCACGCTCGCAGGCTTGCCCAGTATCCTGGCACCTCCCTCCCGCCAGGCGTCTCGCGATATTGAGGCTGGACGTATGTGGACACATCAGTATTTTATGTGTCCGTGTTGCTATCCGTTCACATGGAATCTTCAAAGTGAAAGACTTCAGCTGCTTCAGAAACTTCGTCCCCGGCCTACTCGCAAATCATATGATCAGATAGGTCTAGTCCTGTCAAGGTCCCTTAATCTCCATGGACAGAATGCAGGCCACACTGTCCCGGCAGCGCACAAACCCTGTATAAAGCAAATAAAACCCCCCATGTACCATAGCTATTTTCTGTTCTCGGAGGCCGACCTTGCGGAATGTATGAAATTCCTTCTTTTACGAGGAGAAAATGGGACTGCAAATAAAAATGATGTGCAGACATAAAGGCACAAGGTGAGATAAAGTCATAGATAGTAAGAGACATGAAAGAGGAGGACAAAGCTGGGAAGACCAGCGACTACCACAGGTCTGTCAGGGAGATATAAGGCAGAAAGGGTAGACGGACAAGGCTTGAGGCCTATTGAAAGAAAAAGTGTCTTACCTCTGTACAGCCACGTTATAGGATTGGGATGCAGTCATTTGGTCTACTGCATTATGGTCGACAGTCATTAGGTCGAATCCATTAGGTCGACATGCTAAAAGGTCGACATGACTCTAGGTCGACATGGGAAAAGGTCGACATGATTCTAGTTCGAAAGGTCATTAGTTCGACAGGTCATTAGTTCGACAAGGTCATTAGTTCGACATTGTCTATGTCGACATTCACAAGGTCGACATGGAGTTTTTCACTGTTTTTTGGGCCAACATGTGCCGACAGGCGGTATTTCATGCCCTACCATCCACTAGGGCGTGGTGGGAGAATAAAATAGTGTGCCGAGCGTAGCGAGGCACCGTGCCCGACGCATCGCGAGCGCAGCGAGCGATGCGAGGGGATGCAGTGCACTTTAAACTGTGTCCATGTCGACTGTGTTGACATTCAGGTAAAAAAACAGTGAAAAACCCCATGTCGACCTTGTGAATGTCGACATAGACAATGTCGAACTAATGACCTTGTCGAACTAATGACCTGTCGAACTAATGACCTTTCGACCTAGAATCATGTCGACCTTTTCCCATGTCGACCTAGAATCATGTCGACCTTTTAGCATGTCGACCTAATGGATTCGACCTAATGACTTTCGACCATAATGCAATAGACCAAATGATCCCAACCCATAGGATTGACCAGCATGTAATTGGTCAGCGGTCTCTGTGTCTGTTCCAGTAGGGAGAATTTTTATTTTATATAAATTTGTATGTATAAATATGTTTATTTTATTTTACCATTTATATAAATCTTTTACCATTTCATCCAGTCACTGACTTACACCCGAATCCCGGATCCGACCCGGCATTTGAACCGTTTACACGGAGCCTGCGCTTGAAGATGACATTGTCTCCAAGCGTCGGGACTGGCGAACACCCCGCCAGGACCATTTAAAAGGGCTATTATTTAGCTGTTCCTAATTAAGCAAGAGAACACCTCTTAAGTGTGATCGATCCGGACTTTTGAGCTCAATGATCAGGCCCAGCCTACTTCGTTTGGATGGGGCAGCATGGTTGGTGTAATAGTTAGCATTGCTGCCTCACAGCACTGAGTCCTTCGGTTCGATTCCCACCACAGCCCATACTTTTCAGTGGAAGCCTTGACATTTACACGCAGGTTAATTACATAGCACTCGCTGAAATCATCCCTCTTGGGAGATGAAAAGCCTGCAGCCTACTCGTTGTATCCACGTGAATTAATGAGATCTCGACTTGTCACTCACGGGATTTCCTCCAAATTCTCAGGCCCCCTTCGGCACTTTTTAACCCCAGGTTCCCGTCCTCCTTGTTCAGGAATAACCTCTCTCACATCAAAGGATTCCGCATAGACCCCAGAGCCTTGGAGAAGGAGGTATTTGTGACCTAGGGGGGCGCACCTGACAGCGTTTTGCATCTGAAGTGACTGCTCTGACATTAGTGCTCTCTGTCGGTTTAATCCCCAATTTTTAGGGGTCGCCGGTTCCCTCAACAGCGATTTGATCTATAAAGATCCAGCTAATTTGGTAATCAGACCGTGGATTATTGCTCCAATTCAAAAACATGTTTCCTACATGGGAAACTGGCGTAATACTTTCCGTCTCAGTCATCTCTGCTGCGAGTTGCCCAGATAGTCACTAATCCTAGAAAATATTACATATTAGGGAGAGGTATTAGGAGAACATTGAAAATATATTAGGTTTAAAGCCTACCTTTTCCTGAAGAGTAACTCTAAGCCGTGTAGCGAGTGTTCCGGAGATGCAAATGCGTGCGATCGCATTTTCCATATAATCATGGCTTTAACATTGTAAATTGACTAAAGCGCATAAAAAAAAAGATTAAAATGGGCTTCAGACATGAACTGATATACCCTCCACTGTGCAGGATTACTGGCGTTTATGGTTAGAACCTCAGCGGTGCCTGTTTCTCCATTTTACCTTTAGACGCTGGTGAAGCCATTTTAGTTCATAACTGTCCGCAGTGCCTGGTTCCTTCATTTTACCTCAGCAATATCACCAGTGCCCTTTTACTCCGTTCTTGGCTAACAGTGGAAACTGATCGCTCCATTTTACTACTAGGCCTAACTGGCGCCATTTTGTTTGAGGCTTTCAGACGGGCATGATCTTTTCAGATAAAATGAGCGACTTTGGGGGAAATGTATGAAACCTTGGCAAGAGATAAAAGTCCCAACCAATCAGCTCCTAGATATGCTATATTATATATTGTTATCTAAATCGCTACCATGCATATCGTTAACGATACATCGTGCATATCCTCTAATGTGTACGCACTATGTGATTAACATTGCGCGCTCCCATTGGTCTTTTACAATTTGTTCCGCCACCTTGATTTGTTAAATCCCATTCAAACCTATATCAAAAATATTTTATGATGATGTATTTAAGTTTTGGCATACGTAAACTCTTTTGCAGTATATATGGAAAGCCGCTAGTAGGCTGTGGTCGTTTCTGTCAAAATCTCTGTATCTCATTTTCTTTTATCCATTTGTGGTTGTGGACATGTTGTGAGGTAAGTATCAGGAGTATCTGTGCTTTTGTCATGACGTGGTGTGTTATGAATAACTATGGGAGACAACGGAAGTGTTTGGATATATGTAGATGTGAGTTATGTGGATCCCGGATCTCCCTGGAAGTGACATCACTGACACTGGTGGGAGGGGTTAGCATTCACCCAACTGTCATTGCATGTCTGTGATGACATCATTTTTATCACTTCAGTTTTATAGATTTATAGATTTATATAGTGTTCAGGGCATATTGTGCATTATAATGAGTTTTTTTTATTGTAAATACTGTCATTTTAGAAAAATAAACACTTTTAAATGTGTGAATAACAAGTACATCTCAAGCCAAATTCACCTTTTAGATGTGTTTCGCTAGGCTTAGGGCAACTGTGTTATTTATTCTTATTGAATGAGACACATGGAGAGTAGGAGGGGATCGTTCTGTGGCCAATCAGAGTATTAAGGTCCATACACTATGCCCAGCATGTATGGACAGCGATGACTGCTATCATCGCTGGGGGGGAAAGTCGCTCAGTTTCCCCCTGCCTGGCGCCAATGGTGGGGGAAGGACGGCTTTGCATAGTGCAGAGCTATGCGAAGCCATCTTTAAAGCCGCTCATCTGCTGGGATTAACATGGCGATGATGCGGGAGCACGCATCAGTGCTAACCGCTCATTTGCCGGGCCACACACACTGGGCGGCTTTCAGCTGTTTTAAATCGACTTTCAACTCAAAGTTGCCCAGTGTGTATGGGCCTTTAGAATGTTAGCCGAGAAGGGCAGAGTAAATAAAAGTAGCAACATGGACAACGGTAATGATGGGTACATACCAGGATGACTAGGGTCTGATCCTATCAATCTAGATCCAATTCCATCCAATTCCGACCGATTGGATGTAGATTGTGTGGATGTAGATGTAGATTGTGTGGTGGTTGGGCCCTTTTCAGTCCTATTTTGATCCGAATCCGATCGGATGCGCGGCCCTGTGGGTCGGTCCTTATTCAGATCCTACCTGCAGCAGGTAGGATCCGGAAACGACCATACATCCGGGTGCGGGTCGCCATCAGATCGGTACCGCTCACGGTGCACATCATGAGCGGGTCTTGCGCTCCCCGTCATGGTGAGCGGGTCGGACTAGACACTGATGACCCTCTCACAATGTGCATCGTTAGTGGGTAGTCCTGGTGTGTACCCTGCATTAGTCCATGGGTTGGCATTACAATTTTGAGGGTCTAGGTGAACATGATGTCAGAGAAGGCATAAAAAATTCCCTTCCGGTAACAGTGCTCTAATACAGTGGTTCCCAACCTGGGGTACTAGTACCCCTGGGGGTACTCTGCAGACCAGTTGGGGGTACTTGAAAATAATATTGGTAATGGCGGAAGAAGAAAAAGTCTCCCAATGGCAAAAGAAGTCTACCATTGACATGGAAACGTTGTGTGATTTCCGGTTCCCCCTGCAGCGTCATCAGCATCTCCTCGTGCTTTTGCCCAACCAGCAATTCACTAAGAGCTACCTGTGAACATCTGCCCCGCACTGACATGGGTGGAAGAAGCATTAATTCTACAGGCGTCAGTGGGAACTCTTGAGACAATACACAGCCAGCGGCCAGACAAAGACGGACCTGATTCCTGCCCATATACTAGTCCACGGCTACTCCTTAATATTAGGACACGCATACTGCTCACTTCCACTCATAAGTACTGTGGAAATTTCTAATTGAGAGGAGGGGTACTTATAAATGAAAAGCCTAATCAAGGGGTACGGGAGAGAAAAAAGGTTGGGAACCACTGCTCTAATACATAGACCCAATTTTGCACATAACATGACTTGACCTCTTTACTGTGCTGTAAATCCTGATTATAATGTTAAGTGGTGATTTGGTTTGGATATTAACTGCTACCAGGTAACAAACGTTTTCTAGTTACAGGACGATATAAAAGGCTCTTTTCAAGTGGTCATGGATGGTTTACTATTTTGCACAGTGTGCCTGAATTATATTAATTGAAGCCGTAGGCGTCCCTTTAGAAAAACGTCCAAGTCAAGTGAGCCATAAGAAGGGAACAGGGGACATACAGCATATTAAAAGGTCTTCATGATGTCCAGCTTCCGATAGTTGAAGTAGCCATTTTGTAGATTTACGAGGCTACTTCCTCATGCTTCAAGTTCTGTCACACAAAATGGCAGCCTCCAATATATTTGTGAGAAAACACATTCAGGAGACCCACAAAAGGAATTGGTGATGTCCAAGACTCTCTTCGAAGCTGACCAGACTAGGGATGATCATCGAACATAGATAGGGAATAAATGTAATTTGCTGGCAATTTGGACTTGATTTGCCCAACGATGGTAAACATCGGTGGCAGAGATCCGTCCGCAAACAATCAACAGTTCAACCGCCAAAGGTTCTCCAATGACTAGATACTGCCAACTGCAGCAAGATGACACCATTTTGAATGATTTTGATAGGCAGCAAGGATGGTGTAATAGTTAGCCTCACAGTACTGAGGTCATGGGTTCGATTCCCACCATGGCTCTAACTGTGTGGAGTTTGTATATTCTCCCCGTACTTGTGCAGGTTTCCTCAAACACTTCAAAAATATACTGGTAGGTTAACTGGCTCCCAACAAAAATCAACCCAAGAATGTCTGTGTGTGCGTGTACATGTGGTAGGGAATATAGCTTGTAAACTCCACTGAGGCAGGGACTGGTGTGAGTGTTCAAAATATTCTCTGTACAGCGCTGCGGAATATGTGTGTGCTATATAAATAACAGTGGCATTTGGTGGTTCGTGTGGAAGTTGTGACACAATTCCTATCATTAAGCCATATATTCTCTGACTTCACTAATCTGCATCACCCATCGGAGAAGCGCTCTGAAAAGTCAGCAACTATGTAGTAAATTGATCTGTAGTTTATTTCGCTTGTATGTCCACTGCATGACGGGGACGGCCCAACTTCAGATATTATCAATATAGAGCTGTAAAAGAGTTCCACCTAGTGGCCAGGAGATGAATCGCACCCATCTCCATTCAAAACAAAACAAAAAACTTTATTTATGTTTGACTCCATATTATATCTATATGCAGAGGGGTTGCCATGAAGAGAAATTCTCATGGATAAACCATTTGCAATAAGGCGATCGGCAGTGTTTACCATCACTGTGTGCTGTTGCCTTTGTCATACTTAATGGGGGGGCCTGTAAATAATTTGCTTAGGACCTAGACATTCATACCCTTCTGCATCCCTAGAGGAGAATTCCTTGTTACATATTAACTTTAACCATAAACTTGCACGCCAGTGTGTATAACTGCGTCTGGTTTATCATTACCTTTAACTGCAGCATTTTATGGCAGGGGACAGACCCCTCTCAGGATTATCCATACAAACAGTGCTACCTAAAAACAACCCAGAGTGGGGACGTCTGTGCACACAGCCACCTTGTCAGCAAGTGGCGGAGTCTGCAGAGATTGCAATCGCAGCCGGCTAATCACAGCGGGGACAGCCAGGCACCTGGGCAGAATAATGGTGCTGGAACAAAGAATAGCACCGAGTGATTGACATCTCTTCCAATAGTTACTAATAACACACATTTAAATAATTGGGCGGCTTTGTCCCGTCTCGTATTTTTAAGGTTCATCAGAAGTGCAATAAATTGTATATACTCGAAATGAAATGTAATAAAAATTTCTGGGGACTAACGTTGCCCGGCTGCAGTGAATGACTATGAAGTCATGGGGACTATTTATCGAGTTGTGTTTTTTAAATTTTTGATTTATGCTCTTTTATTTCTTTCCTTTTTTTTTTTTTTTAAGCAGAACCTGATTTTAAGCACGCCTCATTGTGCCTGTAATAAAAGTCCAGTGTCAGGAAAATGCGGAAAATAAGTCGTTTTTACAATCCAGGGCTTGATAAGTCCCCGTCAGTCATTTAGGAGTGTAATGTTCCTGGAAATGCACCTTTTAAATATTGACAGGATAGTTATGTAGATAGATTTCAGCCCTATACAGGTGCAGCCACATACACTTTTGCTCTGTGGTGCTCTGTACATGTTCTAAACTAGTTCCTGTGGAGGGCTTGCAGTACCTGTGAGCAGTGATTCGCTACGTCTGCAATGCTCCATGGGTGGTGATTCGTTGCATCTGCAGTACACCGTGAGCGGTGGTTTGCTTTGTCTGCAGTACACCGTGAGCGGTGGTTTGCTTTGTCTGCAGTACACCGCGAGCGGTGGTGTGCTTTGTCTGCAGTACACCGCGAGCGGTGGTTTGCTTTGTTCTCAGTACACCGCGAGCGGTGGTTTGCTTTGTCTGCAGTACACTGGGAGCAGTGATTCACTATGTCTGCAATGCACCATGGATGGTGATTCGCTGCATCTGCAGTACACCGTGAGCGGTGGTTTGCTTTGTCTGCAGTACACCGCGAGCCGTGGTTTGCTTTGTCTGCAGTACACCGCGAGCGGTGGTTTGCTTTGTCTGCAGTACACCGCGATCCGTGGTTTGCTTTGTCTGCAGTACACCGTGAGCCGTGGTTTGCTTTGTTCTCAGTACACCATGAGTGGTGGTTTGCTTTGTCTGCAGTACACCGCGAGCGGTGGTTTGCTTTGTTCTCAGTACACCTTTAGCGGTGGTTTGCTTTGTCTGCAGTACACCGCGAGCGGTGGTTTGCTTTGTCTGCAGTACACCGCGAGCGGTGGTTTGCTTTGTCTGAAGTACACCGCGAGCAGTGATTCGTTACGTCTGCAATGCGCCATGGGTGGTGATTCGCTTTATCTGCAGTACACCATGAGCAGTGGTTTGCTTTGTCTGCAGTACACCGCGAGCGGTGGTTTGCTTTGTTCTCAGTACACCATGAGCGGTGGTTTGCTTTGTCTGCAGTACACCGCGAGCGGTGGTTTGCTTTGTTCTCAGTACACCATGAGTGGTGGTTTGCTTTGTCGGCAGTACACCGCGAGCGGTGGTTTGCTTTGTTCTCAGTACACCATGAGCGGTGGTTTGCTTTGTCTGCAGTACACCGCGAGCGGTGGTTTGCTTTGTCTGAAGTACACCGCGAGCACACCAATTTCCGTGCATGCATGCGAATGGATGTTTAGCATAAACATCTATTCGCAGCATTACGTGCGGGAGCAAAATTCGCTGACCTTAGATCTGCGGCGCCCTTGTACTGGAAGAGGGCGTGCAGCTGACATTCACTGCCCCTCCCCCGCACCCGCATCACGGCTGCATTAGCATGGGGACGCCAATGAAATGCTGGGCGTTCCCATGGGTGCTACCCCTCACCTCAATCAATTCACCACTCCCACTCGCAAATGGAGCCTGCGCATACATGCGCAGTCCAAAAACATAGCTTGTGCAGGGGAGCGAATTAACTAGAATCAGGCCCTGTGAGCGGTGAGTTGCTGCATGTGCAATACTGTGAGCTGCATATAGAAAACAAGATGCAAAATTGATAGAAAGACACTGTACACTATGAGCGCGATGCGCTAACATCCTCCGCCCCTAACCAAACCGCCGGCCACCGCAGCGATACGAATCGCATATTCTATAACATATAAGTTTAGGCACAAGATGTACTAAGCCTTGAAAAGTGAACAAATGGAGAGTGATAAACCGCCAACCAACGGTTGATGCGGTAAGAAGCACATAGGCTTATATGGCCCCCACAGCGGAAATAAGGAGTGCGGGTTTTCCTGCATCCCAAAATGCTTTAAAAACCGCGATAACCCATATTGATTAAATCACCGATATCTTGCCACTCATTTGCTTGCGTAGCTACACTGATTGTTACCCACAGGCACAGTAATGTCCCGGATTCCCAGTGAAATCAAAATGGCTGCCTGCAAGCGCCTTGCTACCCCTTGGGGTGTACTGTAAGATTTGCACAGGGCAAATACGATTTCATTGTATAAAGAGAAATAATGGAGATGAGGCTGAAGGAATCTAGAAGGAGTCACCCGAGAGTGGGCGGAGCATTAGGTGTTTACAATAGGCCGCCATCTTGAATGTCCATCTTCTCTTCAAAGCCAGTATTTAATAGCTGCTCAGAGTGCTATGTCCTAGAACGCTTGGAACATTTGTTTCTGGCAGAAAGAACCAGGTGTTTCCTGTCTCCAGAGAAGATCGGCTGACCCAGCATATGGACGCATCGCCGAGCTGTTCTGCTGGCGTTTTAATAAGCTCAGAGGATTCGTTTCCATGCATCCGCATTCCACTAATACGCTAGTGACCATAGTTATATGAATACTGGTCCGTATAGTGAATTACCCCCTTCTGCACTTTTCTGACTTTTGACTTCAATAATAAATAATAATAAAAATTCCTCTGCTGTGTAATAAAAATTGGTAGTCATCGTTCTGTCATTTATAGGTGCTGAGCCTGGCAGGAGTCTGAGGGCGCTGGGGTCATGTTTGTCAGCACGTACTATTGTGATATGGGGCAGGATGCACTAAAGGAAAAATGAGGTATTTTACCGCATTATGGACGCAGGAAAACCCAGCACTGAGACGCGCCATCCATGACAGCACCAATAACCAAGGAAACAACGTAAACAAACAATAGAGAACAGCGCTGTTTTTTTACGTTGTTTCCTTGGTTATTTGTGCTGTCATGGATGGTGCGTCTCAGTGTGATGACATCATCTGTCTTTCTGGACGTAGGGGCGAGTGCATGGTCCCGCTCATTTCCGACAGATCTGCACGTGGTTTACATCTAAATAAGGTTGGTGTTTATGTTTATTCTGTATCCTGATGACAAAATTAAAATTTTGAAACGTTGATATATTTGGTTCACTCGTGGTTCCTGAGTTACAGTCGTGAGTGCCGCACCTTTGCAAGAAAGTCTGTGTATGTATGTATGTATGTATATATATATATATATATATATATATATATATATATATAAACGCGTTTTTTGACAGATGGACGAAACTTGTTTTTGGGACATATACATATGGCCAGCTTTAATTTCATTTCTAATCCAAGTTCTGTGTTGGGTTAAGAGACTCCTAGTCTGTCTGTTGTTACCCAGTTTGTTTTATCTCTGTTCACAATTGTGAAGCGCAACGGAATCTGCTCCGCTATATAAGAAACTGTTAATTAATAAATAAACATTCACACGCAGGATGTTCAAACATTATTATCAGGCTGCCACCTGGTGGCCATGTGCTGTAATGGGATAACATCTCGTGGCTGAATGAGGGGCCCAATTATCAAGCAATATTTGCGGCTAATCCCCGAAAACACACGTTTTCGGGGTTTAGCCGCAAATACTAAAGGTGCATACACACTGTACGATTTTTTTGACCAATTTGGTTGAAAGACATTTCCATTGAACCCAGTGTCCTGGACGAAAGATGTTGTCAACAAACAAACGACGAATGATGATGCGCATACCCGCCAGTTGTTCATCAAGATTGTTCGTCAACTGTGCATGCAGCTCAATTTGAATATCTTTCAAAAAGAGCCTATAAACTGTAGCTAGATCTTTTGTCTGTTGTCAATATCTTTGGGTTTAATGGAAATGTCTTTCAACCAAATTGATCAAAAAAATTGTACAGTGTGTATGCACCCTAAGTATCACCTAAATGTATTAAAGGGGACCGCAGCAGGAATCGGAGATCCCTGCTGCGATCCCCCCTGCACCGCTACCGGCCGCATACCCCATAGGTTTCTGTGGGGGATGCGAAGCTGCCCGATGTATCAACATCGGGCAGCCCAGCATCGCAGCCCTGGGCTATCGCCATTAATGTGGCGATAGCCCGTTGTAGCCTATGGGTGCATAGCGCACTGCCCGAGTGGCAGTGCGGTCAGCGGGGTCGCGGGGGGGTCAGCGCATAACCGCGCATGCACAGACCCCCCGTGATACCTGTAATGTGGTGTGCGGGGGGGTCTCCGTCACCTCCCTGCCGCCTCCTGCTCTCCTCACGCCGGGGACAGCTAAGCAGGCTGTCCCCGGCGCCACCTCCCCCCCCCCCCCCTGCAGCTGGAAGGACGTCTGGCTGCGTCACTAGGGGGAGGAAGGTTTTACCTTCCGGTTCCAGGAGGACCTGGACCAGGTAAGCCAGAGGGAGGGGGAGAGGGGTGTCGGTGGGTCGGTGTCGGCGAAAAGAAGCCCATAGGCTTCTATAGGGTATCGCCACCCAAAGGTGGCGATACCCTATTATGCGGTAACGGTGCGGCCGGGATTTAATACATAGGAAAATACTGTAAAACGGGGGTTTTATCGCATTTTCCCCTTAGTACATCTCGCCCAAGGTATTAACAAGTTTTAGGGCAGCAATGAAGGTATTTGAAGTCCGATCACATCTGGATGCAAGTGTGAAGGTGCCCATACACTAGTGCGATTTGAGCTCTTTTCGTGTGTTTTAGCTCTACGGTGAATCGTTTGCGAACCTGCCACCCAGGAAACTGCTGGGGAACTCAAGGGAGAACTTATCCACTTTAGTATATACCCTGTTATCCAATGGGTAAAGATGCTCAGCAATGCCTGACTCCAGAAGAGAACATTATATGTACCAAGCTGGGCTGCAAAGATTTATATTGTGTCTCTTAGTACTTGATGTGTAGAGCGAGACTTGTTACAGGTTTACCATCTGTTGTCTAATTATTACACAGCGTTGTGGAAAGTGGAAGGAATTCCAAGTGTGAGATAGTTCTCATGGTCGCCAGTAGGTGGCAGTAGCGTTCCTCTGATGAATATAGTGTAACAATTTATTGGCATTCGCTATCTTTTATTCCAGGATGGTTCATCGCATTGTTCAATATCTATTAAAGGCCACTGTTTATCTTGTGTAAATATATATATATATATATATATATATATATATATATATATATCAATACATTTCTCTATGGCTGCTTTGTTATTATTTTATTTTTCTTTACTAATTACAACATAGTTGATTGATATTGATATAATTCCTGTTTATTATGTTGCTGTCGCTGTCTTAATTGATCTCCGTCATCTCGTAGTCGATGGAAACCTTAAAATAGAGAGAGACATCAGCACAGAGTATTTAAGCTATGTATAGTATTATGTGTTCATGTACAAGCGAGTTTGACAGGTGGCGGACTAGCTCAATATGAAGCATGCTGGGATTTGTAGTTCCATGACTACCGGAGAGCCAGAAACTGTTTTATAACATTGTTCCTTTTTTCCTTTAACCCTAAAGGGCATTTAGGGTAATGTTCTTTGTACATGTAGATAGCATTAACACACAGGTTCTAAAAGTCGGTCCTCAGGACCCCACACAGCGCATGTTTTGCAGGTCTCACAGAATCAAGTGAAATAATTAGTTCCACCTGTGGATCTATTAAATTGTGTCCGTGAGTAATGAGTGCACCTGCCAGGTGACCTGGAAAACGTGCACTGTGTGAGGTCCCGAGGACCGAGTTTGAGAACCACTGCATTAACATAACCACGGTACAGGGGGTCTAACAGAGAAGCTACTTGTGTTCCTTACCAATGTCATACTGAAACAGGCAAATATGCATAGCCACAGATTAATGTGTCTGTACCTCCCAAGCAGAACCGGGAAATGACTCGATGGTATCATCAGGATGGGATATTACGGAGGCCGCGGTGTGTGCTATCTGCATAATGTGGCAGACGCTGTGAATTGTCTTGTCAGGTGTCGGCTGATAATCTCATTACGGGGTAGGCTGGGAACACAGGTACCAATTTACCTGGTGTCGCAAATTCATTAGACACCACATTTACGCTGGATGGGGAGAAATAATCGGATTGTTCACCCTCCGCTGCACATCCTTACACAGTAATGTGATCCGTCTAATTAGAATGTGGCTTCTCCGTTTCTGCGTGTTCCCGTACAGCTGGCTGAGCCGCTCTTCTTGTTTCTGGAGAACCCTTCAGTATATTACAGAGTTGGAGGAGATTCCCTTTACTAACATTAAAATATCATTGATCTGTATAGAGTGTTCTGCAAGAAAACCTCTTTGTTGCGTATTTGTACGTTTCCGGTCTCTCTGGAAGATGCTGTATTGGTGCCAGGAGTATATATATATGTCGTCCTTGGGTCTGTCGATCGTGTTCCCGTCAGCCTAACATTTGCCTCTAACTTTAATTACTGTCGATCTAGACATCTAGGCATCTAACTAGATGTAGACACCATAGATGTAATCAATGTAGACACCATCGATCCGTCGACTGGATACGCCAGGCACGTCTCTGCACATTGTACCACTATATTTCCTCGCAGGATCAGACCCGTGACAAAAATGTCCCCCCGCCCCTCTCAGGAAAACCCAGCACATGCTTATAGCGCGAGGGCCGTTCCCGCAGAAGTTGACTCCTTGGTGCCCGGTCTGGACCGGAGGATATCCCAATGTTCCAGTGTTCCAGCATTGGCTGATGGGGGGGAAAAAATACAATTAGGTATTAACAAGCAGAGAGATCACAATTATCCCCCACACCTCATGCCTCAGTCTTTAGCGCCTCACATCATGCCCTGTTCACTGGAGATATGTTGGCGTGGTATGTAACGAGTGGGCGTGGCTTTGTCACTGATTGCATTGTCGCCTGCAATTAGCGTTCAGTTCTTAATGAAGTAATTCACTTGTGGCGCATTCTAGACTATTGCTGTCAGCAGTAGCCGGGTTTTCTAGGGACACAGGAAGAAGTCGCCCTAACCTGGGAGTGTCCTACAGCCGGGACCAGAAGTGGGTGTGTCATGCTTTATCCATGTCGGACTAACTGTAATGCTGCCCATACACTAGGGCGATATTGTATGCATGAATAATGGGTCCCCCGATGCGATGCGCTGGCTTGCCGGTCGCATTGAAAAATATTATCTCCTGCACATATTATTAATCGAATTGCATGAGCGATCGCGTGTGGTATTAACCACATTTGATCACTCGAATGCAATCAGCGGCGGGTTCGGGGAGCGGGGGCCGGTGCGTGGGTCACCGGTGGAGCAGGGGCCGAAGCAGTGGCGGCGGTGGATTGGGACCTGAGCGGTGGAGCAGCATCGCTGTGAAGGAGCGCTGGCAGTGACGGGGCTCAGCAGCGGCACCAGAACACTGGGCGGCCCTCTGATTGGCTTAGATAGAAAGAGCTCTCTCAGCCAATCAGTGGCCTCACATTCAGACAGCCGCCCAGTGTTTCAAATTCTGCTGATGGTGCTGCTGAGCCCTGCTGCTGCCGAGCTCTGCCGCCGCCAGCGCTCCTTCACAGCGCTGCTGCTCCACCGCTCCGGTCCCACTCCACAGCCGACAGTGCTCCGGTACCCGTCCCACTGCCACACCTCTTCCAACAATCAATGTGGCATTGCAAATTGCATGCGACATCGGGTGCTGGAAAAAAACACACTGGGCACCACAAGATGCTTGGGAACATACGCAGCCTAGCAAACAGGTCTGAATGAAGCCTGCGGTTCTCAAGGCACCCCTACAGTCCAGAGTGTAAGGATATCAATGCTTACACACAGGTGATTTAATGAGTACCTCAGTCAGTTTGATTATGCTATCTGTGCACAAGCAGGGATATCCCTAAACCTGGACCTTTGGGTTTGCCGTGAGAACCTGGATTAATGCTTCATTTCACATCTTTTTGGGACTGAGTATTAGATTTTCTTCATATCATGTCCGCTAATGATGACAGGATAATATTTATATTGTGTAATAAATATCTGACATTCATTCATTTATTGACATTTCTCCCCTTTTACGTTCTCCCGATGCGGCTGAATCTCCCGAGTTCTCCGGATGCCGAATGTTCCCCATAAAAATCGGGGATTTTTTTTATTTGCCTCAGGAAAATGTCAGAACATTTAATTCCACCAATCACTTTTATAACATGTTCTGGCAATAAAGCCGCCTCGTAAAACTTTATTTTTGTTCTAGCATAATAGCGGAGAGAATATAAACCTCTCCCCTAATATATATATATATATAGTGAGATATGATGTTTCTGTTGGTATTTTACATCATAGATAAATTTATTTGCTCAAATCAAAGGTATCTGCGACTCCGGTGAGAGGTGCGACCTCTGTAGTGACCACTGCTGGGGATGGGATACGTGGTCTACATGCATTGAGTCCACCGCTGAAGGTCGACATGGCTTAACTGAGGTCAACGCGCGAAATAGGTTGACATGGCTAAAGTCGACAAGGTTGGACAGTCGACACAAGCATTAGGTTGACAATGGCTAGGTCGACAGTCAAAAGGTCGAAATAAGTTTTTCGCATTTTTTGGGAGCCGACATGTGCCGACAGGCAGTATTTCATGCCCTCCCTCCACCAGGGCATGGAGGGAGAATAGACTAGTGTGCTGAGTGTAGCGAGACACCGTGCCCGGAGCATGGCAGGCGTAGCAGTACACTTTGTCGGTGTCCACGTCGACCATGTCAACATTCGGGACAAAAAAACATGAAAAACTCATGTTGCCTTTTTTGACTGTCAACCTAGCCATTGTCAACCCAATGTATGTTGACCCCCACCACCACCACCACCGGAAAGGTGGGCAATCCTCCCAGATTCTGACGGACCCTCCACATCTCCTTTTCGGGAGGAGGGGCGATGCTAAATATGTAAATATTGTCATTTAGCCCCGCCCTTCAGGGGATCTGAAGTGCTGGGGGCAGGGCTTGTACATCAGGCCCCGCCCCCAGAAGTGCTGCAGAGAGTCTCCTCTTCGGGCTTCTTCCAGAGAGATTTAAAAAGTAAGCAAGTATGATTAATACCCCTTTCAGACAGAAAAAAAGACCCGGGAATTTCCCTGCTCTTGCCGTGTTGACCCGGGTTTTTCTTCTGTCTGAAAGGGTCAACATGGGTCTAAAGTTCCGGGACTTCGACCCAGGTATTTACCTGGGTTTTTCCCGGGTCTGTATTCCAAAAACCCGGGTCGCCGGCTGTGTGAAAGGAAACGACCAGGGTTTTTGGGATTATTACACATTGTTAGGCACTGATTGGCTCTCCTGGTGGGGTGCTGGCTGATTGGTTGTGAGGATAGGCTTCTCTGATTGGCTGTGAGGGCATGGCAATGGAGCTGGCCTCTGAGGTCATTAGGGAGCTGAAAAAAGGATAGCATGGCCCACTGGTGGAAGCAAGAGGTGAGAGCTGCTGGCAGTGAGAGGGGAAGAGGATATCGGCAGATGACTGGGACAGTCAAAGATGCCACAGTGTACTCAAACATTGCAAATATACTGACAGCCATGTGAGGTAACATGTACCTTCCAGTATATAAAAACAATAAAGCTTGTTTACAACATATCCTTGTGTCATGCCATGGTTAATGCAATGCAGTGAGCAGTCACCACCCACTTTTGATGCCCTCATCTCTGTGTGCCTTTAAAACTGTCCTATTCTTATGACACACAAAGTTTTGCAGAAAAAATCCGGCTTCTGTGTGAAAGGGGTCGACACGGGAAATACCCAGGTTTTTGCTTCTGTGTGAAAGGGGGTCAGCACCTTGCTGCCTAGTTCTACCCGGGTTTTTGTATCCGGGAAATACCTGGGTTTTTGGGATTTTTTTGTCTGAAAGGGGTATAAGTGTTTGATTCTGGCTATGTTCCTCAGATGAAGGAATGAGGATTTGATTGTGGCTGATGTTTGAGTGTCAGGCCACCTTATTGAATCAGCTTGTATTGGCCGCCTGGTAACCTACGTGCATTTCCCGGCCTGTCTGGGCCTTGCCAGAGGTACTGAGGCTGCTGTTTCATCCAGGAATATGAGTTTTACAGCTTCTTTGTGTATAAAAAAGCGTCTTGTCTTCTGCGGCTCTTTCTAATCTGGAATTGGCTAGATAGCAACATATACATCTCAGTCATTAAACCGTCTCCGCACACGCCAATAAGTCAGTGTGCGGTGAGCGTGCTATTGATTTCCCTGTACGGACGAGCAGCGCATCAACCGTTATTATGAAGGAGTTAGCAGCCGGGGTGATATACAGGGACACGTACTCCATTAACTCACGGTTATCTCTGTATTGCTTGTTTTAGATCAATGTTTTGTGAAGGCCTAGTTCAGTTTATAAGGCAGAACTGTCCTTTAGCATGAAACAGCTACAGATAGGGGGCCAGATTCTCTAAGCTTCAAAAGTGATAAAATGAAGAGTGATAAACAACCAGCCAATCAGCTCCTACCTGCCATGTCACAGACTGCAGAGTTCGCAAATACTCGCTATAGCGAGTATTTTACCCACTTTGGAGCACCAGGGACTCATTTTTTATGAATGGCTGGGTCCCCTGGGACCTAGCCATTTCGGCGTGCACGCCGTGTTAATAAGTGTGACAAGGGTGGCCGCTTCGTACATCTGCTGGGCGTGAAAATGAAAGGGTCCTTGTTACCGCAGAGTCATAGGCAGCAGTGCACGGAAGCCGCGTAAGCTGGCTCCTGCACTGTGCCTCAACAACAGACGCCTGGAGCCAACACCAGAAGCAGCTGCTCAGCAGTGGAACAGAGCTGCGGCTGGTTTGAGGACAGAGCACGAGGAACTGACACCAGATTTGGGGGCCAGAACCAGCGAGGTGTGACAGTGAGGATGGAGCAGACCCGGGCAGGAAGTAGAGGTAAAAGGGGTGCGAGGTCCATTTAGCAGGCTGCTTGGCTGTGTCATGTAAGGGGATTTATTGCTAGCAGGACTCGGGCTGCAGACTTCCCTCCTCCTCCTCTCCTACCTCGCGGTGCTGCTCTCTTGTGTGTCACTGTCACCTCCTCCAGGCTCTGAGTGCTGGCTGTTAATGGCCCACTCGTCCCCTCCGCCAGTCACTGCACAGCTGGCAGAGAGGCTGCAGGTCACCAATTAACTCTTAACAGGCAGAGCTGCCTGTAGGGGAGGAGCTTATAGACTCTGCTGGGAATTCACTAACCCTATCCCTCCTGTTCCGGCTGCCATTACTTTTACAATCCTGATCGGTGCAGCACAGGTGTCCCTATTCCGACATTATGCCTTTTTCTAGTATATGTGTATCTTGCTTTATGTGAGTGGGCAAATTGCCAATTGATTACACCCCCCCCCCCCCCCCCATCGCACAATATCCACAGTTTTGGGATGTTTAAATCTATGTTTGCTCGCCAAAAAATAAATAGGCTAAGGCTGGCCCAGGGTATATGCCATATGGAAGAGAGGAGGAGGCTTCTGTATGTGCCATGCTGGGGAAGGGGAGAGGAGGCTTTATTCCGTTGGGACCCAGAAAAGGTCAAGTAGGACCCCAATTTTTTTAAGTGAGGGGTCCCAGGGACCCATCATTTTTGGGGGTTTTCGCGATCACTGGACTGTGTTTGAAAAATGTCAGACTGGAGCTGATTGGCTGGCTGTTTATCACTCTCCATTTTATCACTTTTGAAGCTTAGAGAATCTGGGCCATAATACATACTTGCCAACCCTCCTGGATTGGCCGGGAGGCTCCCGAAAAACCATGTAGCCCTCCCGTCCCCCTGGAAAGATGGGCAAGACACCCTCATCGGCCCCTGCATACCCCTCAGCTGCCGATGCATATCTCAGAAATTGCGGCACTTCAGGGAGGGGGCAAGGTTCAGACCCTGCCTCCTGCCACACACTGCCGGTAATGTTGGCACTGTAAAGCTGCGATGACATCACGCCCCCTATTCAACATGTCGACAAGTATGATTATGAGATGGGATCATCTTTAATCTACTGGTACCATGAGAATATACATTAGTCCTACCAGATGGTAACTTAGAACAAGCCACAAGCCTAAGCATCCTCTCAGCCACAAGCATCCTCCCAGTCCTCCCATGCCACGGCCACAATGCACTCTTTATGTGTCCGAAAGGGCACATGGCCTCGCGGCAGGGGGCGAGGCTTTATGGGAAACCTATTACCCTCTAGTCACGCCTCTTGTTTTCTGCACAATGCGGCATCTATTCACCTTGATTGGTTGCTATAGGTAACTTATCCACTTTATCTGTCTTGGAGGTTTGATACACCCCTCTTTTTGTCCTGATTCTGATTCTTTTATTTTTTTTGTCATTTTTATTTCTTCCAGTGTAACACTCGTAAAGTGATGGACGCATGACAGGATTTCTGCCCATCCTCAGTTTTGCACAATCCTTTTGTTCAGCTTGATCAGTGAGCCTTGAATTGTGAGGTATATACTTTTTTTAGTGAAAACATATTGTTTCAAGAATAGAAATGTTTTACCGCCCAGAGCCCTTTTGATATCAGGCAAATGCCCTTTTTGCCTAGCTGCCTGGCACTAAAACAGGACATGCCGTCCCAGACAGTGCACACTCTATTTCCCCACAACAGGACTCAGCCAGCCCGCCAGATAATGGCTCCATTACCATATGACATAAAGAAGATTTAGTGGTGTCCACATGAAACCTGACAGGCCCTATTAAAAGCAGCGGCGATAAAACGACGTGTATGGAGAATGTTGGTATTCTTGATGCTGCAATGCTCTGTGGGGCCGTAATGTGGACTCCAAGACACGTACGGCCGTATTAATACGGACAAGTCATTTTGGAAGAAGGCGGCAGATGGACTTATAAAACTTAGGGGCAATTTTCTGCTTTGCACCGGTATCATTAAGAGACAAAGAGGACTATTTGTCAGTGTCCCAGCTGCTGGATTGATGTGGAAACATTCTCGTCAGCATAATCGTCTCTCAGACGCTGCCCGTCCTTTCCTGATCCCTCCGCAGATGTGGCCCCTTCTCCTATATGTTGTGTTCATAAATCCACCTTTATATTTTACTTTATATAATACTACGTATTCGCCAAAATAGGACTGTAGGAACATGAATAAAATACATGCTGGTCCCTGTAAGAGATTACTATCTTGACCTGAGGTACTGACACAGCTTTCACTGGATTATTTTCTTACCTTTTATATGTAGTTTTTAAGCCAAGATGATGGTTTAGTGTTATTTATTATGGTTGCTATGGATCCTGTGAGTAGTTGTTATCTTATTGCAGCTGTGAGCGCACTTGTGCCCAACAAACCAAGAGTCTCCTGATGGTATAAAGATCCGGCTAAAAAACACGGTGGGCGTGGAACCTGGCACACACAGAAATAAATGTGCACCTTCGTCTATATTCAGGTTTATACACAACCATACCCTCCAACATGACCCATTCCATTAGGTACAAAATGCTCTGTTCCTGGACTTCCCTGGCAGTGGCAGTTACAGAGGTGCGACTCCAGCACAGTCCAAAATTGGGGGGGGGGGGGGGGGGGGTGTCACATCAACTGCCAGTGAGTCCAGGACAGTGATGTTTGGGGTGGCAGTAGTTGTGGCTCCCCTTTTTGAATATTGGACTGCGCTGCAGCCCCACCTCTGTAACTGCCACTGGCAGGGAAGTCCAGGAACAGAGCATTTTGTACCAAATGGAATGGGCCATGTTGTAGGGTATGCACAAGCATCAGGGCACTTATCCCAGGCCCACTTAAACCCACTCAGCTGTGGTACAGGCCGCCCCGCCACAGTGAAATCCCTCGCAAGCGCCGAATAAGTCTAGACTTAAGGTGCCCATACACTAGTAAGATTTATCTTCAGATCTGGCTGGTAGGAACAAAAACATGGTGATGGATGAGTGACAGTTTGGCAGTTTTCCAGCATTTCCAAGCAAATGGTCAACTGTCACTTGCTCTCATCCATAACCATGTTTTTGTTCCAACCAGCCAGATCTGAAGATAAATCTGCGTGTGTATGGCCACCTTCAGTCGCCGCTGCGAATGCTGATGACATCAGCAGCCCTTCCCACGGCTGGGGAATGCATGGTTACCGCATGGTTACTGCCTCCAAACTGTCGCTGGCTGTCTTCGTACGGATGGGCCATGCATGCTTATAGCATATCCTGTGCATGTGCGGTCATCCAATAATTCGCAGCAGAGCCAACAGGTCTGAATTGGGCCCATAGTGATGCAGTTACGCAAGATCGCGTAAGGTATTTAGTAAAACTGCAGCACCCCCTTTTTGTATATTGTATGTACACTGATAGTAAGCAGGAATAATTGTCAATATAAAGACACACTTCGTGTAATTGCGCAGTACTGAGCTTTGGGACTAATTCAGCCTGGATCGTTAACTAGAGCATTCGGAAAACGAGTAATTATCGAACGACTGCGAACGCGTACCGTGCACATTGTGCGTGCACAAGGGAGAACGCGGATGGAACATGGACGCAGTGGAGCCGCAGTCTGACAGACAGGAAGCCGGCATTTGGGGGGTGGCCGTTTCCTGGGCTCCGCGCACGTCTGCAGCACTCCTTCCATTTACCTGTATTTGCCGTTTTAATTGCTTTCACTTAAATGCATCTTTATACATGTCAGCAGACAGCTGCTGCAGAATATCTTGGAAATCTGCACACCACAGCCTCACTTTAGGAAAATGCGCCCCCCCCCCCCCCCCCATCCCAGGACGCTGTGCAGCAGATGGCGGCTGAGTTGCACAAGCTGTCCGGCCTATTTGATCTTGTGTGTTTTAAACATAGATATAAAGAGCGACAGCTTGGCCTTGATACGTGAGACTACGAGACTAGTTCCCTATAAATAACTCCGTCCACAATGCTCTCAGCTTGTACTATATCTCTGTATACCATTGTGTACGATAACCGTTACGAAGTGCATTAGCTGTGCATCAAATGGGGTCAGCGCTCTTATACTGTATGTAAAAAAAAAAATACAAATGCGAACACCGGCAAGTGTGTTACTCGCCAAAGGCGTTCACACAGGGGGGGGGGCAAACACCTTCGGCATATACGCACGTGCCCAGACCACACACCATCGAAAACACGGCCCCCTTCACTGCTGAACGTCTGTCTCTTGTCCTATCGCTTACTTAGATCAATACTTAACTGCTCTGTTCAAAGCAACGTATGCTTGCACAGACTGTAAGTGAGTTTATATGGAGTGCCAGTGCCTATTGTTTTCAGGGGTTTTTCCAGTTTGGAGGTCACCGGGAGGGACATCGTATATATCCCAGTCGGGTGCAGATTTTGCACACCGGTCTGTTTTACCGATGACTTTGTGATTTGTACACACTGTGCACCCTCCGTAGCCGAGGCGATTCGTACACCTCTCTGTCCTATCTTTGTTTGCAGCTGGGGAACTTGCAGCAGTGGGGTATCTGCACGTAGGGCGGGCGTAGTGAGGGCGCTTCGGAGTCGTGTGGTGGGATTTGCAGGCAATGCCGAGTTGCGCGCACGCCGACAGAGCCGTCTTGTATCAGAAGCATCTCTTGCACCACCGATTGCACATCGGTGTAACCATGTACATAAGCCAATCAGATCAACGTAATGTTCACAGCGAATCAGACTCTGAGTTAGATCTAACTAGCGATTGGCTGAGAGAGGTCTCAGCCAATCAATGGCTTGCTAGTCATCTCTATGGGCGTTTTTTTTTTCTCCAAATAATCTGTTCCTCCCGGCTAATGCCGCTGAGGCGTTGCCCGGCAGCCAGCGTCATGTCATCAAGTTCTCCCTGCTCGCCTCCCGCTGTCACCCCACCGCAACAGCTTCCTCCTGCCCGGGTCCCTATGTAGCCTCTCCCTGCTCAGGCTCTCAATTAGCCGGCATCCCGCTGCCGTCACCCGCACAGCTCCCTCCTCCTGGAGCTCCCCGGGGACTGCATATGATAAATCCATGCGATTTATCATATGCAAACCTTGGCACATCAAGTGCCTAATCGTGCTTCCCCCTCCCGGGGAGCTGCAGGGGAAATCAGGTCCGACTTGTCCCTAGGACAAACGGACTAATGTATGGGGGCCTTTAGAAAGCGCAGGATGCCCGTGCAGCACAGAGTAGGGGTGTCATGTTACATTGATGCAGGAAGATTGTAGCATCTGAGTCATCTCGGATCACCTCTATATGAAAGTAAGCGGATGAGTTTAATTCTACTTAACAAAGGTTTTGCCTGAAATGCAAAGATCCCTGTGCTCAGAGTGTGTCCGATTACCCTCGGACCGCGCTAACAAGTGTCATTGGAGCCACAAGCGTCTCCATATTGCCTGCTGAGCTTACAGTCAGGTAACAGGTTCTGTGTCCTCGTATCTGTTCTTGTATTGAAGCCATGTCATTTTAAGTGAAATAACTGGAATCTCTAGGCTGCCTGTAATACAGCGACTGCTTAACGGTCTCCGAGACGTTCGAATACAGCTATAACGAGCATTTCATCAATCCATTCAGATTGGGCGGAAATTACAGGCCAATACGGGTAGCCTCCGCGCCTCTACCTCACAATACAGAGCACGTCATTATCCTCATTATTTCCAGCCGCATTTGCTTTGTTGTATGTGCTCAGCCATTGAGCAAAAATTGTTGTTTGATGAACATAATTCACCCGACTGCTTGTAATGACACACAATAATTACTTGTCTGCGTAGGGGGTAGAATCGTCATTTTGTATTGAACTATTTTTTTTTTCAGTTAAGGATTTTTGCAGAGTGTGCGGACTAAATAAAATGACAGTCTTTTATATTCCATTGACTAGTTATTATTATTAGTGTGTGCGGCGTCGCTGCTGTTTTGTAACATTGTATTTTACATCTAATGGTGGGGTCGTGTGGTACGATAGTAATTCTGATGTATTTATCATAATATAACCCAAAGCAATTATCCATTGTACCTCTCATTAACCGCAGGCTGGGTATTGGGTTGCCTTGGTGCCAGTCCTCTTGTTGGCATAGGCATGAGCACGCAATTTACTAGGAGTGGGTTTGTCTGGAGTTTGCTGCGGTCTCTGACTTTTGCCATTACATTTACTGTATGGAGGGGGAGGCACTGGGCATATGTCTGATTATGTGGTTATGGTATTGGGGGGTAGACAATGTCTAGGACCACTAATGGTCGGCAGTGACTAGGTCAACACCTGAAAATGGGCGACATGAGTGTCAACCCATGACCATGTCGACCTTAAACTTGTCTCAACATTCTGTCATTGCCGACCTATGGTATGTCAAATATTTTCAGGTGTCGACTTAGAAACTGTGGACCATTAGGATATTGTCCACATTACCCACAGTAAAGTTATGCAGGGGAGGAAAGGGGTGGGAAGGATGTGGTTGAGGCTCCTTAGTAATTCCGTGGTACCAGGCAGGACCAAGTTTGTCCCACTCTGTTCCCGTCCTTTTCATCTTTCTCAAAGTCATAGCAACCAATAGCCCATAGCAACCAATCAGATTCTGTTGTTTCTCTATTGCATCCTAGAAAATGAAAGAGAATCTGATTGGTTTCCCCTAAGTTTAGAGGTCTGCGCTAGAGTATTAGGACTTTGGCAAGTTGCCGGAGACTCACGATGTTGGCCGGATCCCCCTAGTGAAGCTGCAGGTTGCGGAGAATATACCTGGAATTGCAGCGCTGTATGGAGGGGTGTGGCTAAAGGTTGTCCAGACACACCCTTTGATGATAACATACACTGGGGCAGATGTATTAGGCCTGGTGAAGTGATAAAGTGGAAGGAGATAACGCACCAACCAATCAGCTGTGTCTGAAATATGACAGTTGGGATTTGATTGGCTGGTGCGTTATCACCTCCACTTAATCTCTACTCCAGGCTTAATACATCTGCCCCATTGATACATACCAAGCTTGGAGCAAGGATTAGCAATTGCAATACCAGAAAAGAACCCTGTATTTTATATGACCGAGATGAGCTCACCGGCCGCTCCTTCTAATTGGAAAATGTATTTTTGCGACGAGCGTCGCCTTCTACGCAGCAGCTGGAAACAGTGACCTGCAACAGGGGCTACATTGTGATTCCAGGGATAAATATAATTGATGTTTCTGACCCTTAATGTGGCTGTTAAACCTCTCTAATGAAGATGGAAGGTTTAATAATGACAAGTGTTACAAATGTGTATTTAATCATTGGTAAATCGATTTAGGCCCTTCTGCCCACACGCCTGCCCCGCACAAGACCCGACTCCAGGATCAAACTAGTGAGATTACAGATTGATAAATGGAACTTTTAGTACAGTAGCAATTGAGTTATTGGATTTGCCAAGCTCTGAAATTAGATTTGCATTGTCTTGTCCATACGCATTTAGGGGGCTGTAGGAGGTCATTAGTGGGCAAGCACTGAAGGCAGAGGCGGCTGACGGTCATATCCAGCGAGCACTATTGTAGAAAGTCAATTAAAAAGAATTGCAGCGTTTAATGTGAGGCCTAATGCTCGCTGGTCAGTCGCAGAGTCCCCGAGGCCTAGTTAAAATAGACTGAGTCTAGCGCAAGTATATGTCTACACAGGGCCTGGGGCTGTTTAGCCTGTGACAAATGGCTTTTGTGAGGAGAAGCTGAAGAACAGAGCAAGGCTCATAAACCCCTCTGAGATGTGAGACAGGAGGACCCGCCGCTCGCCGCTGCTTATAAATAGCCGCGTGTGGGTTCGTGTAGGCCGCACTTAGCCTGAATCGCCCCTGTTATTCCTAATTTCTGGGGATGAGGTGTTTTTGAGAAGATTATTTTGTCAAAAACAGTTTTTTTTGCAGAAATTGCGATGTACTGAAGAGCGGAATGTTCTGCGCAGGCCTGGATCCCACCTTTATTTATGCACATAGTCTATTATTAGTGATTCAAATGATCGCCGGTATTTCTAAGCTGACTGGAATACAGACAAAGAAAAAGGAAAAACATGAGGAAGATCGCTAGCCCCTGCTATGTAGCCAGCCTTACATCCAAATATATTTTTAGAAATAAGAAGGGGAGGGGGTATTTGTTTTTATATATTCCAAGTCTTAAGGTCCCCGGACAGAGAGTGGGGGCAGTCTGTACCAGAGTGGGGGCAGTCTGTACCAGAGTGGGGGCAGTCTGTACCAGAGTGGGGGCAGTCTGTACCAGAGTGGGGGCAGTCTGTACCAGAGTGGGGGCAGTCTGTACCAGAGTGGGGGCAGTCTGTACCAGAGTGGGGGCAGTCTGTACCAGAGTGGGGGCAGTCTGTACCAGAGTGGGGGCAGTCTGTACCAGAGTGGGGGCAGTCTGTACCAGAGTGGGGGCAGTCTGTACCAGAGTGGGGGCAGTCTGTACCAGAGTGGGGGCAGTCTGTACCAGAGTGGGGGCGGGGACAGTCTGTACCAGAGTGGGGGAGGGGACAGTCTGTACCAGAGTGGGGGAGGGGACAGTCTGTACCAGAGTGGGAGAGGGGACAGTCTGTACCAGAGTGGGGGAGGGGACAGTCTGTACCAGAGAGAGGGAGGGGACAGTCTGTACCAGAGAGAGGGAGGGGACAGTCTGTACCAGAGAGAGGGAGGGGGCAGTCTGTACCAGAGAGAGGGAGGGGGCAGTCTGTATGCGAGAGAGAGAGAAGGGGCAGTCTGTACAAGAAGCCGTAGGGAGTTAAGTTGAGGGAGGATGTAGTTAAAGAATCCTTAGCCATGTAATGACAGAGCAACTGAAGTCCAAACCTGCACCCCACCCCTTACGTGCTTTTTGCTCGTTGGTCCGAAGTCTGTAACTTCTGGTTTGTCATTGTAATGCTGATGGATGTTTTCCAATTGGCTTTCATATGGTAGTTTTAACACAATGTCGCAGGGTTTATTGGGTAAAAGTCCTTTTTGCTGGTGGAAGGTTTTGTCGTTTTCAAAGTGTACACCTCTTATTGGCCAATGAAAAATGGTAACAGGCTTTTGATAGTATGATACGCAGTATCACGCCTCCCCTTTGTAATGTCCAACTTTAGTGTATAATGCCAAATCTCTTATATAAAATGATGGATCTTACATGAATTACAATTACACAAATCTGCCTGTTTTGGCGATAATTTAGACCGTATTTGGCCGGAATTTTGCAAGCTTGGTACTGGAAGGACTGTTATAGGGACTGTCTTATCCTGTGGCTGCATGTATAAATGTTGGAAGGCAAACCATATCCAACAACGTGGAATTTAGCCTACAGCATCCAAACCAGTTTCAAGCCTGCCAAATAGGCCGGTAGTCCGCCTGGGAGCAGCCATAACTGTTATTCAGCTGCAAATAGATATATTAAGCTAACATATATATTTCCACGTAACCTATGTATCGTAAACACAAGGCTCATGACCCGAGACACCATTCCCGTCAGTTGATGTTGCCAGATGAGTTTTCTATTTAGAAACATGATGTTATCTCCCCGCTCTGACAGTTGATGTAACGGTGGTGTTTATTTTTTAAATGATTATTTGATTGTCTCTATTCCCGGTCCAATTTAAAGGTAATACGTTCCAGTTCTCCACCACCCTTGGCTTAAATCAATGTTCATTTGATGAATACGTAGCCCGAGGACAGCGCGTCGGCTGACGAATGGTAATTGTCAGGCTACGTGGCAGATCCTGTCGCGGGTTCTGTGCTCTTATTCCTGTGAATGATCGCCGTTAGTCAACGGCCATAGACCTAATTGTAATTGCCGCTACCTATCGAACCTGAAAAGATTATGCTGGGGGCAGATAGAAATGATTTCGTTCATCAATCCATCTGTCATGGGGCTTCTGCGATCAACATTTCCCCTTAGCCACCAAAGGTTGGTTTTTCAATTGGCTGTATACATCACACATGGGCAAAGCAGCCGGTTTGTGGGCTGAAGCAATATCGCTATTATATATATATAATAAGGAGATATTAACACCTGTCTCACTTAGAGGAATGCAGTGAGGGATTACACCTAAATTTACCCCAGTCCTGCACAAGATCCCCTAAATCGCTGGTTCTCGACTGTAGTCCTCAACTAACCCCAAATGGGGTTAAAATGGGTCAAAATGTATCCTGATTGTTTCCATCAAACAGAAATCCTAAAAACAGGAACTGTTGGGGGTACTAGAGCACAGAAAGTGATTTTTTTTAAAAATCATTAAAAAGTTCTATCCCACCCCGCAAAGCGCAGTTGATGCACTTATTTGAAAGTTTCCATTATTCTCCTACAGTTCTGCTTGGTTTAGATATTGAGATGTAGGAGACATTGCTGGTCACTTGTGATTGGCTTTCCAGCACTCCCCTTTACCAGCCAGCCAATCAAAAGCAGCCAAAATGGTCAAAGTGAACGTTTTCACTAGTCTTTAATTGAATACAAGTTTATTATGGCACTATTATTCAGTATAGTATGCAGGCCACACCTTATCTAGTGTTGGGGTTGGCTGGGGATTTGGGGAGGGCTGGTATGCTGTCCTTTTAAACGGTACATTGTGCATGTGTCTGTTTGGGCTCAGATGCAGATTTTGGGCCTCGTCCTCTTATCAAGGGTTTTAATAGCCGTGCTCTGTGCGGATATATAGGGGCATTTGCATACAAAAGGTCTAGTGTATAGCTTGCACGTTACAGGTATTTATGGTAGTTATGTAGTCAGTAAAGCAGGAGAAACTACGCCTGCCGGGAATACATTATTGCTGAGTCCATTTGTTTATTCATACAAACCAGTAATTCGAAATGTAGGATGGATGTTCAAAGCAATATGGCAGTGTGCACTGAGCAATTTCTTTGTTTTTACATATATTTAATTTCCTAGTGCTTGCAGCTACTATACCAGCCAAAATGTATTCCTTCTGAGTCTGACCTGTGTGAGTGGCTTTCGGTGCATGCTGGGATTTGTAGTTCCCTAGCAGCCTGGGATTTGTCGTTCCATAGCAGTTGGCAATTGGCTGCCTTCTCTTCTATCTGTGACTCTTAACCGTTATTAAGCGAAATGTCCTTGAAGAACATTGCCAGTTGAACCCTGGTATATGGAACCCTCTGTAGATAATGAGATGCACCGTATACTGTAACATGTCTCAGCTGTTAGGCAGGACTGTCACCCCCAGTCTGCAGGGACCTGTCTCTGCAGCCCCTCTCTCATCCCCTTGTCCAGATATGTAGATAGATGTGACCACGAAGGAGCTTTCTCTTAATTTCGGCGTGTTTAAATAACGTCACGAGAGAGAATATCCTCCGAAACCATCTAACGTCCAATTACGCGGCGGCTTCACGAGGGACCGAAGAACCGGCGCAATAAACGCTCTCATCAATTACACTTATAGACATGTCTGAAATATTCCCTCGTGCTTGCCAGGGTTTTATCGTAAGATGTTAATAAGCCGGCGTTTTATTGCCGCTTATGTATATCCTAGAGCGCTGCGAGATGAAATATTTATCACACACCTCCCCGGAGACGAGATTACAAGTTAGCGAGATGTGAAGGAACGTGGTGGTTACGGCAGGATGTACAAATTATGCAGCGCAAAGTGACATATAGTAAAAGACACTTTATAAGTTCTGGATTATTTACATTTCCGAGGAAAGTTTCCTTATAAATTACTTGTGTGATATTGTAGCATTTCAGTGCACTTTATGATCCAACCTCTCGTCCGAGAGAGTAGAAGACAAATGGCAGCTGATGGTTTCATTAAATGACCACTAGATCTACAAATTTGGGTTTAGGAGCATCTTTACAATTTGACATATTTCAGATGGAAATAAATAACGCCCGTATTTTCCACCATGTGCGCTAAAGATGCTTTCTGTACAGCGGTAGAGGAGTCATTGAGGTGCGGTCAAAGTTGCGCTGCATGGTGATGCAGTAAGGTGTCTAGTACAAGCAGATGTTATCTGACGCAACATCGCATCAAAGCAACCGCCATCGGACAGCTTAAGGCAACCATCGTGACCATTACACTCCCGGTCCCTTCCCACCTCCATTTTTCTTAACCGCTGCCCCCCTCCCCCCCCCCCCCCAATACACAGAAGTCCTGCCCCCGAGTTCTGATTGGCCCACGAGCCATTCAGTCAAATATAATGGATGACCATTGATAGCTAAAACTATCAGTGGCTATCCATCAGATCGTTTAGGACTATCAATGGCTGGTTGCAGAATCGCTATCGATGGCAACTGCACCGATGGCCATCCCTACCACACCACCCAAAAAAGCATCGAACTGATTCAATGACAGTCAGATGCCGGTCTGCTTCCTCAGGATCCATTTGCACAAGCGCAGAACGGGTCCTGCACATGCGCAAAAGCAACAAAGATTGGTACTTTGTAACGATGGCCTCAGGAGAAACCACACCTTAAAGACCCCCCCCCCCAAATATGTGATGTATTTCTGCTAGGGACACATAACGGACCTACTTTGCTGGTGTTCGGAGCCCAGCAAGCAGGTAGCCGCCGCCTGCCCCGGCCCTGTGCAAGGCTGCGCGTTCGCAGCCGTGCATGCTGGGGGGAAATCAATGATTTTTCCAGTCTGTGCGTAACCCAGAACCTACTCGAGCTGTGTGATAGAATCAGGATGATCGGGGGCGGAGCTGACATCACAGGATGAACGGGGGCGGAGCTGACATCACAGACCCTCCCTAAACACGCCTGCATTTTTTCTGACACACCCAGAAAACGGCCCAGTGACACCCACAAACCCCGGCTTACTGGCAAACCACTTGCGATCAGAAAAGATGCTGGGTTTTGGTGCTATATTGCCTCGCGCATGCGCTCTATGTTCCATACGCCGTCATTCGAAATCGCAGATCTGCGATCGGGTCTGAATAATCCTCTATATGTGTTCTTTCCTATCAATATATTTTTAAATAAAGTCACCTCCAGCTTGTCATCGCTGCAATTATCATGACACGTAATCAAGAGTCATAATGACTAAGCCGCCATGAAATGCAACGCTTGGGCCACAGACGCCCCGGCAATAGAAAGGTTAACTTGGGCTGCGAATGTTGGGAAAATAATTCAGTCCTACAATAGTAACGAGCTGACTTCTTTCCTTGGTGCGTTTATCAGTCCATTATTCTATCTCGCCCTAATACCAGACGAGCACCGCCTGGTAATTGTACATTTCTACAAGCCGCCCGCCGCAGTGTTCTGTGATTGCTTGTTTTATTGCACTACTTATCGGCGATGTGGCGGCGGCACATGTTAAAGAGCTGCTTTGAATTGACATGTAAAAAAACTAGATCAATAGAGGTTTGGGCTGACAGGAGAGATTTGATGAGATTTGTTTCTATACACAGTCTGAGCAGCTTGGAAGAGGGTTTCTTGGTTTCATCTGTATTGTTAAAGAGAACAATGGTGGGGGTATCTATGGGGCCTGGAGGTGAGGGGGCCCCTGCAATGCCCGGTTTCCAAGTGCCCCCCCAATCTCTATTGCAGGCATGTCCAAACTGTGGCCCTCCAGCTGTTGTGAAACTACACATCCCAGCATGCCTTGCCATAGTTTTAGCATTCCCTAATAGCCAAATTTGCTCTACTGTCTGCTCAAAATAGTTACGGCGTCTTTCGAGCACGGGTGAGCCTGGTGCCTACACAGAATATGGATGGGGCAGCTACAGTGACATCACCAAGTTTGCTTTGAGAGATTCCTGGTGCACCATTTAGGCATATAGATAGGACTCCAGCGGGCCACCAGCAAGACACTGGTAAGGTATATCTTGGTGGTAACTATGGAAACACACTCAAAAGATTCCTTGGATGTGTCTTGAGTGTGTCATATACTAAGGCAGGCGTGTCCAAATTGTGGCCCTCTAGCATATGTGAAACTACACATTCCAGCATGCCTTGCCATAGTTTTAGCATTCCTAACAGCAAAACTGTAGAAAGGCATGATGGGACTTGTAGTTTCACAACAGCTGGAGGGCCATGGTTTGGCCATGCCTGTACTAAGGGGACGTATCTTTTGCACAGGTAGGTGTATAGCCCAATAACAACAGTGACTGATGCTTATAGTCTCATCAATATATTTATATACCGAAGGCAGACGAATCTGGAGCGGGACATAACATAAGTAGAAGATAATAGATCAATCCATTTCATTGCCATATTTTAATTTCTTGCCAAGAATTAGAATCAAAATAGTGTTAGCGTTCCCTATTAGCAAAACTGTGGCAAGGCACGATGGGACTTGTAGTTTCACAACAGCTGAAGGGCCATAGTTTGGACATGCCGGCCTTAGAAAATGCCCTGAAATTGCTCCGTGTGAGGGGACTATAGCGATAGCAATGCGCAGCTTCGTATATCCACATTACCCAAGTATTTATTTTCCTTATGGATATCGAACTGTTCTATGCTCAATTTGTAAGGATAAAATAAAAAACGAAACTTGCCACATTACATCTTTTTTTTTTACCTTTTTATATAGAAGTTTTCAATGGTCCTGTTTTATACTTTAGCTCAATAAAATGGAATTAAACCTAAATAGAAACATAAATTACATTTAAATAACGTATGAGCTTTGCGAACATCGTTTTTTGTTTTTATGAGCGCTAGATACTCGCACATACTTATTAGTTTGATCCGGAAGCGGTATCTCGTGGAATTAGGCCGCTCGTTACTTGTAAAATCGTGTTTCGAAAAGGAAATCGTTCCTAAAACCTAGAGCCCTTTTTATAGAAAGTCTTATAAACACTGATATTGCTTTCTGTTGGCCAACGCTGCATTTTATATTCGTCCCAACGGTGCCTTTATGTAATGACTTAGCCCTTCAGTAGGCAAGAGTCTCGCCTTGAGTCTTTTCTGTTGCTGCATGCAAAAAATAATCGAGTGCAGTGATTTTATTTCTATGCCTGCAGCCTCATTGTGGTCCGATTCGGAGATGGGCCTGCCTTAGCGGCCATTGGCGGACATGCGTTGGGTGGACCACTAAAGGTCGACACCTCAAATAGGTCGACATGGTTGGAAGGTCGACACAAGCATTATGTCGACAGTCAAAAGGCCGACATGGTTTTTTTTCTTTCTTTTTTGTCCCGAATATGGACATGGTTGACATGGACACCATATCGGCACACTATCCTATTCTCCCTCCAGGCCCTAGTGGATGGTACGGCATGAAACATAGGGTTCCTTCTAGGAACTGGGCAGTGCAGGGTGGGGACAGAAAGAAAGGGGCGGACCAGGCCTGCTGACATCACCAAAAGGGGGTGGACCCAGGCTGCAACATCACCAAAGGGGGCGTGGGCTGGCCCCGTTGAAGTAACTGCCTGGAAAGCATGGGCTCTGGACTTCCCCGTGCGCATCGGCAGCAGGCTGTTCTAGCAGGGCACTGCTAGAGGGGCAGGGCGCAATTTGCCCTTTAAAAATAGGGCAGAATGCGACGCCCACCGCTAAAACAGCGGGAACACTAAAATACCAGCTGTCGGCACATGTCGGCTCAAAAATAGTGAAAAATCTATGTTTTTGACTGTCAACCTAGCCATTGTCGACCTAATTCTCCTTCCAACCATGTCAACCTTTAGTGGTCGAGCCAATGCATGTTGACCTTTAGTGTGTCAACCCAACGACCGTTTACCCTTGCACCAGCCATGGCGTTTTTGCACTGACTTCAGGCCTTGATGGAGCCCAGGTTGTCCAATAGATAATCAGCTCTGAGCCTACAAATTAGGAACCAATGACATGACCAATGTTAATCCCGAGACGCCGTCTCCGCCCCAACTATCCCAGCCGAGTGCAGAAGTTTTGTGCTGTTAAAGCCTCGTTCATATTCTGCATATGATGGGTTAATTTATTGCCTGAAGTGATACGGAATACTTGGCTTTGATGGTTTTTCCGACATGCACGGTTCTGTGTTCTCTTTCCGAAGATCAGAAACTTCCAGGCGGCTCAGCAGCTGCTGGGAGTTGAGTGAAAGGGACCCGGGAACGACTGTGACCCCCGCAACCTATCGCTTCTCGATGAGCGTATCACACAGGCGCTTCCGTCCCAGCCTGACATGAATCCCCCGCTGTGTGTCATCCAGCCTGCCTGTCACAGGCCGCACCGGCTGCCAAACACTCTGATGATATTCCCGCATTCATATTTAATGACATAAACAGCCTCGTTCCTTGGTAATTATTCCTGATCCTCTTTAGACTAAAGTATTTACTTTCAGAGACAGGGAGAGAGTTTGTGCGATTCCCCAGTAGCGCGGGCTGGGCATAAATACACCTGATTTACTGACGGCAATATCCCACAGAAAGTAATTAGCACTTTTTATTACAGTAGCGTTGAGTTATACTGTATGTACGAGACATAAATGCTGAAGTGCTCAGTGTAACGGGGAAAGGAAATGAGAAACTGTATTATTTGGATTAGAAGCGACACCAGCGAAGGGGAGATTCTCTCATTTGATCGCAAAGGGTTTGCGGTAGGGTTGTGTATAATTGTGTACTTTGCTTTGTACTGCACACGCCCACATAAAACTCTTATACCTCCCGCCTCATGTAAAATCACAGTGATTATGAAAATAAATGGCAGCTGCATCTGATTGGCTGAGTGCAGCTTGATCCCTCCCACTGTTACAATTGCATAATTTATTTAAACTGTGCAACCGTCCCGCAGCTGTAAAGTCATTGTCTAAAGCGGAAGACAACGGATGTTTGTGTTTTAAATTGTCGGGATCCCGACAGTCAAAACCCAGACACTCGGGGTCCAGACACCGGCTATTCTCCCTCATGGGGGTCCACGACCCCCATAGAGAGAGAATAGAATAGGTGGCGAGCGTAGCGAGCCACTTTGCCCGCAGCGTGGCGAGTGCAGCGAAGCCCGCAAGGGGCTTTGTTGCCCTCGCCATGCTGTCTGAGTACGGCCAGTCGGGATAATGACTGTCGGGATCCCGACTGTTGGAACCCTACACCACACCCCAGCCACATCTGCTGGTGTAACCCAGGTACTGTACATATACTTCTGTTCCCTCTACTGAGTTGCACTAATGCTATGCAGCTCTGCAAATTGCGTTTAATCCTCTGCAGGTCTGCAAGTTGTACTAATGCTCTGCAGCTCTGCAAATTGCGTTTAATCCTCTGCAGGTCTGCAAGTTGCACTAATGCTCTGCAGCTTTGCAAATTGCGTTTAATCCTCTGTAGGTCTGCAAGTAGCACTAATGCTCTGCAGCTCTGCAAATTGCGTTTAATCCTCTGCAGGTCTGCAAGTTGCACTAATGCTCTGCAGCTCTGCAAATTGCATTTAATCCTCTGCAGGTCTGCAAGTTGCACTAATGCTCTGCAGCTCTGCAAATTGCGTTTAATCCTCTGCAGGTCTGCAAGTTGCACTAATGCTCTGCAGCTCTGCAAATTGCATTTAATCCTCTGCAGGTCTGCAAGTTGCGCTAATCCTCTGCAGCCCTGCAAATTGCGCTAATCCTCTGCAGCTCTGCAAATTTTGCTAATCCTCTGCAGCTCTGCAAATTGCGCTAATCCTCTGCAGCTCTGCAAATTGCGCTAATCCTCTGCAGCTCTGCAAATTGCGCTAATCCTCTGCAGCTCTGCAAATTGCACTGATGCTCTGCAAATTGTGCTAATACTCTGCAGCATGCAAATTGCATTTAATCCTCTGCAGGTCTACAAGCTGCACTAATGCTCTGCAGCTCTGCAAATTGCGTTTAATCCTCTGCAGGTCTACAAGCTGCACTAATGCTCTGCAAATTGCACTAATCCTCTGCAGCTCTGCAAATTGTGCTAATCCTCTGCAGCTCTGCAAATTGCACGAAATCTCTGCAGCTCTGCAATATTTTAATTGTAAAATAAGAGTGAAAGATGAATATTCGGTACTTGTTTCCTAGCACGGCCACAACGATCATGATCGTGGGCATCGTGAGGAAAAATCGGGGGCATCGCGGCCATCGCATGCACTAAAAAATCGGGTGCGATGGTACCGACGCGATGCCCGCGATTTCCCCATAGGGAACAATGTAAAATGCCTCAATTTGCCCGCGATGCCCCCGATTTCCCATAGGAATCAATGTTAAATGGCTCAATTTACTCAAATCATCATAGGGAACAATGGTAAATGGGCCAGAAAACCCCAAAAACACCCCTGAACAGTGAAATGTCCCCCCAAAAGTAGTTTACGCCACCCCACGATCAACGCGAACCCGAAGCGTGGCGAGCGCAGCGAACCCGCGAGGGGCGGCGGTACGCGTCCTCCGACCTTTTCATACCCCCACTATCCACGTCGGCGTGGAGTTGAGAATAGAATAGTGTGGCGAGCCCGAAGCGTGGCGAGTGCACGCGCATACCTGTGAAGCCCACGAAGGGACGCGTTTACCTGTGAAGGTATCCGCGTCCCCTCGCGGGGCTCGCCACGCTTTGGGCTCGGTGGCTCGCTGCGCTCGCCACACTATTCTCTTCTCAACTCCGCGCCGATGTGGATAGTGGGGGTATGAAAAGGTCGGAGGACGCGTACCGCCGCCCCTCGCCGGCTCGCTGCGCTCGCCAAGCTTCGGGTTCGCGTTGATCGTGGGGTGGCGTTAACTACTTTTGGGGGGACATTTCACTGTTCAGGGGTGTTTTTTGGGTTTTCTTGGCCCATTTACCATTGTTCCCTATGATGATTTGGGTAAATTGAGCCATTTAACATTGATTTCTATGGTAAATTGGGGGCATTGCGTTTAAATTGAGGCATTTAACATTGTTCCCTATGGGGAAATTGGGGGCATCACGTCTGGACCATTTAAGCCTTTTTTAGCCGCCTACGACGTGACCGACGCGATTTTGACATTTTTCAATGCATTTCAATGGGAAAATTGAGGGCATCGCGTCGGTCACATCCCCAGCAGGACTCTGCCCTTGTGACAGTGGGCCGTCACCGATGGCACAATAAGACGCTGACATCTGTAGTGACAACTCATTTAAATTAGGAGTGCATCTTTATGGTGGCCTTCCTTCTAAAAGCAATGGGCTGGTGGCCAGCGAGCGGGTAATGAAGAATTGAGGACCTGTTTCTCCATCAGCGAGGGAATTACCCGCTTTATAGCAGGCAGTTAAAGGCAGCTTTCTTCCACCTGCTACAAGCTGGCTGTGTTGTTTTCAGTGAGAGAGTGATTCTTAATTACACTTAATTTGCTCTCAGATCCTTCATTTCCTGCCTAGCAGAGCTGCAGTCGCACTGATGGGCCCTAGCTTCCACACGTTACAGCCAGGCACTATTCCCGCTGTAACCTCTGAGATGTTTGACATCACACAAGGTCTGCAAGAACGTTTCCAGCTGTGGGAGAGATGAACAAGGGGGAGGGGAGTCACGGGTATAGAACCCACTTATAGCAGGGGAACAGTCCTTTAAACCAGACGGCCTCAGATTAAACGACTGCAATCTGAGTAGTAAAAATGGGCGTCAGTAATAGGCCTGCCATAGTGTCCCAGGACACATGGATTACACGGATTCTGGGACTTTAAGCCTGGGTGTCACCTGGTTTTAAGCAGCCACAGAATCTGCGTCCATGAGTATCCCGGTTGCTCTTTTTCCTTGCGCATGAGGGCTTTTAATAATGCGCCGTTGTTCCCATGTAAGTTGCGCTTGCAAAGTACCTGTCTGCTAACGGCTGCGGTGACTATCATCATTTCTTGTAACGCCCTAAAATACTCTAATGGGGCCTACACACGGGGAGATGAGCGGTCTGAGTTCAGATCGCTCAGCACACAGCGATGCACCGCGATGTACCGCTGAGCGATCTGTCAGGGCCAGTGTTCTCCAGTGAAAACACTGGCGCTGATGCTGGCGATTATAGATTTATCCAGCATGCTAGATTCTAATCGCCATGACGATAGCGACACGAGGGTAGGGGCATTTACTTATACCCCTTTTTCACCAGAGCCGGGACCCGAGTTATTGCCGCTCCAGTCCGGGCTTGTTATAAAAGGGGTAAAAAAAAAAAATAACCCAGGTCCTATTCCCCGGTGTCTGACCCGGCAAATATTCCAGGGTCGGACACAGGGCTTCCCCGGGGGTGCCGGACGGCTCCCCGACAGTTGGGATTCCGACTGTCGTTACTCCGACGTCGGAATCCCGACTGCTCCCTCGTGGGGGTCCACGACCCCCATAGAGGGAGAATAAAATATGTTGCAAGCGCAGCGAGCCCGCAAGGGGCTTCATTGCGCTCCCCCCACTGTGCAGTCGGGATTCCGACGTCTGAGTAATGACTGTCGGAATCCCGACTGTCGGTGATTTATACCACACCCTTCCCCGGAGTCGGGCCGTGTAAATGGGTAACCTGGGTCATCCGACGCAGGGACCCATTTCCTCCAATTAGGGAGCCCCAACCTGCGGACCGCAGCGCCCTGAGGTCAGTCCGGAGGTTGGGCAAGGGCTGCGTACAGCCTCCGCTGCTGTCTGCGATACTATGCAGACAGCAGTGGAGGCTGGGCAGAGGTGAATGGATGCCTGTGTGCGGCATCTATTCACCTCATGGACGGAGGCTGGGGGCAGCCCAGCAGCTTACCTGGGTGCTGGGCTTGCCCCCAGCGTGTCGTTCTGGTGTTGCGGCGGTCCCGGTGCTTGGTGATGATGTCAAAACAACTGCCGGGTCGCATCCAGGTCCAAAAACCCAGAAAATGGACAGTGATCGCTAGGTGTGTAGGCCCCCATCAGTCAGTGGTTTCCACAGGTTGGTGGTCCAGAACCAATTAAAATAATTCTAGTCAATGTGACTGTTAAACACAGTTGCTTGTGGCTGCCAATCATTAACTATGTGGATAAACAGAACAAATGTCCCTCACTACATAATTAAACCTAAAGATGACAAATGAATACAATTTATTGAGTTAATATTTTTGGTACTCTTTACCTAGCACGGCACCCACGATTTTGATCGTGGGCATCACAGGTAAAATAATCGCGGGCATCGCAGCCATTGAATGCACTAAAAATCGGGTGCGACGCTATGCCCGCGATTTCCCACAGGGAACAATGTTAAATGTCTCAATTGACCCGATTTTCATGTTCAATGCCTTAATTAACCCGATTTTTCCATAGGAAACAATGTTAAATGGCCCACAGAGGCCAATTAGCCACCCTGAAGTGTGAAATGGCCCCCCCAATTTTTAACGGCACCCCACGATCAACGTGAACCCGAAGCGTGGCGAGCGCAGCGAGCCCGCGAGGGGCGGCTGTACGCATCCTACGACCTTTTCATACCCCCACTATCCACGTCGGCGTGGGGTTGAGAATAGAATAGTGTGGTGAGCGCAGCGAGCCACCGAGCTCGAAGCGTGGCGAGCGCACGCGGATACCTTCACAGGTAAACGCGTCCCTTCGCGGGCTTCACAGGTATCCGCGTCCCCTCGCGGGGCTCGCTGCGCTCGCCACGCTTCGGGCTCGGTGGCTCGCTGCGCTCGCCACACTATTCTATTCTCAACTCCACGCCGACGTGGATAGTGGGGGTAAAAAGGTCGTAGGACGCGTACCGCCGCCGCTCGCCACGCTTCGGGTTGACGTTGATCGTGGGGTGGCGTTAACAATTGGGGGGGCCATTTCACACTTCAGGGTGCCTATTTGGCCTCTGTGGGCCATTTAACATTGTTTCCTATGGAAAAATCTGGTCAATTGAGGCATTGAACAGGAAAATCGGGTCAATTGAGACATTTTAACATTGTTCCCTATGGGAAATCGCGGGCATCGGGTCGGTCGCGTCGCACCCGATTTTTTAGTACATTCAATGCCCGTGATGGGCGCCGTGATAAGTAAAGAGTAGCATATTTTTTATCTTAATTTCCCAATACGTTCAGCGTAGGGGTGCCAGGATACAATTCTGAACCTATAGGGCACCTTGATTCAAAAAAGTTTGGGAACCACTGCTCTTAGTAAGGGGTTAACACATAGTACTGTTCACGTCGCAGCACTTGCCGCCTAAAGCCCGTCAGCTGTTTTTGCAGCACCCAGCAGAGACCTCCAGACGGCTGTTTTCATTGGCTGCGAATGGTCCGTCTGCTCAAGTGCTAATGTTGGTGTTGGACCGCGATAACAAGCAGCGAAACTATGTAGCAAAAAAAAAAAAAGATTAAAGGGAATGAATGCGTCAGCGGATGATAAGCTCCCGGACTTTCCAGCTAGGGCCCTTGCCGCGTTCGCTAATAACACCATTTATTTTTATTTCACACAGTAATTAGCGTCACCCCATCATTCAGAAATCTTAACGGGGTATTCAGTCTGTGCTCCGATTTCTGCCGGCTGAAATAGCGGCACTCACCTATTAAGTGCTACCGACAGCATTGAAGGTCTACAGATTACGGTTTTTTTGGGTTTTTTTTGTCGAATACGAATTGTCGTAAATGGGCGCTAATTGTCAAATCTGCGGGCGATTACGACAGTTTAGCCGCTTACTACAGTCGAAACATTGAATACCAACTGGTGAAGGGACATGACCAATCTGCATGCTATAATGTCCCTCCATATATATATATATATATATATATATATATATATATATATATATACAGATGGGGCAGGTCCCATCTTGGCTACCTATGGCGAGAGTTTCGCCAGCTGGCCATAGCTGGCCACGGCGCCCGCCATCGCAATACATTTTAAATGCTTGGCGATTCGCCGTGGCGTCTCCGGAAGAGTGCAATACCAGTGATCATCCACCAGATGTCACTTTTGAAAACCTCTTGATGCATGCGTAAAATTTATGCTGCAGCGCGTGCATGAAACGCAGGAACTACAGTAAATAATGTATTGTCCCTGGCAAGCCTAGTCAGCGCCTCTCTCACATCGCCGGCACGAGCATGATCCTGTCTCTTTGGAGGAGAATCATGCTGACGGTCATCGTGGAGGAGGACCGGTTTTACCCTACATGTCTTACTATGACTGCTAAGTATACTATGCCTATACTGGACTCCTCTTTTTGTATTTTGTCACTCTGCACTTTAAAAACTATATAAAAATGTTTTGATATTTTTCCAAATCTGAAGTTGCTGGCTATCAGTTTTGTTTTGCTACATTACTCCACATATCTGAGCCGGGCACTCAGTCTTTGACACAGTTTGTGTGTGTGCGGTTTATCCACCCCCAATATGTGTGTATATATATATATATATAATAGTATTTATAGTGGTGCTCTATATGTTCGACGGGGGTGGCCACTGTGCGGTGTGGGCAGCACAAATATAACACAGGTGCGTATAGCGATACCAATCCCCTTCATTTACTAACATCCTGTACAGTTCGGGATCATCGGTATTTCGGATTGGAGACACCCAGCCATCTTGGCATTTTTGTTTGGAAATTGCAGTTAATCATATTAATTTTTTGACACCATTGCACATGGGACTTTGTTGAATGATTTCCTCCCCCGCACGATCAGAGAGATGCAGAAATAATTTGGCAGCATTCAGAAGTTCCACGGTGTTATAATGACCCTGGGGAATTAGATAATTTGCTGTTTGTTGCCTTCCACCTCGGTCCTCACTCCCGATATATTTCTTTTTTTTTAACTTTTCAAATGTCAGAGTGTTGATATTCCCAACAGCATAAATGTCAGCCAGGAGACTGGAGACGCTGTGTTTGACAGGTGTCTGATCAATTATGCAGCACTGGCGAAGACAAAACTAGACCTAATATTAGCAATATCACAGGAAACAAGGGATTTATTTTGTAACCTTTATTGATGCTACTGTACATTACTGTAGTTACGCATCCACAGAATGCTCTTATCGCTAACTTATACAGGAAAGAGCCAATGTTCCTGTGCATTATTATTATAGCTATCTCCCTCATGTCACCTAGCCCACATTACACTGTTACATCATAGTTACCTCCCCCCTGCATTCTGCAGGAGACTCCCTGACATAACAGCAATCTCCCTCTCTCCCCCATTAGTCTAGCAATCTCCCTCATTTCACCTAGCCCACATTACACTGTTAAATCATAGTTACCTCCCCACCTGCATTCTGCAGGAGACTCCCTGAAATAGCAGCAATCTCCCTCTCTCCCTCATTAGTCTAGCAATCTCCCTCATGTCACCTAGCCCACATTACACTGTTACACCATAGTTACCTCCCCACCTGCATTCTGCAGGAGACTCCCTGACATAGCAGCAATCTCCCGCTCTCCCTCATTAGTCTAGCAATCTCCCTCATGTCACCTAGCCCGCATTACACTGTTACATCATAGTTACCTCCCCACCTGCATTCTGCAGGAGACTCCCTGAAATAGCAGAAATCTCCCTCTCTCCCTCATTAGTCTAGCAATCTCCCTCATCTCACCTAGCCCACATTACATTTTTGGGGGAAAAAGGAATGAGAGACAGATACATTTACATTGAATCATCAGCACCATTTCCCAGCACTTTACCAAGTACAGTATCTCTTACAAACTGCTTTGGGGTTAATCTACATTTGTACATAAGTCATTTGAAAAGATTGCCACGTTCACAATCTCTTTTCCCAAACTCTCCATATATGGAACTAGATATGCCCTTTAAGTGGAGCATGGCACGCCCCCTCAATGGGAGCTGTGCAAAATTCTGCTACCAACTATAATCTCCCTGAAACTAGTTTTCAAAAGTAGGCAAGTATGTCATAGTGACCTGTAATGTTCACCTTATATAGGAAATGTAATCTATTTACCCATTTTTTTATTTGAATTTATATAACAAGTGTGAGCGACGCTGGCATTTTTAGCGGATATTTTGCGCATATCTCACAGAGATGTTTTCACTCAGAGGGTTAAGTGGCAGTAAATAGCCCCATTCGGCCTGCCAGGTCCTGTGAGACTAGGCCACAGTGAGCATGTTTCCACATAAAAATGTGCTCCTTACTCACATAATTAAAGCACATGCGAGTGACAAAACTGCCTTGCTATGTGGTGTGTGATATTTGTACATCTGTGCACAACTGTGTAAAAAGAACTGACGCTTTTCCTCACAACAAGTTCCTTTGCTCTTCATCTAGGACTTTGCACATTAATTGGTTTTACACACGTACAGTTATTGTCGCACCCTAGGGTCTGTGTTACACCGTGAGCAGCTTCTTGTTACCTGTGCAGTGCGACTAGTCTCGTAGTGTCTCAGTCGCGCGTCATTCTACTTGGCTTATGGACAACCAGTAACTGTGGACACATCGGTAGAGGGGTTGAAACACATCGATAGATGACCCATACTGAGGGAAAGCTATTGGAGGCCATCTTGGATTATTCAGCATACCTGTAGAGAAATCTTGACCAGATGCAAAGACATTTTGGAGTAGTCTTTTAGACTGTATGTTTTTCTAACATAAGGCACTACAGGATCACTGCGATGTCTTTATATTAGCATTTTGCTCTCTGGTCAACAACAGTGATAAACAGCCAGCCAATCAGCTCATACCTGCTGTGTCACAGACTGTGTTTGAAAAATGTCAGACAGGAGCTGATTGGCTGGCTGTTTATCACTCTCCATTTTATCACTTTTGAAGCTTAGAGAATCTGGCCCAGGGTCTTTTAAAAAGTTTGCCGCCACCTTGAGGTTTCTTAAAGGAAGTGCTATCTGGTGATTTTCCATCAGGTTCCCAACGTAGGGCCCACAATGCAAAGCTGGATACACAGTATAAGATTATCTTTCCACTCTGACTGGTTGGAATGAAAATCTGGTCATTTCTGTCCATTTTCCAGCTTTTGAGAGTAATTGTTTGATTGCCATTTGTTCTCAGACATTACCAGATTGTCATTCCAGCAAAGCCAGATTGGAAAGAGAATCTGATATTCAGTTTAAATGCATTTATCAATCTAATTTGTGGGAAGTGGTTGAAAGGTCTACAGTATCTAGGGAGACAGTCCATCGGTCAACATTGATAAAATGTTTACACAAGTAAAATGCTGCCATGACAATGATTGAGATGAATTAAATTTTTCTATTTTTTTTTAATGGACTTATTCACACTTACAATTGGGAATGGTAAAGGCCCGAAGCATAGTGAGCCATGCGAGGGTACCCTACACTAATTTGAGGTCTGCGTCGACACTGACACACAAAACAATGTAAAAAACTCAAGTCAACTTTTTAGTATGTCAACCGCTTGACCATGTCGGCTTAGTGCCTGTCAACCTTTCGACGCTGTTGACCTAGTGCATGTTGACCTTTAGTGTGTGTCGACAGGTACTGTGAAAGCTAGTTGGACCTATTTACATACGTTTTGCCCAATGTACAGTAGCAAACAGTGTTTTGCAAAAAGAAAAAAACCAAAAGAATTTTAACCATAGCATCCAATCAGAACTGTGTTTACATATTAAAGCTGCACTAGAAAAATAATACAAATCAGTTAGTTGCTGTGGGTTGTATAAACACACGCACACACACACGGGGTAATTCAGCCCTGCTCATGTCATGTGACGTCAGCTTCCCATCTCGAGCAGGGATGGGGCACGCCTGTGTTCGCAGGGGGTATGACTCGCCAAAGGCGTTCGCTCCAGGGGTGTGCACAGGCCCACACACCACCATCGGGAACGGGCCAAATGCGGACCTGTGCGAACACGCCTGAATCAGACCCATATTTCGCGGTTACCCGTTCTTTGGTTTCTATAAATGCCCCTTGTTACTTCTTGTGCGTATAAATATTTAGCAGCCCTATTTCTGTGCCGCGTACCCTGCGTACACACGTCTCCATCGCTGCTTGTAAATATTGTGTTGCCGTTTGTGTTTATTCTCATACACAAAGTTGCGATGTGCTGAGCATTTGGATATTTAATGCACAAACACATAATTACGGCTATAGCAGGTCCAGCTATTTGCTTGTCTCCAGCCTCCGTCCCAAAAATATATTTTATGACAATCCCCAGATGTGTTATTTCCCGGTGACCTTGGTTGGATGTCAAGAAAAATAATAGTGTGTCATGTTCTGTGTTGGTGGCGGAGAAGGAAAATGTCACAGCGGGCAGAATAGACAGACAATTAGAGGGTGACAGGCAGAGAGCAATACCATACACTTCAGCATCATTAGATGTGACAGTGTGAGCATGGGGTCCGGGCATCAAACACGCTCCAAATGCAGTGATAGTGGGGATATACTATGATAAACTGCAGTCTGCACTTCCTCTGTGCTGTCACTGCATCCTGGTGGATGGATAGGCTGGGCTCTCATGGATAACAGCTGCTTCCACCGTGTAGTGTGTCTGTCTCCATAGACACAGATTATGGGGGTTATTCTGGTGGATGGATAGGCTGGGCTCTCATGGATAACAGCTGCTTCCACTGTGTCCTGTGTCTCCCTCCATAGACACAGATTATGGGGGTTATTCTGGTGGATGGATAGGCTGGGCTCTCATGGATAACAGCTGCTTCCACTGTGTCCTGTGTCTCCCTCCATAGACACAGATTATGGGGGTTATTCTGGTGGATGGATAGGCTGGCTCTCATGGATAACAGCTGCTTCCACTGTGTAGTGTGTCTCCTCATAGACACAGATTATGGGGGTTATTCTGGTGGATGGATAGGCTGGGCTCTCATGGATAACAGCTGCTTCCACTGTGTAGTGTGTCTCCCTCCATAGACACAGATAATGGGGGTTATTCTGGTGGATGGATAGGCTGGCTCTCATGGATAACAGCTGCTTCCACTGTGTAGTGTGTCTCCCTCCATAGACACAGATAATGGGGGTTATTCTGGTGGATGGATAGGCTGGGCTCTCATGGATAACAGCTGTAGTGTGCCTCCCTCCATAGACACAGATAATGGGGGTTATTCTGGTGGATGGATAGGCTGGCTCTCATGTATAACAGCTGTAGTGTGTCTCCCTCCATAGACACAGATTATGGGGGTTATTCTGGTGGATGGATAGGCTGGGCTCTCATGGATAACAGCTGCTTCCACTGTGTAGTGTGTCTCCCTCCATAGACACAGATTATGGGGGTTATTCTGGTGGATGGATAGGCTGGCTCTCATGGATAACAGCTGCTTCCACTGTGTAGTGTGTCTCCCTCCATAGACACAGATAATGGGGGTTATTCTGGTGGATGGATAGGCTGGGCTCTCATGTATAACAGCTGTAGTGTGTCTCCCTCCATAGACACAGATAATGGGGGTTATTCTGGTGGATGGATAGGCTGGGCTCTCATGGATAACAGCCGCTTCCACTGTGTAGTGTGTCTCCCTCCATAGACACAGATAATGGGGGTTATTCTGGTGGATGGATAGGCTGGGCTCTCATGGATAACAGCCGCTTCCACTGTGTAGTGTGTCTCCCTCCATAGACACAGATTATGGGGGTTATTCTGGTGGATGGATAGGCTGGGCTCTCATGGATAACAGCCGCTTCCACTGTGTAGTGTGTCTCCCTCCATAGACACAGATAATGGGGGTTATTCTGGTGGATGGATAGGCTGGGCTCTCATGGATAACAGCCGCTTCCACTGTGTAGTGTGTCTCTCTCCATAGACACAGATTATGGGGGTTATTCTGGTGGGTGGATGGATAGGCTGGGCTCTCATGGATAACAGCTCTAGTGTGTTTCTCTCCATAGACACAGATTATGGGGGTTATTCTGGTGGATGGATAGGCTGGGCTCTCATGGATAACAGCTGCTTCCGCTGTGTACTGTGTCTCTCTCCATAGTCACAGATAATGGGGGTTATTCTGGTGGATGGATAGGCTGGCTCTCATGGATAACAGCTGCTTCCACTGTGTCCTGTGTCTCCCTCCATAGACACAGATTATGGGGGTTATTCTGGTGGATGGATAGGCTGGGCGGTCATGGATAACAGCTGCTTCCACTGTGTAGTGTGTCTCCCTCCATAGACACAGATTATGGGGGTTATTCTGGTTAATTTGGCTGGATGTGAATTCGCACCATTGCGAATCATCCCACCTACTCACAAGGGGACTTGATTGCAGGGGCCTGGGAATGGATGTTACACAGTACACCTGCTGTGTTGGGTGCGTGCACCCGGCGAGCAGCCTGTTCGCCGTGGATGCATACACCCTGCTTATGCACATGCGCAGAAATGCGCGTGCACACAGCGCAACCATCGAACCCCGTGCGAACGCAGGCAATCTGCGAATGAACCTGAATAAGGTCCTATATCACTGCAGTGAGAACCGCTTACTGCTAACAGGACGCTCCGCACTATCACCTTACAGGGTAAACTTCCGAAGATGGGAGACGTCCATCGCAACCAAATAAATTCTTCATCTTATTTATTGAGCATTTTCTAGAAGATAATAGATTCTGATTAGTTGCTATGGGCAACGACCAATGAATAGAACTCCCGTTTTACCCCTACCTGTTTATTTGTGAGCAGACGGTACGCAATGAGGGTGATTCAGCTTGGTTCGCTAAGCAGCGTAAATTACCGAGCGGGAAAACCCGCAGCGAGCAAACGCCCACCCCCTTTGTGTCCACTGACACTTCCATTCAGAAGCGGCTGTACAGGCGAAAAATCATTTGATTAGTCGCTGACCATCGAATGATTTTTCGCCTGCTCGCAGATAAGTCCGTCTGATCTGGGCCCATCGTTTTTCTGAGCACACTTGCCGTTTTTTTTTTTTTTTTTTTTTTTTTTTGTGCATTCCCAGGAAATGCTGGGCGTGCCTATGCACCGGCCCCCTGCCCGCACACTGCCCACCCCCCTCTGTGCGAACACCTATCACAGTCGCCAATGGCGTATGTACAGCGCACCTGCACATGTTTTCGTCGATACGCATAGGCGCACCATCGGTCCATGTTCTAATTCACAAGTATGAAGTGTTGTAAGAGGGGGGGAGGGGGGGGAGTGGCCGGTGCAGAGTTCGAGGCTACCACCAAATGCAGAAGAATCACAAAATTATGTTTCTTCCCCAATGTTCATTCAGTAGCTGGTTTGCCCCTAGATCGATGTGCGATTTACATTTTTTCAGAATTAAACTTCAGATCGGCAGACTGGCACCCAGCACGCCGTGTCTCAGAATGCCAGTGTAAGTGCGCGATGATGAGGAATTATTTAGTAGATTGGAAGCCGCACTTGATTAGGGAGAGGGGGGTCTCTCCGCCGCCTTTCACTCTCTTCCTGGTAATTGTGTATGGTGTACTGTGGCATGACCAATGTGACAGTACGCGTCTCTGTTGGATTAATCAGTGCGTCCTTTGATCCGTAACATATGCTCCCTGTAGACATTTCCAGTCAACATTTGTAGTCTGCCAGTTTAAGGGGGTCTTGTGCTGAACGAGGACAGAAGGGAGCGTGGCCAGCAAACAGGAAGATGCTCCTGCCAAAAGAAAGAATATTTACATAGATATAATATAAATCACTTCCGGCTCATCTTCATCCTCTAAGGAAAAACGGGAAAAAAGTGACAGTAAGACTTGGAAGGGACGAGTGCGCCTGTCCAGGGTCACATAAACTGGGACAGTCCCCTCTATTGTTAATGGGGTCCAGAACGTGGGTCTGCAGGTTCCAGGGTCACTTAGCTGAACGCGGCAGGTACATATGATAATACTTGCACGAGAACTTTGATTAATTGTCCTGAAATAAAGCAATGCGTTATTCCTAAACCAAGCCATTTCTGATTTAGGGGGGGCAATTCAGGATAAATAGGATTGTGTTGGTTCCGCACCGAGGAATTATTTTCTATACCAGACACTGACATTTCCAAGGTATCTTTTTTTCTATATGAATAAGAAAGTTAGCACATTCATATGATCGCTTAGGTGTTCCCATAAAACCGGTGGGCGCGCCCATGGAAACACTGGGAATTCCCCTACGAATGCAGGTGTGCCCATGCATCCTCAGGACGGGCAGATGATGTCACAGGACTTCAGCGCCCCCCGTCCCCCCAATACGTCAGATAGCGTGTGTGTTCCTTACAGCTGTATCTGGATGAAAGGAACCTTTTCCCGAAATCGGTATTAATCGAAAAGAATGGAATTTGCATCCATTGGCAACAGAGAAATAATTATTTTTTCAATACTGACAGTCTTTAATCATTTGGAAATCAATGCGCACCCCAGGGGGATTGACAATGGTTTAGGCCCAATTTCGGCTATTTTCCGATGAATGCGATGACTGAACTGAGTGGCGGATGGGGGGGGGGGGGGGGGGGGGGCGGCGCATGTTCCGCCCCAGCCTCTGGGATTGCCGCTGCAGCAGTAATGTATGAATATTTATAGGCCTTGGGGCAGGAGCTCCGGCTGACTTTGACAGTTTAAAGAAACACTTAGTTAATTAGAGGATGACATGTCACCCCAGGTCCCGTGACACTGCCCTACCTTCTGTCTCTGCGTCCTTTCTCTTTTTTCTCTGACAAGCTAGATTACATCATTACATTGAGTTTTACTCGTTAGTGCCCCCCTGAAGTAAAGGTGCATATATTAGGCATTAATTAGGTGTTATCTCCGGCAAGCTCTGAAATTTCATTTTTTGTTCCTGCTGAATTCAAAGGATAGTTCCCGAGACCCATTAAATCCTCGTTCTCAGGACTTGCTATGACTACGCCGTTATTTAATATTTCGTACTTCAAATAGTTGTTTGCTGCTTAACAGAAGCGGGAGATAACGGGACCATCGTGTTTCGGCTGAGATCATTTATTGACCTTTTTATATTGTATTGTGGGCATAATTCAGCGGATCCTCGCAAAACTACAACTCCTGGCAGCAGAATGCGCGTGGGGGATTGTCCCACTCGCTGGGTCCATTTAAACGATGTGCCCACAAAATGTTGCAGGACATCACACTTCGCTACCTGACGAAGAGCTGGCACAGTGGTTCTGGTTGATTTGCAAGGCTGCAAATTCAGACCAGAATAAATTCATACACCCTCTCGCCCTCTACGGCCGGCTGACGACTGTCATCTCTCCTCCACCCTGGTCACTGCTTCCCACACTTGAGTACAGGACTTTGCCCGTGCTGCACCCCTTCAGGGGAACGCACTCCCTCGCTCCAAAGCTTCAAACGGGCACTGAAAACTCACCTATTCATCAAAATGTACCCTTCCACTGCATAAACTAGCTGGTTCTCCGACCCCTTGCCTGTTTACATCCTGCTATCTTACCACCACCCACTCACTTGCACCTCTTGTAATCTGTCTGTCTCCCCTTCCTACTAGATTGTAATCTCCTCCGAGCAGGGCCCTCTTCCCTCCTGTTGTCAAAGCCCACTTCTCTTCACATGTCACTCACAGCTCTCCTATACTCAAACACTCAGAGACCATCTTCGTCTGTATACTCATCTCCATCATTGGCCTCTAGCCTCTAGTTTTATGTTGATTGAATCCTCACTACTTATATTTAAGCTGTAATGTGTATTGAACTGTGGCGCTCTTTATTTGTATCTTTATTTTTGTTATTTATTCAATGTTATGCCAAGTTCTGTCTCCCTGTACTGTTCCTTTGTACGGCGCTGCGAAACACTTGTGGCACCTTATAAATAAAATTATAATAATAATTCCAGTATCCGCTGTCCCCTGGCTGTGCAGCCAAGCTGCAATCTTCGATTTTCAGGACACTGCATCGAAGTCTGAATTGGGCCCCAAGCCTTTTACGTGTTACACTTAGGCTTTTGTTGTCGTGTTATAAGCCAGAACTGTGTAGAAGTTATTTTTACAAGGAAACCGTATTCATGTCGCACTTTGTAAAAAGGGTATCAAAACTTTTTATGTAAAACCACTTTAAGACAACACATAACCCCCTGTGTTCCATCTGTCCCTATTGGCTGGTGCTTAACCTGCTTTATTCTGTAACGGCGTCTGTAAAGGGGCGTACACACGGGGCAATTTCTGGCACTTCTGTCTGGATCGCCACCGCATAGCGATCACCCCGCTTATTACTTTTAGCAAATGCAGTCAGGATCTAGATAGATCGTATGCATGCGCCTAAAAATCACTGGTTAGCACAGATTGCTCAGCGTATATGTGGGTGTATGGGGGATCTAGCCACCGGGACGCTCAAGAGAAATCACCTACACTACATAGCTCAGCATGTACCCCCTGTGTATAGGAGGGTACATGCATGTACCCCCCCGGCTTCCAGATTTGACTAAAGGGCTCCTGAATTTGACATTATTTTGCCCGCTGCACTAAAGTTGGATTAATGTTACATAAGAGAGTTTCTTTTTCAGGATAAAAGTGTTTCTGAAAGCATATTGTCATCTCATTCATTACAGTAGAAGGGCCCTTCTGTATTCTCATCACTCTCAGCGTCTCAGTCCCTGTGTACGGCAGAGGCTACAGCTGGAGAATCAGCCGCGCACCTCTACACCTGCAGATCGGGCTGCGCCCTGGTTCATTTATCCACAGTGCTCTGTACATGTCTATTCTCGTCCATGGGCGCACTGTGGGTGTAGAGAAGGACGAATGAATGAGAATGAGAGCAGGGTGCATCTTGTGTACAGGTGACGCCCACTGATGGAGTGTTATTCTGTGCAACAAAGATCATTTACGAACCAGAACAATTCAATCCAATCCCCCTCTTTTTGTGTATATACCCCTCTCATACATAAGGGAGCAATTGACACCCCAGATTTTGCAGCTTCTACAAGGTCAAGAGAGAAAGAAGTTCCGTCCACCCTTTCGGGGGTATGAGTCATTTGGTCAACCCTATTTAGGTTGACATATGAACGTCGACAGCTGAAATATGTTGAAATGGCTAAGGTCGACAGTCAAACAGTTCGACAATGGGAAAGTCGACAGTTAAACGGTTGCCATGAGTTTTTCATGTTTTTTTTGTCCTGTATGTCTACATAGTTGACATGGATACCGTCTAAATGTACTGCATGGCTCGTTGCGCTCGGCACACTATTCTGTCCCCCCCCCCCCCCCACGCCGTAGTGGATGGTATGGCATGAGATACCGCCTGTCGGCACAAAAACCGCTCACCCTATTCATCATTCCGAGGGAATCCTCGCTGTCAGAGGACGTCGCTGGTTTCCCAAAACGGCGAGGTTGGCGGCTAATGCAGGGAGCCTGCTGCATTTAGCCGTGAGCCTCGCTGATTTGGCAGCGGCACAGGCCATTTCCACCTCGCTATAAAAACCCATAGAGGTGAAAACGGCGTTTGCAGGTGGTCAGTTGAATACTGACCCGCGAGCTGTGATGGCGGGCAATCAGCACTGCTCGCCATCACAGCTCGCAAAGAACATTGAATACTGCCCACTGTGTATGACATTACGCCCCTCACATACCCCATACAGCCCACCGCTGGTCACCACCTGTAAGGTAAAAAAAAGGAATTAGAATACAACTGCACTTTAGGTCGGTATAAATCAGAAAAACAATATGAATATAATAATTAGTACATAAAAATGCAGCAATTACAGCAAAAACCGTAAAACAAATGATCTCAATATCTATCTAATAACCACATGCACATCGTGTTTTTCTGTCCTCGCACTAATGGCAGAGATAACACATTGTGGAACATCCATGTTGCTGCCGGCTCGGGCTCCTCTTGTGCAGTCAGTAATTACATTAGCGCTGCATTAAGCTGAACAATAGCTGGGGGTTTTAACTGTCCAACCAACATCAATTTTTGTGCGTAAATAACTCATTTAACACTGTATAGTGGCTGCTAGTGACGGATTAGTGAGATCCAGAGCACAGGGCGGGCGGTGGGGGGACGCACAATGCAATTAGATGGGGCTTCCTGACCGGCGTTATTCCCTGAAAGGCAGGTTAAAAGTTCACTCCGGGACAAATGAGACCTTTCTAGCACTTTACCATTGTTCCGTGGCCTTGTCCATTGCTACCATTAGAGGACATTACCGGGGAACGGGCAACTCTATTAACCTTTGCTGTTGGCCAGAGTGCTGGGTGGCCACCTACACAGGAACCACGGACCTACTGTACAAGCACCAGATTACACTGCGATGAGAACACCTATCTGGTATTTGTAGGGTCTCCTATGGTCCGTTATACTTTAGTACTTAACGCTTAGGGGCTCAATGAGCCCTGATACAGACCCAGTCTTTCCAATTGATGCCACAGAATAAATGAACCATCATCTCCCCAGATTTATTCATAGGCTATAATCTGTAGGAAAATTTAATGATAAATACAACGCATTTGATGAAGCCAAAGCGGAACGTGAAGCTTGCTCTGTATCTGCGAAACGTGACTATTGTACAGGCTCTGCGGAACGCGAAGAGTGTACCGTATCTGCGGAACACGAAGAGTGTACCGTATCTGCGGAACGCGAAGAGTGTACCGTATCTGCGGAACGCGAAGAGTGTACCGTATCTGCGGAACGCGAAGAGTGTACCGTATCTGCGGAACGCGAAGAGTGTACCGTATCTGCGGAACGCGAAGAGTGTACCGTATCTGCGGAACGCGAAGAGTGTACCGTATCTGCGGAACGCGAAGAGTGTACCGTATCTGCGGAACGCGAAGAGTGTACCGTATCTGCGGGACGCGAAGAGTGTACCGTATCTGCGGGACGCGAAGAGTGTACCGTATCTGCGGAACGCGAAGAGTGTACCGTATCTGCGTGACATAAAGATTGTACTGTATCTGCAGAACGTGAAGTTTGTATCATATCTGTGGAACGCGAAGATTGTACTAAATCTGTGGGATGTGAAGATTGTACCGTATCTACAGAACGCGAAGATTGTACTAAATCTGCGGGACGCGAAGAGTGTACCGTATCTGCGGAACGCGAAGAGTGTACCGTATCTGCGGAACGCGAAGAGTGTACCGTATCTGCGGAACGCGAAGAGTGTACCGTATCTGCGGAACGCGAAGAGTGTACCGTATCTGCGGAACGCGAAGAGTGTACCGTATCTGCGGGACGCGAAGTTTGTACCGTATCTGCGTGACATAAAGATTGTACTGTATCTGCAGAACGTGAAGTTTGTATCATATCTGTGGAACGCGAAGATTGTACTAAATCTGTGGGATGTGAAGATTGTACCGCAGGGGTGTCAAACTCAAATTCATCGGGGGCCGCATCAGCAGTTTGGTAACCCTCAAAGGGCCGGTTGTATCTGTAGGACTATGTGTCCACTCTTTATTAATTATTGTCACTGCATTCAATTATTGTATACTCAGCAGTAGCATTTCCCTCCTGCTATTGCTGTGAACTGCAGTGCATTAGGGCACACGCTGCCTGCACAGGGGGGCAGCACTCAGTCTTAGGGCATATGTCCTGCTTATTATCATGGGACACAGCAATTAATGATGGGCTGCAATGTGCCAGTGCACACACACACACACACACACACACACACACATAGGCAGAGAGTTTGACACTTACCCGCTCTGATGCGTCCACTCCAGTCTGAGCTGCTCCACCACCAAGGACACAGCTGCGCTCTCACACAGACGCATTTCCCCCTCGCTCCTGTGAGTAGCGCTCCTCACACTATCTATCCAGGAGTGGGGGGCAGCGTGCTCCCGGTCACTGTGCAGTGCACACTCAGCAGTAAGTGACCTGGAGCGCACAGCAGCAGCAGCACCATTCACCATGACAGACCTGCTCTTTCCTCTCTCCTATACAGCAGGTGGGAGCGGAGGAGGGGTTGACGACTGGCGGCACTGCGCTAGAGGGCAGACGTTCTCTGGCTTGTAGGCTGCCGCGCATGCGCTGAAGAGGCGGCTTTCTTGTTAAAAAAAAAAATCGAGAATAAAAGGTGAAGGCTGGCGGCGGCTGCGCGGGCCACATGAAGAGGTCTGGCGGGCCGGATTTGGCCCGCGGGCCTTGTGTTTGACACCCATGTTGTACCGTATCTGCAGAACCGTGAGATTATACTGTATCTGCGGGACATGAATGTTGTACCGTATCTGCGGGACCTGGATGTTTTACCGTATCTGCAGAACATGGAGATTGTACCGTATCTGCAGAATGTGGCGATTGTACCGTATTTCCAATGCTTGTTCCGCCACTAAACCCTTTGCCTGACATTTTCCTTAGTACGATGCTGGATAAATGACTTTGCTGGACGCTATCAGGTGTTGCTGGAGATAAAGGATAAAATCGGAAGATTACTCTTAAATCCGGGAGATTCCTAAAGCGCGGTATATTTACTTGGTGACCTTTTGATGGCTGTGGACGATTGCTCAGGGCCTATGTGTAAGTGCAGTCTCGTCGAGTGCCCGGGATTAAGGTTCTGAGTCGCAGCAGCTCAGCTGTCCACGCTTGGAAATTATTTTCATTTGTGAAATGGAATAAAAAAATTAATCGCCATGAACATGAAAGAGAATGGACAGGGCCAGTTATACCCAACAATAATGGTGCCAGTCTGTGAGACTCTAGCGTGGCCTGTTCATTTATACCCAACAATAATGGTGCCAGTCTGTAAGACTCTAGCGTGGCCTGTTCATGTGAATGGGTTATGATTTATGGCTCTTTGCTGTTTCTGCAAGATATGTAGAACACACCTTGCACTTCCAAAAAGTCTGTTCTGCAGGTTTGCATTACGCAGAGAACACAAGCTCAAACCAGGCCGTTTGCCGTCTGGCAGCACAGCCTGACAACAGTATACACATCGCTGTGACGCTGCGTGTTCCGGCACATCAATGTGGTGCTGCTTGTTCCGGCTCGCTAAAATCAATTTTCTCTGCGTTTGCTTTTTTTGTTATTAGCCTGCCACAGTATAGCTCCTGCTGGTGATATCCCCGCATTACTACTGTTTAACCCCTGCATCAGGTTGGGGTTTTGCTGGTTACTCCAACTGTCCCTGTGGGGATGTCCTTCAGCGATTTAGGGGGCACCAGAGTGATATCTCCCACCCCAAAACTTTCTGATGACCCCGCCTGTGCTTTTAACAGCCTGGTATAGCAGTTTTCCAGGTACTTCAAGTGAAATCATGAGTAAGGCGACATCTACCGCTGCTGGGGAAAAGGATGGTAAATGCTATATGAGTTCTAGAGCAGGGTTGGCCACTTTTACAGTCTCCTCGCCGAGACTATCAGCAGAACGGCGGGGGGTGGGGCCTGATATCATCACCATCACACCGTGCCCCAGTCCTGCAAATACTGGGATTCGCGGGTCTCCAATCAGGGGGTGGGGCTAAAATGATGTAATTTAGCCCCTCCTCGAATGCCGCGAATCGCGGTATTTAAATACTGCATTGTGGTTTTTAAATACCGGGAACGAGGGTGTATGGGTGGGCCCGGCGGAATCCAGGAGGTTTGCCCATCTTTCTGGGGGGGGGAGCGAGAGGGGGACCCAATTTCCGGGACCCGCCTGGCGAATCCAGGAGGGTAGGCAACCCTGTTCTAGAGGGGTTCCCCAATGCTTAAAGGCCAGAATAGCAGAACAGCGTCTCAGATCCCCAGTGATTACAAGTGAAACAAGAATGAGATATATAGGATACATTATATACACGTTTTGTAAACAAAATCCTTTCTAAACTAAAAAGTTATTAGTATTAGTGTTATTTTGCTACTACTATTAGTCACACCTTTCCCTGTGGCTTTCTATCTTCGCCTTTATCTGTTCTGTGTCTGCGGATAAATTCATCTGTTCTATGTGCTGATTCCCTAATTGTACTAGGCTGCCGGCTTTAGGAATCACAGGGGGGAAGGGTGTATATATAGTAATATATTAGAGTTTTTATACAGTGAGTGACAGCAGCTGCCCCTTCTACCTGCTGGAAATCTTACAATAACTTTACTACTTGTACACGTCCGGAATGTCACAGAATTGTGCCTGAGATTATCTTTTTGTCTTGGAAACACCTGGGTGTGGGGGTATTGAGTAAAGCAGGTAGGAGCTCTTCCCAATCACTCGGGAACGCGCAGGACAATGCCTTACGCCTAGCTAGAAGACAGGAATGCGTACCTTTACAGGTATGGTAAGATCAGTCACGGCGTGTGGACTTTCAGACGTGTGCTTGTGTGTTGGACTTTTCTCAGCAGTTTCTATGAAGCATGATGCAAAACTCCAGCGCTAAAGTGTGATGATGTCACAGGTGTTCAGTGACCTCACCCCAGTGTGAAGTCAGTGGGGTGAGCCTATTAGCAGCTATACCCCTGTAACGGGTGTGGATCGTTTTATAGACCACACTAAGGTCGACAGTCATTAGGTCGACATGTATCTAGGTCGACATAGGTGAAGGTCGACATAGGACAATGTCGACATGTGTTTAGGTCGACATAGCATTAGGTCGACATGGGTTAAGTCGGAGGGACGACATGTTTTTTTTTTTTTTACTGTTTTTTGCCCTGAATGTCGACATGTACACAGTTGGAAGGGAACCGCAGCTGCTCGCTTTGCTTCGGGCACGGTGCCTTGCTGCGCTCGGCACACTATTTTATTCTCCCACCATGCCCTAGTGGATAGTAGGGCATGAAATACCACCTGTCTGCACATGTCGGCTCAAAAATCAGTAAAAGAAAAAACATGTCGACCTAACGTTATGTCGACCTAAACACATGTCGACCTTGTCCTATGTCGACATAGACACATGTTGACCTTCACCTATGTCGGCCTAGATGCCTGTTGACCTTCCCACCTGTCGACCCAAAGGTGTCGACCTAAGTGTGGTCGGCAAAACGACGGTAAGCCCCTGTAACACACACACAACGTATATTGTTCGTTAAGGTACTCGTTTGTGTAATTGGGTCACATCCCGTGTACCTGCCCCTGGCTAGGAGGACAGGTACCGGTGTGTTTCTGCAGTGTGGAGTCTTCTTGATGTACGAGCAGTAATAATAGATTCCGTTACAGCTGCCAGTCTGTCTCTGGCACACATTCTGCTGCCAGCTACGTCGGTCACAAATGACAACCTGTCACTTTTCTTCCTGTGACATATTTGTCAGGTCCTGGTGTAAATGTGCCTCGGAGACTTGCTAATGAACTTTTGTCTTATGTAAGTTAGAACATAAAGTCTATGCTCAATGATATAGAGTACTACTGTACAGGTAGATTTACCAAACCTCATATCCAGCCAAGTGGGGGATCACACCAGGTAATATACTCCTCTTGTGTTCACGCGTGACATTTTCCTGTTTTGTTTTTTCACCATTACGTTGGTGCAATGTTTTTACAGAAATCATTGCCAACACCATTTTCCAAGAGATTTGGCGTGCGTACAGTATGTTACCGTCCTCTCATCTCTTAAGTCAGTCGGATCCATTCATAAGATTGCATTTACAGTAGGAGCAAGTTTCATCTTTGCTCCTTTGGGCAGGGCTAGCCATGGCTAGCCATGGCTAATCTATTGTTCTCAGCTGCAATACAATACGTATTGCAGCTGAGAACAATAGAATATCCATGGCTAGCCATGGCTAGCCATGGCCAAAGGAGCAAAGATGAAACTTGCTCCTACTGTAACTGCCAACCAGTCAGAAATGAGCTGTTATCTGTCTGGTGTGAGTTATATCACAAAAGCAGCCGCCTGATTGGTTATCTTTGCTCTGTGCACTTTTTCGCACACCTGAATGCACTGTTAGGAAATTGTCTCCATCATTTCTTACCACAGCCATAAATTTGCTGGAAAAACTGGAGCAGTCATGTGACCTATGGTTTTCTCAGAACATAAGAACCGAGCCATAGGTACCGCCGTGCGAGACTTATACCCCTTTCACACCAGCCTAAATTCCCGGGTTGGGTCTGGGAACAACCCGGGACTAGCTCTGGTGTGAAAGGTTCCAGGGACATATTCCCTGTTAAATTTGCTGGCATTTCAACCCTGCTAAAGTAGCAGGGTTGCTCCCGGGTCCTTCCAGGGTTACAGGCTGGTGTGAAAGGTGCAGGGACATGTTCCTCCTTCCCCTGTTGCCTCTGCTGATGCTGATTTGCTAGCAGGGCAACTTCCTGTTTTGGTGGACGCTCACAGACAGAGGCAGCATACAGCGTGCAGGGAGACACTGTGCATGTTCTGTGGCACCACAGACCCCAGAATTGCGTTTTAACCCCCTGAAAGCCAAGAATGTCTGCATTGGCAATCACACAGCATACAGGAAGACACTGCGCAAGCTCTGTAGCACAACAGACCCCAGCAGCGCTATGTCACCCCTGAAAGCCTACAATGTCTGCTAAGCCCTCCCTCTTTCCCTAATTACCTTATCTTTGTGAGCCTAAAAATGGCCATTTTCAATGAAATTCTCATAGAAATGCAGGGTCATCCCAGGTTCAGTGTGAAAGGTGCCGACCCTGGTTTCCTCTGCTTCAAAAAGCATGTGTGAACGGGTCCCAACCCGGGAATGTCCCTGCATGTCCCTGGAATTTAATTCCCGGGTTGGTCTCTGCATTTCTGGTGTGAAAGGGGTATAATAATACATCTATCCTGGTTATTACGGAGCACCAGAAAAGTGTAATCATGTGAAATAAAGAATTTGGATTGAACGGCTTTGAGGGAAACTGTATTTTTGGTCCCGAAATTGATTGTCAACTTGTTTGAGATGTACAAATTGGCATTATTCTTATGGAAACAAAAAAACAGAACAAAATTATTTATTTCTCTTTATTTTCACCTAGCAGAACCACAGATGCCCCTAGTGTCCCAGCAGGGCTGCCAAGCACATCCTAAGATGCACCCAAAGTCATTCCCGGATATCATGCCAGCACTACCTCTTCGCCAAGTGACCTAGAAATGGCTGCTAAACAGGATCCAGCGCGCAGGGTTGCACTGAGCAGCAGATTTGCAATACAGACCTTCAGCCCTGCACTCTCATCACCTTGATGTTTTACATGCACCCCACTAAGAAGCAGGCCCTCCTATCAGCACCCAGACATTGATAGGTCTGCGCTGTGGCTCTGTGGACATTATTTGGGCTACAAACAGTCTGAGCACCACTGCGACCTCGGTCCTTGCAGGTCGGTGCTGAGTGGGCAAGCAGCTGTGGCATTGACTGGCATGGCAACTGTGTCGTCTCTGGCTTGAGGGCAAATTATTTCTGCTAGTTGGCATCATTCTTTGATTTACCGGTTCTGTGCCTGTAATTTGCAGGCAGTATTGTGACAGAAGCGCTGAAGATTTCGTCTCTGTCATCCTTGCTCCAAAGCCACTTGTTTAAAACGTCTGTCACAGTCCCCGGTTCCAGTCCCTGTATCAGTGTCTCCATCTGAATAGGCAGTGAGAGCTGATTAATATGCATGAGGAGCTGTATTTAGTGTGTGTGTGTGTGCGCGCTGGTCCACTGCACAGCAGCCAGACTCTGTCACTAGAGGGAGGGCTGTGCTGTATGTGTGTGAGAGCGAGGGAGGCAGCAGCCAGACACACACACACAGAGGAACACTTTGCCTTCTGTCACCAAGTGTTCAGAATCAATGTGACGGGTTTCCCCGGGACTGGGCAGCCCTGCACAGGGTACCTGCACGCATGCATCGCCTCTGACACCTTCCTCAAACATGGGATGCAGCTTATGCAGCCTGCGGAGAGCCAGCGAGGAATACAGGCTACTCTATGAAGTTTGCCAGGTAACATCATGACATTTTAACTGCCACGTGTGGGTGACGGTGCCAACCGCTGGGCCGCCTGCCTCCTGAGTGCCAGCGAGTTGGCAGCAGGTGATGCTTGTTGGGTTGCTGCATGAAATAACGGAATACTTTTTAAGAGTCTTAAATTCCTTCGGTACATCCCAGGTGCCATCTGTTTGTAGCGCTTGCCCGCTCCGTCTTTGTGGATCATTGAAGGGGCAATGTCACAGGGCATTACTGCGGGCATCGTTACAAACTCTGTTTTGGAGGATGGCAGCTGTGGCGATGAGGCTTACCTGTTTTGCTGACTAACGCAGCAGGGGGGTATTAGAGAGATGTGCTTGGTAATGGGGGTTTTATCTGCAAATGCAAGGACTGCGATGCTTTGTGTTTACTGTGGGCTGTCAGCAGCTGAATCAGAGGGTTGCAGTGAATGTGTGGCGCATGGTGCGTAGCGCGTGAGCCGGCCGTCACGTTGCTTGTTATCTGACAGCGGGGGCAATCTTTGTACTTTTTAACTTTCAAATCGCAGCCGGTCTCAGGTGTTACAATGAGTGGATCGCTTTGTGAAACTGCTCAGATCATTTCTTTTGGCGCACAATCTTTTTGCAGCAAGCGACTGAAACTCAGACGGAGCGTAGAATAATTAGCCGCTAGTAATGTCAGTATAGAGGTGAATTATTCTGGGCTCTCTTATCTGTATGTTCTGTGGTTTTACAGCATTTACCTCGTCATAACTAATGTTGGATGCATTAGAACCATTCTGTTTGGGTCCAGTTTTAAAGTAAGTTACAGAAGTGTCCGCGTACGTCTAGGCTCCTTTTACGTTAAATATGCGTTTTTTGTTTATGCTAATCTTCTGTTCAATAGCTTATGTGCAAAACAGAATGGGGCGCACAAGCAGTTTCTGCTGATTACAATGACATGTGACTGCAGCAGTATCTGCATATGAAATGTTACCGTGTTTTCTAGGGCAAACTCTGTCATGTTCCATTTTTTATGCGGATACAGCAGCAGTCGCACAGATTTTAATAAGCATGTTGCGTATCATTTTAATCAGCAGTAGCTGCTTGTGCGTCTCATTCGGCAAATAAGATAAGGTCGTAAAAAAGACACACAATTCTACTGATTCATACGGCACTCACGCGTTATGCATAACATGACTTGTATCGCATGGAGGATAGATATATGTAGACACATCTGTAGGAATATTATTAAGTCGATGTATTAAATAGTTTTAGTATTGTTGTTCAAGCTTAAGGCTTGTTACTATTAAGAACTTTTGTGAAACTTGCCGCACATTTCATCTCAACTTGCTGCACATTTCATCTCAACTTGAGGTTCGCAAGTTATTGCTCCATTAAGGGGTTTAACCTCATTTAGGTTATTGCTAATTGATATGATTATATACATTTTTAAGGGTTCATTTAAAGAAGAAGAGATATTCAATGTGAAATTTCCCTGTTAAAGGCGCAGCGTTAATCCAAGAGTTTCAGAGAAGTCAATGGGGCATATGTATTAAGCCTGGAGAAGAGATAAACTGGAGATAAAGTGGAGATAACTTGGAAGAGTTAACGCACCAGCCAATCAGCTGTGTTTGAAATATGACAGTTGGGATCTGATTGGCTGGTGCATTATCTCCTTCCACTTTATCTCCAGTTTATCTCTTCACCAGGCTTAATACATCTGCCCCATTGTTATTTACAGGACTCCATAAAATCATACTGTGTGTGTTCAGGATAATGCGTACCGTGTGTGTGTTCAGGATTATGTACTGTATCGGCTGTTTGTTTTTTTTGTTTTTTTGTCACATACAATTTTAAAGTATTTTATATAGTTGAATTATGTTTTCATTTTAGTAGTATTGTTGTATCAGATGAGATGGGAAGAATATATAAGTCTAGACTAGAGCATCATTGGTACAGGTTGCAAAAACACCACAGCTGCAGTTTTCAATGTGACCATTAGAGGGCAGCGTGTCTATGGAAAGCTCCCTCTTTACCGTTCCCCAGAAAGTTTCTTACAGTAGGTGAGAGGATTTTTCTTGAAGTGCTGGTACAAGTGTGGGAGAGACAGTAATGAACACATCTATTCCTATCCCGCCACCAGCTTTGGCTAATTAACAAGTTTAATTAAGATAAATCTTGTTTATTTATTATCCCTCTGCAAATTAAGTGCTATAAAAGGCCAGATTGTGCGTTATGCCTGTAACATCTGTGCAATTTACGTTACTCAGAGCGACAGGATACTTATATCCTCCATCATTTCTACCTGAGATACTGGCAGCACATAGTGGGACACGCAGAAATAGTGCACTGCGGCCCACGTACTGAGCGTGTTCAGTAGCGTTTGTACGTTGCGTACCTTTGGGTGCATATAATCTGTGGCTGCTTCTACTGGAACTGACCTACGTCCAACTCTTTGCAGCCCACACAGTGCACCAAAATTCCCTCGCTTTGCAGCCCACACAGTGCACCAACATTCCCTCGCTTTGCAGCCCACACAGTGCACCAACATTCCCTCGCTTTGGAGCCCACACAGTGCACCAACATTCCCTCGCTTTGCAGCCCACACAGTGCACCAACATTCCCTCGCTGAAATTGGTTGCACCAGATTACCACTCAGTAACACTTCTGCAGTCCTAAGTGCTGGGCGTGCAATGTACATGGGTTCAGTGAGGCTCGACCACCTTGGAACAAGAAGCTAGCGCTGTGTCCGCTTGTGCAGTTACCTGGGGAGGACGTCAAGGTGGAGGGCCCGGTACATGCGGGATTCCCCAGCTCTTAGCACTTCCATTGGTGGTTAACTCACTGAGATCCATCACACACTAGCAATAAGGTACTCCTGGGTGCATTGGCATTGCTGTTGGCCAGTTGCCGTCCTGGATCACTCATGCATCATCCGCAAAGACGCATGTGAGTCGCTTGTGTCTTCCCAAAGATGCGTATGCAGCTTGGGTCATATGTGCAGTAAGGGTAAAACCGCTAGAAGCGAGCGCATGGAAGTTGCGTTGTGTGATTCAGAATCGGGTTGTTTTCTTTGAGCTTGCAGTTTCACACGGGAACAGAACTTTCTGTGTCATGGGAGACCAGAGTGTGCTGTATGTGTGACGTTTTCTGGGGTCAACAACATTGAGAGCGGGGGGGGGGGGGGGAGAGAGATATAGTTGCCATTGTAACGGAGTGGAAATGCCCCCTCAAAGCCCAAGTTTGCCCCTGGCTCATGGAGTTTTGTACTCAGTCCTATGAGGCTACGAACAAAACTCCACAAATCCAGCGGCAAAGTAAGGTGCACTAGAATTCTGAACATATATAGTACATAAGACAGACAGCACTATGATGATACAGTAATGTCCGCTCGTTACATAAATGTTCGCTTCTAAGCTATAAATCACAACCTGCATCTGTTTTTTGCTTGCATATATATATATCTATATAAGGTTCTATATCCTCGTACCAGGCCGTGTTCCGCCATATTACAGTATATGTTGTATTTAGTTCTGAGGGACATTCCGTTCTGTGGATAACTGCAGCCAAGCATTTGTGTTAGAGTTTCCAGTAAACAAGGTCATTGGTTTGTTGGCCTCTGTTCCACCCAGGAGAATGAGCTTTTGGTGGTGCGCCCAATAAGAGGCTTGCTGTCCGCATTGTGTTTGTGAACCCTTGTGTTACCGTCAGGCTGTGCCCGCAGCAGTGACGAGCCCATAGTGTCACCAATTCTTTCAGCATCCTGGCTGTCGCTGATACGTGGATTCTGGAGGGCATGAGGCAGGAAAAACTCCGGAGGCGTCAAGTAAACAATGCGCTCAGCCATTATAAGTATTGTGCACCGGTCACCCGTGTACAGCACCACCGTTCCGCAATGCTATGTTACATTGTGTTACTTAGGATTCCATAGGCTGCTTTGTCCTGAAGGGCACAGTGGCTGCCTCCGTTGTGCCCAGCTGACATGTGCCCTTTGATGGGTTACATACCGCATCATTAGTCTTAGACATCCAACACAGGGTGGAATCGGTTGTTTGATTCCACACTTGCAAACTGTTCTGTAGAAAGCTCTTGGGATTCTACCACCCAAGAGACATGACATCACTCGAATGGGTGTGGTTCGGTGGATCAGGCCATGACATCATGTGTCCTTTTCCTTTAGGGAATACTGACAAAAGTATCCAAATATCGCCCCATGTTTTGAAGTCCTGGCCATCCCCAGTCCACAGGAGCCACCAACAGTCCATGTTCTCCAGGCCACCTGTGGATCTGAAGAATGTGTCGGTTAGGAATGAATGCAGCAGGTTTGAAAATTTAACAATTAGTGATGACTACACCTGTGCACCAGCTAGGTAGTCTGGGAAATGTGATTGTTAGTAATGACTGCACCTGTCCCTTTGCTAGGTGGTCTGTGAAATGTGATTGTCCGTAATGACTACACCTGTGCACCAGCTAGGTGGTCTGGAAAACATGATCATTAGTAATGACTACATCTGTGCACCAGCTAGGTGGTCTGGAAAACAGGACTGTGTGTAATGACTACACCTGTGCCCCAGTTAGGTGGTCTGGGAAATGTGACAGTAGTAATGACTACACCGGTGCCCTAGCTAGGTAGTCTGGGAAATGTGAATGTTAGTAATGACTACACCTGTGCCATAGCTAGGTGGTCTGGGATATGTGATAGTTATTAATGACTACATCTGTGCACCAGCTAGGTGGTCTGGGATATGTGATAGTAATGACTACACCTGTGCCCTAGCTAGGTAGTCTGGGAAATATGATTGTTAGTAATGACTACACCTGTGCCCTAGCTAGGTAGTCTGGGAAATATGATTGTTAGTAATGACTACACCTGTGCCCTAGCTAGGTAGTCTGGGAAATGTGATTGTTAGTAATGACTACACCTATGCACCAGCTAGTTAAGAGCTCCTTAGAACTGTATTGGCTAACGCTGGTAAGGTTTGCACTTACGTAGGACTTTTACATAAAAAATTGTGATGTCATAGAGGTAGGTGGAGCCTTTTTGAGTAAACACAGACATATAATGCACAACAGAGAGTGTCCTTTGGCAATTTACCATTTTGACAACAATGAAAGGATACTAAATGGATTAACCCTCATTAGATCTGCCCTTTCTGATGCCACATAAGGTTATGTAATGCACAGTTGTCTGGGCATGGAAGGGGTTACTTAGCTTTCTTAGAATCTTCAATAAAATCGTAAGCTCTTCTGCCCAGAATGGTCTTCCAGCGTTATTCCCACCATTTGTTATCTCAGTCTGTTAACCTTCCCTTTGGTTATCTAATCGTACAAACTATTGATTGTATTTATCAGCCGGAGGCACCAGCCAGATGAGTAATAGCATTTGTGCTGCTCATTGTCCATCAGTTAACCTCGTGTACATGGAAAAGTCCCCAGATTTATGTGACTGTCATCTGTGTGCACCAATAGGACCCAGATCTGTGTGACTGTCACCTGTGTGCACCAATAGGACCCAGATCTATGTGACTGTCACCTGTGTGCACCAATAGGACCCAGATCTGTGTGACTGTCACCTGTGTGCCCCAATAGTACCCTGATTTATGTGACTGTCATCTGTGTGCACCAATAGGACCCAGATTTGTGTGACTGTCACCTGTGTGCCCCAATAGTACCCAGATTTGTGTGACTGTCACCTGTGTGCCCCAATAGTACCCAGATTTGTGTGACTGTCACCTGTGTGCCCCAATAGTACCCAGATTTGTGTGACTGTCACCTGTGTGCACCAATAGTACCCTGATTTGTGTGACTGTCACCTGTGTGCACCAATAGTACCCTGATTTGTGTGACTGTCACCTGTGTGCCCCAATAGGACCCAGATTTATGTGACTGTCACCTGTGTGCACTAATAGTACCCTGATTTATGTGACTGTCACCTGTGTGCACTAATAGTACCCTGATTTATGTGACTGTCACCTGTGTGCCCCAATAGGACCCAGATGTATGTGACTGTCACCTATGTGCCCCAATATTACCCTGATTTATGTGACTGTCAACTGTGCGCACCAATAGGACCCAGATTTATGTGACTGTCACCTGTGTGCCCAAATAGTACCCTGTTTTATGTGACTGTCACCTGTGGGCCCCAATAGTACCCTGATTTGTGTGACTGTCACCTGTGTGCCCCAATAGTACCCAGATTTGTGTGACTGTCACCTGTGTGCACCAATAGTACCCTGATTTGTGTGACTGTCACCTGTGGGCCCCAATAGTACCCTGATTTGTGTGACTGTCACCTGTGCGCACCAATAGGACCCAGATTTGTGTGACTGTCACCTATGTGCCCCAATAGAGGGGGGAGGGGCACCTTGGTGTCTACAGCTATTACTGAGCATCATGGGAAGTAACAACCTGGCATAATATAATGTTAATCCAGTAGTGTCACGTACATAATTGAGGGACATCTTCACTTGTGGATACAGCCCCCTTTGTCGGGATTGACTGACTGACTGCTGAAGAACACGAATACTCAGAGGAGAACCTAGGGAGGAGAGCTGCCCACACTAAATGGAAACATTAAAATGCCACGCTTGATACTGACAGTGGGCACAGTGGTAAAAATATTAGGGGTGCTGAATTGTCAACAGTACACATGGAGCTGACTTACTATGCCTCCATATTGATTTTTTCCCGTGATGACCTGGGTAATTCTGATTGGATGATCAGTGTGCTCAGAAGTCACACGGCCTGTTTAGAGTGGAGCAAAACTCCATCTATTATAGAAGGCACCCTGGCGTAGGTGGCAATCAAACAAAGTGTATTGTTATCTTCAAAGATCATTATTGTTCATTCTAGAACCCTGCAACTTTCAAAACCAGTGCAATTCCTCTCTCCTGCCTGGGGTGTCGCTGTCTGCTTTGGTGCCTCCAGTACAGTCGGGTCTGTAGTGAGATACAGGCCACAATGTGATAAAGACACCACAGCAAACAGCGACACCTCAGGCAGGACAGAGGAACTGCACGCTGCCTTCACAAAAACCAGAAGAGGGAATCTGGACATTCAGGAAGAGTAGCTGAGTAAGAACCGTAGGCCTGTCCAGGAGTCTGTTTGACATGGCTCCACCTGGTTACCCGGAGAAACTGCACCAGGCTGCCATGGAACTGGGCTTATTTATATTATAGCCAGGGGAAACTGGGTTTTTAATAAAAATAATTACTGTAGAATCATCCATTGCCCCGTGTTTATAACTGTGCTAAACCTTGAGGATAAGCAGTATTTTTGATTGTTTGTTTGCTAGTTTGTTTTAGCTTTGTGTATTATTTAAATGGTGGTTAATTATAAAGACACAACACTATGTTTTGTCTGTATGTACAAAGGGGTAAAAAACAAATAGAAAATCTATTACTTGTAGCTTTGTAGGATGCACCAGCAAATTACAGCTGAGCAGTCCCAGTGCATCTGTTTGCCTGAATCCTCGCAGTCAGCAACACAAAGACGATCAAATCCAGCAGAAGCCAACGTGAGATCCCTTCTTCATCCACTAATAACTCAAAGAGCCTCTCTTCATTAAGGGATTTGGTGCGGTGCCAGCAATTTCATCGTTATCTGCTCTGTGCTTAATAATACAGAACAATATCCCCCTCTTGTCATGCCAATACCTTATTGTACCTTTAATTACATTATAAAATGCCTGTAAGGACTCCTACTTATTATGAGCTGCGGGTTACACTGCGCCGAGAGCTGCATAATTAAAACCTGGTGTCTTAGCACTTTCCTCTAGGGGCAAAGGGGTTAAAATAATCCGGAAATAGTCTAATTTGGATTCTCACAATGAATTCATTCCTTGAATTATAGAAGTGAATGAATGGAGGGTGCCGATTGGCTGGATTAAGTTTTGTAGAAACCATTAATACCCTCCCAGAATCCTTTGCGGTTCCCGTGCTCTTTATTCGTATACGTAGATTAACCCTTTGAGCGCCGAGTGAATTTGTCAAAAACGGGTGAAAATTGGCAAGCGAACATTTTTATTCACCATGGTGACCTGTAAGGTTTTCCATTATATAGGAAACATGGGGGACATTTACTAAGATGGGAATACGACTTCACATGTGCTGTTGCTATGGGCAACCAATCAGAATCTACTTCTTCTTTATTTAGCACCCTCTGGAAGATAGTAGACAGGATCTGATTGGTTACCCACAGCAACATCACATGCAAAGTCTTATTTCCATCTTAGTAAATTTCCCCCATAATCTTTTTTTTACACAACATTTTTTCTATTTGAATTTATATAACAAATGTAAGCGATGCCGGCGTTTTTATCAGATATTTTGCACGTCTCTCACAGAGATGCTGACACTCAAAGGGTTAAAGTTCAGAAGCCAAATCCATCAGAAAGCCCCTTTTAAGGTGTATTCAAGGGTCAGAATCCATTACCCACAAGGTTCTGTCAGAGCAAGGTTTTCTTGCCATAGTTACCCACAATGCCCGTCACCGCTTATTGGGCCTGATTCGCTCTCCTATGCCGATATTCAATGCACCTGAGTCACGCCGCTAATACCACTGCTCCTCAGAATGAGGCAACACACCTTGTGCTACGGACAAGTCCTTTCCGGTTGATTGACTGGACCACACAGAGGGCCTGTTACTGTGATTGGGGGGGGATTACCCTCCTCACACACCCTGACATCAGCCATCTCTTAGCCAGATTAACTGGGTCGGGTGTTAATCTGATTTATTCTCAGGCATCACACTTGTTTTGCCAGCTGCGATCGGATTGCCAGGTTGTGTGGCCAGCGTTAAGCTCCGACTCCACGTCTTACAACTCATCAGACGCCCGCGACTCTGTAGCTCACGGAGAGATTAGAAGATCTATAAAATTCTTTCAGAACAACAGAATGAAAGAGCATTGACGGCGCAGGAAGTTCCGATGCTGCACGGGTTAACCAGCATCTGCCATCTGGCTGCGTTCTGGGATGAGTGATTATGATTGATGGGCGGTTTACATCCCTGGCACATACAGGTGTTACTTGGGAAGACGCTGCCTCTCGTGTTACATAACACTGACAAATGAGATTACTGCGGGGGTACTAGCTCCCAAATTGTGCAGCAAGCGTTTTAGGAACAAGTAGTTGCACATTTGCAGGCACGATTTGACGTTCCACTTGCTGCTAAACGGAACGTCTCTTGTTTACAGATAACGAGGATTAGCTGAGAGCACTTAGCGCATTTATCTCATCTGAATATTGTGCTCATTTCTGTGTTCTCGTGCCTGGCTAGCTATTTGCACACAGTACATCAGTAACACTGTATACAGTAATATGACATTCAATCAGCAAGCAATTGGATTGGGTATAAAAAATAAAAATCACTTGCAGGCTTCATTATACTGTTTATCTTGGCGAACGTATGCAATGACTAATACCCCCTTTCACACCAACCAAAATTTCTGGGTTGGCCCCGGGAACAACTTGGCACTAGCGCTGGTGTGAAAGGCCCCAGGGTCGAACTCCCGGGGCCGAGGTGCCAGGATTTCAACCCTGATAGCTAGCAGGGTTGCTCCCGGGACCTTCATGGGTTGCTGGCTGGTGTGAATGCTACTCACCCGGCTTGGGTGCCCCTCCCTCCGCTGCCTTTTGCTATGGGGACTGCTGGAAACTTGGGGACTGAGTGGCCGGTCCCCCCTCCTCCTCCCTCCGCTGGGGGGACTGCTAGGTATGGAGCGTTTGGTCCGCTTCCCCACCGCTGCTGCCGCCGCTGGGGGGACTGCTAGGGAAGGAGGTGCCTGGTGCACTGACCCACTGCTGGGGACACGGAGATGCCAGGTTCCCCCTCACACCAGAAAATGCAGGGACTACTCTGGTATGAAAGGGGCCAATCCGAGAATGACACCAGTGCCCGCCCCCTATTCAGCCATCAAATAAAAGTCCGATCCCTGACATTGAACAGTTGGCTTGTGCAGCATCGTAGATGCCACAAGCCGCCCAATGAAGGGGGAGATATCCAATGCTACGTCGTAGGACACAAGTCAGATGACTGCAGCAGGCGTCTGCATGTAATAGAAGCCTCATGCTGCATGACCATACGCACCCATATAACTCATTGCTTCCAAGGAAGATTATGGTATGAATGGTCGACACGGTCTTGGTCAACAGACACTAGTTCACCACTAACGGTCGGCAGGCAAAAGGTCAACGTGGAAAAGGGTCAGCGTGAGTTTTTTGTGTCTTTGCCGACATAAGTAAAGATGGACATTGTGTCGCGGCTTTGGGGACACTAGTATAATCTAACTGTGCCCACTGGGATGGTAAAGTTTTTGTTTTTTTTAAATCCTGAAAAACTCATGTCAACGTTTTTTTTGTTGTTGGCCTGTTAACGTCCTTTCTAAAACTTCTATCACACAGACTGTATCTAAGGGCAGGATTTCTGTGGTGAATGAGGCCAGTCTGTGGTGGGGCGGACGTCCCCGGTTTGACAGCTGGGAAGGTCCATGATCTCCAGGAAACGGCTCTCTAATGATCCCGGTGCCCGTGTGCGCAGCTCCGAAGTTTCCTATGCTTAATTAGACATTCATCAGCAGTTGGCAATTGAAATGTTCCTCTTGACTTGCGTATGAATAATGCAGCGCTTCTGTGTGAATCCTCACTTGGAAGATCCTTTTATTGCACATAAATCCATATGAATAGGGGAATGTTCACTTACGAGCGAGCGAACAATCAAACAGTCAGCTTGAGACAAAACGACGGAGGCTCTCGAGAATATTATTTTCCGGCAGCCTGGGCAAAACTCGCTCAGCTGCTTAAAATATCGCTGCCAGTTTTTTTTTTTTTTTATTTGAACTAGAAGTAAAAATAGTTTTAGAATAACTTTATAGAACTGCTCGGCGCAGCAACACCTTTTGTGGTTTTAAAAGCCCCCACTGAGAGTCTGGCGGGGTAGGCCTGCGGCACGCAAGTATTATTTTTATACGATTAGCAGAGCAAATGTGCCCCGGACCGTCCAAGTTAGCATTCCCTGAAAGGGGAGGGGCTTCTTTGAGGGGTTGATAGCATCAATAAAAGATGGGTGGGGTTTACCTGATTAGGGAGGGGCTTACTTTGTCCTGATTTTCCCACTTCTGAATGTTGTGATAATAAAATAAATAATAAAGTTCCTTCGCCATACAAGAGGCACCAGATCCCAATTGTACATGATTCATATTACTGAAATTCTTGATGTATATATTCAGGTTCCACAGCATTCACTAGAATCATCCATTGTAAGCTGGGAGCAACGGCAGGCCAAAAGGACAGACTGTGCAAGATGGCCGACACAAAGCAACCTCCGTAGTGTGATCTGGCCGCTTGGGAGACTGTTACGGCGATTACACTCTATAGAAGCAAATGTATCCTCTTCCTACCCTCTGAATGTTAATAAGCAAAATATAGGCTCCCGAAACTCACCGCATTACTGTCCCTGTCTTTATTTGTTAGCAAAAGTGGGAGCTGCCATATTCGCTTTCTTTTACTGTTAAAGGTGACAATGAAACCAAAAAATCTCACATTGGGGCAGATAGTGTTCCCTCTAGGAATTTTTGGGGCCAGGGCGCCGCTGCACGGGGGCAGCGCAATGGGGGCGGACTGGGCCCACAGACGTCATCGTTGTAGGCGGTCCCGGGCCGCTGACTTCACGAAAGGGGGCGTGCCCGGGCCGCGAGGTCACTAAAGGGGGCGTGCCTGTGCCGCCGCGTCACTAAAGGGGGTGTGCCTGGGCCACTGCGTCACTAAAGCGGGGGTGCCCGGGCTGCCTCCGTCGTGCAAGGGGGCGGACCTGGCCTTGCCGAAGTCCCTGAGCTGCCGGGGAAGCTTAACGCCTCCAAGATTGCGGTGCCTGGAGCTTCCCCGGGCACACCATTAAGTCAGGCAGCAGGCTGGAGGGGCAGGGCGCATTTTGCCCTTTAGAAATCGGACAGGGCGCAACGCCCCGCTTAAACAGCCTAGCGGGAACACCAGGCAGATATATTAAGCCTGGTAAAGTGGGGATAAAGCAGTGATAAAGTGGAAGGTGGTAACTTTGCGGCCAATCAACTGTAATTTTTCAAACACAGCTGATTGGCTGGAGCGTTATAACCTTCTACTTTATCACCACTTTATCACTTCACCAGGCTCAATACCCGTAAAGCAACGCCAACCGCTTTTGTTGAACAGCAGCTTAGATAATGAGGTTTAATGTATCTGACGTTTGTAATAACACGTCCCTATGCATGGGGGATTGGAAGATTCGTGGTACAAATAATAACACACATATACTGACTGGTATTGATAGATGGCACATGTTGAGATGAACTGTGCTTTATCACCCGCCATAGATGTCCTGTAAGCCCTTCGGTTAGATTGATGGACTGATGATCTCTAATATGCTATATCAGTGGTTCCCGCGCGGGCTGCCTTGGCTACATACTTATACTGGCCTCTATAACTCCTCTCTGCTGCAGAGCGCTGTCCTGTATACAGTGAATGACATAATGTCACTTCCCGCTGCTAATCTCCCCACCGTATATACATCTGCTCCTGGCTGGAAGCAGGTGGAGGGGAGGGAGGGCTGCAGCTCAGCCAGAATCACATAAAGAAGGCGAAATGTGCAAAGCACATAACAGTCTTGCCTAGACTAATGAATTACAGAGGGACGAACTATTTCTTTCTTTCTGTTACTTGGCAATTGGCAACTAAAACCATGCAACCAGCAGGGCCCTCCTTCCTTCTGTCCCCTCCTCTCTTTGCTTTTTTATTATTCTTGTATGATGATATGCATCTTGTATTAGAACGTGTGTTATGTCACCCTCACTTTTCAATGTTTTCCAGTATTATGCTGCCGGCTACCCGGGATACCAACGTTGGTATTGTGAACACCGGCATCCCCGTGGCTGGGATACTTAGTGCATCCCCTATGAAAGCATGTGTGCTACTGGGATACATATGATACCACCGGTGCTCAGGATGCTGGCATCCTAATATGGAGAATTCGGATGTGTTCCATAGGTACCTTTTAAACTGCTCTCCTATCCCCTCACCCTCCCTTTCAGCAGCCTAACCCTGCCTCCTCACATCCTAACCCTCCCACTAGTGCCTAACCCTTGCAACCCGCTGCCTAAACCTTACCACCCACCCTCAACCTAACCCTAACTCCCCCTTGTAAATACCTAACCCTCCCTCCCTGCAGCCTAACCTCCCCTCCCCCAGAGCCTAACTCTTAGGGTGACATTTAATAGGATGAGAGTTTCACATTTTTTGCCGCGAATTCCCATATTTAATGAGCTGCGTATTCCGGGCAAAAAAGAGAGATAATGGGCGATTTTTAGTCATGAAATGTTCAAAATTGTGTTAAAAAAAAATGGCGTGAGGTCACCCGTCCTGAGCATAACCAGCCGGATCATTGAGCCGGACCTGGCTCCAAAAATACGGGGGACAAAAAGCATAGGGGTCCCCCCCGTATTTCTGAAAGGTGTCTTTTATTTTAACATTCTTTTTACTGGTGGAATACAAGTCCCAGCGGGCCCATTAATGCCCCACATGCTGGCACTTGTAGTTCACCTGTATAAAGCAATGTTATGAATGACTGTTTTAACCCTATCAGGCCGGCGTCCAATGCCACTGGGATGCCGGTAACAGCCCTGGGCTTCAGCCCTGGAAGGGTGAAGCCTGGGGGGGGGGCTTTATTGGGGGGCCCCCACTCCTCCAGGTACCCCGTCCAAGGCTGACCACACGGTGCTCATGGTACGGCCGGGGGACCTTATGTAAAAAGTGTCCCCTGGCTGTGGCATGACACTGCAGGCTGTTGGAGCCCGGTGCTGGTTTAAAAATGCAGGGGACCCCCAGATTTTTTAGTCCCCCGTATTTTTGGAACCAGGACAGGCTCAATGAGCCCGTGGCTGGTTATGCTCAGGAGGGGGGACCCCACACCATAAAAAAAAAAAAAAAAAACTTTTACACATTTTTTAAGACAGGACCAATTCGCCTGTTAGAACCTGGTCTGCATGTGTGGCGATTTTTAGACACATTTTCACGAATTCGCATCTCATTAAATATGCGATTTGTATACTTTTTAATGGGAAAACATCTGGATGCGAGTACCGGCGTTACTAAATATCGCACTTTCAGAATGTGTGATTTCGCCGCAAAAGAACGCGATTTTTGCAGTTTTTCGCATATCATCAAATATGCAAATTTCGGAAAAAGTGCGATTTTGCACGTTTTTTTGGCTAAAAATTGCACAAATCACATTTTCGCATCTCATTAAATGTCACCCCCTGTCTCCCCCTAGTGTCTAAACCTAACTCCTCCTTCCCTGTCCTGACCCTAAGCCACACGCATATTTATGTTTGGGATGTTGGTATTCTGGAGTTGGCATCCTGATCCTTTTAATGTTCCGGCGCTGGTAATCGGAGGAAATCGGTATGTCCGCATCCCGTCCAAGATACAGCATCACCGTCAGGCAGTAAGGTGGTACTGCACTCAAAGCTCATTGCCATGCTTGCCACGTGAGCAGCCATTTAGAAAAACGTGTTTAAATGCACGTACTTTGTACCTCTATTATACGTAGCTTTAGCTAATTTAACACGGTTAAAAAATAAGCGATGGTACATTTTAAGCCGACAAAAGTGGGTTCTTTGTACAAAATCTGGACAAAAAACATTCAGTTCCCCCCATCCCCGCAGAGCAGATTTAGCATTCCTATATAATTTGTCTTCTGAGGTATTCGACTGAGTTTGTGCTATTTAACACGTCTCGTGAATAGCGCCCATGAGGTAACTGAGGACTTTTAGAACACAATATGGTTTAGTTTCCTGTAAATAGAAAGACGGGGAAAAGAAAAGGGGGATTAACGGGGATACCAAGCAGAATTAACCTGCGTCGTCAAATACCCTTTTGAAATTCAGGGGGCAAAGGACGCAGGAAAAATGGAAACATTTCTGGTTTCTTCCACAATTTCTTTATGGTCCTGCACCCTTTCTTGTAGTATAATGCTCTTAGATCCCCAAAGATGCTTATTAGACCTGAAAGAGAAGTTTGGATAGGAGACAAAGGTCCATACTGGATTGTGAACAGAACGTCAGTGTACCACACTTCCCAGGGATTTTGCTGAGCACGAGGTCGCAAAATGCTCATCCCATTGAGCGCGGCTTTCCCTCCGTGCATGCTGGAATAAAAAGCAGCAAATGATCGCTTTATTGCATACAAATCTCTGCCATTCATAGGCTAAGTAACACACAGCGATGGCTGTAACAAACTTTGTATCTGGTTCCAAAAACCTTATGTCATCCCTGTTTGCAGACTGTAAGAAACAGAGCTTTGTGCAAAGGAAAGAAAAGGCTCCAACATTCACAGAGAAACCTGACTACATGGCAGTTTAATCAACAGTATGATACTTACCGCTTCAGCATACCCTCCCGACATCTGAAGGGCAGGAATCGGTACCAATTCGGAAAGGGGGTGTGACCACGGGTTAAAGGGGCGTAGCCAAGCACCCAAGGGCGTAACTACCATAGGTGCAAGGGGTGCAGCTGCTATGTCACCATCAGTTGGTAAATAGGGGGCCCATACAAACCTTTGCTATGGGGCCTACGACTATCTAGTTACGCCACTGCAAGCACCCTTTTCTATACTTTCAATGGACAGTTGGAGACCCAGTTCCCAGATACATAGGCCTTTTTAGCCAGTACAGGCCATAAAAAAGGGTACTGTACTGGCCAAAAAGGTCAAGTTGGAGGGTATGCATCTGAGATGCGTCTCTGTAGATGACCATAGTTCTAGATCTTCTTTCCGACCCAGTCAATCTGCATTGTTGTGTTCTCCGCCCTATTTTCAGCGATGACTAAGATCTTTATACACCTGTACAGCTAAGACGCAATCGCAACCGATACAATCAATAACCATAGATCATGCTCACATTGGGGAATGACGGCATATTATTATCAGCCCTTTGATCTCCTCTTGAGGACGGACCTTGGTCCTTGTTGTCAAGTGTTATGGGACATTTTGCTAACTTCGTGTCACAGGGGCTGGCTTCCCTCTGTCTCTAAGCCGAGGGGTGTCCGGGTGGCTTGACCTTATTGGATGGCCTGAAACTCCTATTTCAGCACAACATATTATCGTTGATTATTAGCGATGTCAGAGGGTGACAGGATGAGGATATATTTCAGAAAGCGAGCTGCACCTTATGTGATGCAGTCACTTAAGCTGCATATAGGTCACAGTTCTCCCTATAACAAACAGTTGCTTTGAAAAAGGCCAGTGAGATTAGCAGCCATCATGAATTTTAGTATGCCCAGATACATTCCTCTGGTTCCTTGATTGAATGCACTTGACTTGTGTCACTTTGTTTCCCCCTTTGCATACTAACGAGTAGGGAGCCCAATCATAGGCTTCGAATCATCACAAAAAAAAACTCACTTTGCAACTCGACCATCTCCGATTTTCTTGAAGTTTGGGAGAATGGTAGACAACATAAAGTCAAATATTAGGGTTTGGTATGAGTTACCTACAATCAAAATACAGACAGTCAAAATACCCACATTTAAAATATGTGCAAACCCCAAACATCGGATGGGGGAGCGAATTCGGGGGGATTTCATCATGATGGGGATATCATCGGATCTGCTGAACGCTGATTACTTGATACCGGATAGAAGGAGCGTCCATGAGGTCAAGCTGTACTTCTGTTTATTATGGTGCGAGCTGCGCTGTGTAACGTATGAGAGCTTCTCAGTAATATCTGCCAGTGGCGGAATTAGCGGAGCGGTGCACTTTCAGCCTCCATTAGCTCCAGCAGCCGGCCGCCCTCTGTGCACGCCATGCCTCAGCGCCCTTCGCGGTGCCCAAATAAACAAGCCGGGGATATTGGTTCACATACATTAGTCTTTGAAATTGTTTTGTGTCATTTGTTGTGCTGAGAATCTCACCGATGTAATGGCAGCACTTGGTCCCAGAGGAGACTTATGTGCTCTCATTAATAGGGTGAGCTGAGAGGGCCTGTTCATTTGTCACATTAACCTTTGTATGCATGGTATATGGGAGCAGCAGATATTACCTACATGAGCGCTCGCAGTGGGACTGACTCCCCCACCAAATCAAATTACATGATAGTGGTGGATAAAATGCATTTTCTAGCTGCTGTCTGCTGGGCGTAAAGAATCTGTTGGCAGTTGCTCACTGCACCCTTCCATAATTCAAAAAAACTGCTGTCCCATGTTGCTAGCTATGAATAAACTGGCCTGTTTGCAGCAGTGTGCGATGTTACATATATTCTATTTTAGCATTTTCCACCTTGGGGTATATTTAATGCATGTCGAAACTGGCATTTTTTTTTTCAGGCGGATTGACGGAATTTAACAAAAAGAGAGAAATCCCGCACCAGATTTTAGTAGATAGGTCTTGGACTGTCTGTTCTCCAAAGAGATATATTATTTTTGTTCTTATGGGATTGATACCCTTTGATAGTATTTGTGCATGGAGGTGCTACCCTTAACTTTGAATGAACTACACAACCACACAAACTGCCATTTTTTTTACAGGCGGATTGACGGACTAGCTGCTAATCCACCTGCTTGTGACGGAAACACAGCCGGCTATGTTTCCGGCAATCTCAATCCGACATGAAAAGATGTCGGATTGAGGCAGGGAGGACGGCGCCGGGTTAGCAGCATTAGCTTACACGGCGCCTCCCGGGCCGACTTGCTGCTGCGCTCACCCGTTCCCCACGCTGGACGGGTGAACATCGATCAGCGGCCAAATTCGACATCCGGATTTGCCCGTTACATTGAATAATGGCTGACGATTCCATTACGTCAAAAGAATTTCGGAATATTTAAAACTTCCCAGAAGATCTTCTGGGGGTTCGGGGGAAATAGCTATGGTATTTCCCATATGTGGATCAATCTGCTGTCACAACGTCGGAGATCATTGGTTATGTTGACGTAGTTGACCTTCCGACCTTGAGTATATCGACATATTACCTGTGTTGACATAAGCTGCATCGACCTTTAGTAGTCGAAGCAATGTATGTTGATCTTTAGTGTGTCGACCCGATGCCAACTGCTATTCCTACGGCCGGGCATTGTCTAGCAGATCACAGCCATTCTGCCCCCGACACTATCCGGTTCTGACGTATATGGCTTAGTGCCGACTGCTGAGGTTCCTTGCGTCACATCACGGGGCACTTGGTCATTCACCTTCCGGCATTTGGTGACAATATACCACATATGCCGGCTACTGGGGAAGAGTTGTCCCCCCCAGAGAAGTAATTTTCTTCAAGTTGTATTTCCAGTACTCTCTGACTTCCAGATCACTGAGCAAGTTATTAAAATCCACAACTCATTACACAAAATGCAGCGCGAGCAGAGGTCACAGGTCACGCAGCTGCAGCAACAGAACAACCAGTACCCGGAGTATTCATCCAACATAACAATCCTGACTGTAGATGAAAGATTCCATATATGTGATGCGTAGCCGAGGACGATACTCCTGTTGGGGTGGTGTTTTCTTTTGGCTGATTTATTAATGGAAGAGAGGTATTTGTTGTTGGTTTTTTTTTTTAGTTTTTCCTATTTTGTCCAAGAAATTGAAACCGCCAGCAATAAAACGATTGCTTATAGTATTCTGCCTATCAATAGAATAAAGGAGGAGCTGTAGCAAGAGATTGAAATTTTGACAGGAGCTTATTGGCTATCACCTCCCCTATAGTGATGCTTAAGTTTACTCTGTATTAATATGGTAGGGGTGTAGACCAAGGGGGAATTGCAGGGTGTGGAGGAGGGGGAGGGGGGGGGCGCTGGCTGGTGTATATATTGTCATTTTTACAAAGCAGGGGTCTGCACTCGGAAAATTATAGAGAGCACCAGTTGGGTAGAATCAGTGAAAAATAACATTATTTATTATTTATTTATTAACAGTTTCTTATATAGCGCACACATATTCCGCAGCGCTTTACAGAGCATATTAGAACATTCACATCAGTCCCTGCCCCAGTGGAGCTTACAGTCTATATTCCCTACCACATGGACACACACACAGACCTTCTAGGGTTAATTTGTTGGGAGCCAATTAGCCTACCAGTATATTTTTGGATTGTGGGAGGAAACCGGAGTATCCGGAGGAAACCCACGCAAGTACGGGGAGAATATACAAACTCCGCACAGTTAGGGCCATGGTGGGAATCGAACCCATGACCTCAGCGCTATGAGGCAGTAATGCTAACCATTACACCGTCCGTACTGCCCTGAACCATTTATACTGTGCCACTAAGTGGGAGGATAGTAAATGTATTGTCTGTATTTCTATCCCTCCGTATAAAAGAAAATCAGCGACCGATGCATCAAAGTGAGTGGAGAAGTTGCCCAGCGGCCAATCAGATTAAGTAGATTTAATAAAATGCTAGCGAGAAACTGATTGGTTGATAGGGGGAACTTTCCCACCTATCCTCTTTCGGTTTGGCACACCTCCTCCTTTGTAACTACCATTTAATTAATTTCCTTCAGGAAAATGAATGCACGGCGTATATTCTCCTACTTCATTGTAGATCTGTGGGTATCTCTCTGGGTAGGTTTACTAAGCGGAGAGTTCTATCAAAGGTGTTTCCCATAGCAACCAACCAGATTATAGCATTTATTTAGCACCTTTTAGAAGATAAGAGAGAGAATCTGATTGGTTGCTATGGACTCCCATCGTAGTAAATGTACCCCTTAGTGACAGGCGCAGATACGGTGACAGTCACTTGGAGATAGTAATACATGAAGAGTAGACTTGTACCATAAGCACGGAACAAACGTCCTTACGGTTGACCTGTGCGTCCATCCTGGGCATTCTCCTGCTGGTTGGCTCAGCGCCATTGATAGCTTTACAACTAGCAGAGCAGGCTCTGGGGTGTTTAGAACAAACATATCTCAAGGTATTGATTGCAGGCTCCTTTGTGATAAGAGCTGTTTATTACCTGTAGCCGGAGGCAATCAATGTGTTGTACCGGCTGTGATCACTGGTAGAGCCCAGATAACGCGCGCACACAAAGCTTCATTTAATTTACAGGCCGCACATACATGAATAGAGGATGCAGACTGATCGGCACAAAGGATTGCTTGGGTGGAATATAATTAGCCTATTAGACGTTCTCCCTAAAGCCTCCCCCAGTAAATACACTGCGCCAATCTACATCACGGGTAGAATCTTACTGCCGGTGACACGTCTGTCATTGCCGGTTTAGCCTGAAAGAAACCAGCAACAAAGGGAAAACTGGATCTGCGTTCGTCTCATCGCCCCAAGTGTCGGGAAGCCAAGTGGCGGCAGCTGCTAGTCGCGCAGGCAGGAACGGCAACAGAAATCTTGGGGCCCCATACACTGTTATCTCTGATGCATCCCACCCCATCAAATGCTATCAACCCTTCCATGCTGGAACATAAACTGGACGCACTCCCTCACCCTGCGGTCTGGGCTATATAACATAGATGCACTCCCTCGCCCTACGGCTTGCGCTCTATCACACCAACTCACTCCCCCACCCCGCGCCCTGGGCTCTATCACACTGACCACTACCGCACCCTGCCGCCTGCGCTCTATTATACTGATGAACTCTCTCACCCTGGGACCTGCGCTCTATCACACTGCCGCACTACCTTACTCTGCGGCCTGCGCTCTATCACACTGACGCACTACCTTACTCTGTGGCCTGTGCTCTTATCACACTGACGCACTACCTCACCCCACGGCCTGTGCTCTTATCACACTGACGCACTACCCCACCCCACGGCCTGCGCTCTATCTCACTGACGCACTACCTCACCCCACGGCCTGCGCTCTATCACACTGACACACTACCCTACTCTGCGGCCTGCGCTCTATGACACTGACGCACTCCCTCACCCTGAGGCATGCGTTCTATCACACTGACGCACTACCTCACCCTAAAGGCATGCGTTCTATCACACTGATCAATACATCACCCTGCCGCCTGCGCTCTATTATACTGAGGAACTCCCTTACCCTGAGGCATGCGTTCTATCACACTGACGCACTACCTCACCCCACGGCCTGCACTCTATCACATTGACACACTCCCTTAACATGCGGCCTTAGCTCCCTCACCCTGCAGCCTGCGCTCTAATGCTGACACGCTTTCTAACCCTACATCCAGGACACCCACCCCCCCCCCCCACAGGCCAGTTGTGCACCTCCCTGCAGTGCTTAACTTTCGAACCCTGCAGCCCAACCCTTCTCCCCCCCCCCCCCCCAGCCATACCCTAACCATTCCACATATATACACACATACAGCACTCAGTCTTACCTATCTGCAGGGCAGGGTGGGCCTGGAAAACAGCAGCTTTACTCTGCACCTCTGCCCTCGGTCCAGTCCCCTCTGGATCTGTCCCCATTGGGTCCCGTGCAGAGGGGGGAGAGTTAGAGCTGAGCGGCATGATGACTAAGTGGGAGGGGGTCCTGTTTTGGGGCTTCTAAGATCGGCGGGCCCGGGTCAGCTGTCCCCCTTGACCACCCCCCCTGTCACCGGGCCTGGACGCAGAACCACCCTACTGCTCCCAGGCCAGGAAGATAGGGCCTTTTTTTTTTTTAATTGTGATAATAACTGCTGAATTCATCTCATTTGCATAGAGGTGCGCTTGAACGTCCAATAAAAAAGGAGTTTGAAATATGCTGTATATTTAAAAAGAAAGTGTTTAAGTGTTTGAGTGCCTAAATGCAAGCATTATATACTACTAATAATTCACGGTCTGACAATGACTCCATTGGGAAGACGGGCAGTGGATGGAGAAACAGGCAATTTAGTGTCTTCTCCTCTTTCCGCAGGTAAATGGCAAGGACTTATCCAGGGCCACACACGACATGGCGGTGGAAGCCTTCAAAACAGCCAAAGAACCCATTGTGGTGCAAGTCTTACGGAGAACCCCGCGCACTAAGATGTTCAGCCCCTCAACAGACGCGCAGATGGCGGACACAGGGACACAGACGGAGATCACATTTGAACACATCATGGCCCTATCCAAAATAAGCTCCCCGTCCCCATCCGTGGCTGCTCTGGATCCATATCTCTTAAATGAAGAGTGAGTATGAACGTCCAAAATACAGTTCTATGGCGTACAACAGCGTGCACCGTACTGACGAATGTCAGTGAGACTCCACTAGCATAGGCGTACAACAGCGTGCACCGTACTGACGAATGTCAGTGAGACTCCACTAGCGTAGCCAACCTCATGGTTCCTGCCTTCTTCCCCAGGAGAGAATATATAATCTCCATGCTGGAAAATGAAAGCGCCATTACTCTCTGCTTATGCTTCTTGTCCTCTCTGCTGCTTCTGACACTGTGGAACGCTCTCTCTTTCTGCAAATCCTTCACTCCCTTGGTGATACTGCCCTCTCCTGGCTGTCCTACCTTCCTTTTCGGTCTCCTCCCATGACTCCACCTTCCCCCACTTCCACTAACAGTAGGTGTCCCTCAAGGTTCTGTTCTTGGTCCTCTCCATTTTTTTCTCTCTCTCTCTCTATGTTCTCTTGAACTCATTAGCTCTTTTGAATTCCAATATCATTTCTATGCTGATGATACCTAAATCTACCTTTGGTCCCATGACCATTCCCCTGCTCTCCTCACTCATGTCTCCAACTGTCTCTGTGCTATCTCTTGTTGGATGTCCTAGCACTTTCTCAATCTTACCTCCTACAATCTCATTATCTATTGATGGCACTACTATTTCCTCTAGCACCCAAGTGCGCTGTCTTGGAGTAATCCTTGACTCCTCCCTCTCATTCAAACCACACATTCAGCTCCTCTCACAAACCAGCCGATTTCTCTCAAAAATATTTCCAGGATCAGACCCTATCTCACCCCACTATTCTACCAAGACCCTCATCCACTCACTGGTTATATCCAGACTTGACTACTGTAATCTCCTATGTGGAATCCCTTAAATGTCTCTTTCCACTACATTCTATCCTCAATGCTGCAGCCCGGCTCATCTTCCACCCCAAACGCACTACCTCCACCTCCCCTCTTCTACAAGCCCTACACTAGTGATGGCTAACCTTGACACCAGCTGTTGTTGAAATACACATCCCATCATGCCGTGCATTAGTTTTAGCATGGCCAAATAGTAAAACTGTAGCAGGACATGCTGGGATGTGTAGTTCAACAACAGCTGGAGTGTCAAGGTTAGCCATCACTGCCCTACGCTGTCTTCCCCTTCCCTTATAGAATCCAATTCAAACGTCTCACATTCACTTACAAAGCTCTCATCCACTCCATTTCCAACCTCATCTCCCTTTACACGCCTGCCTGTCCTCTTCGCTCTGCTAATGCATGCCGTCTCTCCTGCCTACTGATTACTTCCTCCCAGTCCTACCTCCAAGACTTTTCACATACTGCACCCTACCTTTGGAACTCTCTACCTTTCTCCCTCAGACTCTACAAAATTTCAAACGGGCTCTCAAGGCCCACTTCTTCACCAATTCCAGCCAACTCTCATTCTAAACCACTGTAGCTTGCTCATTTCTACCCCATCTGTGTCTCCCCTGTCTGTCTGCTCCTCCCCCTTAGAATGTAAGCTTTCACGAGCAGGGCCCTCTTCCCTAATGTGTTTTTCCTTCTCTTTTAAACCATCTTTGACGGCACCAGTGTCCTCTGCTGATGCAGCTATTCGTATGTACCCTGCATCGATAATATATTTAACTGTAAGTCCCTGTTTTGCTTATTAATTTAATGTACTCTGTAATTGGGCGCTGCAGATGTCTTGTGGCCCCATATAAATAAAGGATAATAATCCAAACACCACACAAATAGGGCCCTCATCAGATGGCAATGCTGACCATTGTGCCACCGTGCTGACCACACATTTAAATGTGATATTTTATTTGGTTAACAAAAAGATAATTTGCTCAAACCGTCCCGGGCCCTCGTTTTTGTCTAAATCACTTGCTGATAGGTCAGAGAATATACTAAACGCCCCCCTGGAATATACACACAAGCAAAGATACTAGGTTCTAGTTATTTGTGTATAATGTAGGTGACACTTTATTTATTTTACCAGCAGCAAAGCAACAATATGCTATATAAAGAACTGGCACCACATACACACAAACACCCCAACACACGCGCACACATGCACACACACTCACCCACGTCTCATCTCATGCATACCACACACACACACAAACACACAATGTAACTCTGTAAATAAATATCACACACCCCTCCGCCACAAACTTGTCATTCTTATTGGCCGTCATCCAGAAACAACATGCCCATGGGGGCACATCAAGAGATAATTAATATTCTTCTATAATTAAGCTAATGTACATTGGATGACAGTTCTTATTGTACCCACAGACATCAACCGACTTCTGCGTTAAAGCAAAATCCACCCGGGGATTAAAGAATCAATTTCTCCTCACAATAAGCGACATCTCTTAGGAATAGGCCTCCGTTACATGGTGTTTTAGCTGGGCTGTGTCGGGAACAGCTGGGGTGTCATTCCCCTCTTCCTCACAGTGTTAATTCTTTCAGATAAACACAGAAATGATCTCTGGAAGGCAGCGTTCCAGCCCGGTAGCTAAGCCCATTCGCTTTCCTGATGAGCTGACATCCAGACGCAGATATTAGCTGCACATACCGCTGCTTCCCTCATTCAAATTCACACGATAATTAGAAATTCAGAGGCAGGGAGCACATGTTCGCCAGTGTGGTGTGACCGTCAGGAACAAGTGTGATGCACCCAGCTGAGGTGGGCATTCCAGCGCAGCGGGCGAAAGGCGTGAGGCGGTTTAACCATCCTGCCAGGGTCACATACTGACTGACAGAGTTGTCACATGGCGCTCTCCATCCCACTGCGGCGGATAGCACCGGCAGCTGGCAAACTGATCCACTGATCCATAGCTTAGCGCACACATAGTAACTGCCATGTCTGATGGTTTAAAAGGGTCCTTAAATAAATATGCTCCTCACTTACGACATATACAGTACTAGTAAGCCCGCTTGAAGCAAAAGCTTTGAAAGCTAATCTGCAACCTTCTGTGTTTGTGCATGTGTGAGAAAGAGATGTAGTTTCAGATGGCAGTGTTTCGGAGACTCACGGACACTAGACATATATGTATGTGTGTGTGTATATATATATATATATATATATATATATATATATATAAAATGGGGGTCCACCTCACTTGTTTATGTTGGCTAAACTTGTAGAGTACTGGGGAGATTGAGGTGGAGTTTTATCAAAGTTTGGAGAGAAATAAAGTACCAAGTAATCAGCTCCTGACACTTTTCAAACAGATGGGCTTATTAAGGGGGTATTTAATCTCCCGTCGCTATTCCCGATGGGGAAAATAGCGGCGGGGCCCTATTCAATGCTGTCTTCCCCGACAGCATTGAACAGGGATCTCGGCAGAACGAGACCGACTTTAGAAGCAGTAGGGTCCGTTCTGGTGAGAACGGACGTGGATTGTCTAGCTCGACGATACACCGGCATATCTCACGGCCCCCTTTTCGCCGTTCGGCAGGCGGGATATTGAATCCCACCTGCCGATTTCAAGTCGAGCCGGCCGAGAACGGGACAGGGTCTGGTGAAGCGATAAAGTGGGCCAATCAGCTCCTAACTGGCAAGTTATAGACTATGGGGAGGATGCTCTTACATCAGCGCCCCCTTACCGCCGCCCATCGCTGGCTACCGCAAACATAATTATCGCATATGATCTAACATATGCAATAATTATCACAAAAGACAGCTCTTGCGTTAAGAGCTGTCTTTTGCGTTGACCCGGCGATGAGCGGCGGGTCCCGGCGGCTCCCCCCTCCCTCTCTTACCCAGCCTGGAGCTGCTGCTGTGACCGGGGGGGCAGGCTCTCCACCTCCCTGCACCCGGAACAAGATGTACAGTGCAGGGAGGCGGAGGTCACAGGTCCGGGCAGCACAGCACTGTGCTGCCCGGACACAGGTGAGGGGGGGTCGTTGCGGGGCGGCGGTGGGTCGGTGCGGGGCCGCGAGGTGTCGCGTTAGAAGCCCATTGGAAAAATCTGGCGATGCCCCCCCGCCGCAGTAACCCGGCAGGGATGCTTAAAGCATCCCAAAATGCGGTAAAAACCCTGATAACTGGGATTTTACCGCATTTTTAGTTTAGAGAATCTCCCCCTGGGTTTGGAAAATGACAGTTATGAGACGATTGACGGTGATGAAGTACCAGCCATTTTGTCACTTTACCAGGCTTAATACATGGAATTATATGTTGCGCTGCATGGATTTGATGCGTGTTCCTGTGTATTGTATTGTGTGATCACACATAACAGACTATTAGCAAACACGGGGCTCCCACACTTAATGACTCTCGCATCTTCCTGTTGAATTAATGAAATATCTGCATTTCAAAAACAGCAGGTCTCGTATCCCTGTCCCAGGCACAATGTATACCAAAGAATCGTCCTTATTATCGTCTCATCTCGCTAGTTAGCGCACTTTAATTATGAATAATACAGGACTAGAGGTTCTGCACTTTTGACAACAAAATATTATGCAAATGAGAATAACAGAATAATTGGTCGTTAGTCAGAGAAAGGGGCGTTTCCTTAAACCCTTGTTATTTTTCCCCACCACCACCACAGGCACTCGTCACCTCACGAATATTTTGACCCCAACGACTTCATCGGAGGATTGCATCAAGAAATTGAGAGAGATGAATTAGAACTCGAGGTATGAACTAATTAAAATTGGATTCTTGCTCACTTGTAAACAATAGCGCACGGCGGTGTTTTATTGCCAATAGCTAGAGGTTTGCGGGATGGTATCCCAATACCGTGCTTGTGTGTTTTATTACCCCGTGTATGTAACTTCTGCACCTGTGCTTAGAATAAGTGGTACATGGGAAATATATTAAGAAGCGAAAAGGACGATTCAATTCTCGGCGGTACGCAGTATGACACCACATCCCGCTTCGCCCGTTACCACTTATTGCAATAAGGAATCCGTACCTGCATTCTTGCGGTGGTTAGAGTAGAAATAAGCTACTTCGCTGCGGAATGTCACCATGACCAGAGGCCAGTGCTGTCCTCTGTCCTGTCCTGCAGCAGATCCTGAATCATATGCTGCCCATACATATGTGAGATATCGCATACAATCCTTCAATTTCGACCGCATCTGGCCGAGAAAGCGAATGATTGTATGCATTTTTAAGGGGACATTCGACGCAATGCGTGGGCGCTCCGGTCGAATGTCTGGTTTTAAGATCTTATGTGCTGCACATAATATCTATCGAATCGCAGTAGCGATCGCATGTGGTTTTTAACCACATGCGATACTCGAATGCGATCCGCAGGTGGGGGGCGGAGGGAATGCTTTTTCATCGGCTTGGGGATGGGGAAAGGGGGCCGGAGGGACCGCTGGCGGCGTGGGAGACGGCGGGCAGAGGGTGGCGTTATGTAGCGCAAGAAGCGCTAGCGGGTGGCGGGGGTCTGTCAGTGGTGTTTAAAACACTGGGAAGCCCTCTGATTGGCTGAGGGCTTCCCAGTGTTTAAACAATTCTGTCGCCATCACTGACTGACCCACAGCGCTAGCGCTTCTTGCGCTACATAACGCCGCCCTCTGCCCGCCGTCTCCCATGCCGCCAGCGGTCCCTCCGGCCCCCTCTCCCCATCCCCACACCGATGAAAAAGCATCCCCACACCGATGATTGGCCGCCAGTTAGGTTTGGCCAAGCACAGAATGGCAGATAACCAATAGGATTGGCCTTTTCTTAATTTGTTAAACTGGGTACACACTACATGATGTGCGTACCCAGAGATGTCTATAGCGAAGGGACCAGACAGGATAAACACCCATTCGCAGAGTAGCGTGCGGGTTTGAAATCATTCAATGTTCTCCAACCAATGAATGATTTATACAGTGCTCGCAAATCCAAGTCAGTCTGGGCCGACATAGACTTGCAGCGTCCTGGTCCGAGACCGGGCAGGCGGCTGGCATCCTGCGACATCATCCACCCACCACCGGCAGATAGGTTGCCGCCTGCGTTCGCATGGGGATGGCCAGCGTTTTCTTGGACGCAAACGCCCCCCCCTGCCTGCCTCCGTCATGCCCCTCCCACGTGCAAGCGCCACGGAGACTATGCAAGTCTCTGAAGGTGTCTGCACAGAAGCCCTGCACATTGGACTGACAACTCAGGTTAGAATAAGGCACATACATCAGGCATGTCCAAACTGTGGCCCTCCAGCTGTTGTGAAGCTACAAGTCCCATCATGCCTTGCCACAGTTTTGCTAATAGGGAATGCTAAAACGATGGCAAAGCATGCTGGGATGTGTAGTTTCACAACAGCTGGAGGGCCACAGTTTGGACATGCCTGCTCTACATGATATGGACGATAATATCGTTAATCATTATCCTTTAGTGTGTACGCACCTGTAGAGTGTAAATCCCCAGTGTAATTGTGTCACTTCTCCCACCACAACCACCAGGCAGGGGAGAGATTACCAGTTCAGGCAGCTGTCAAACGCTGTAACATGAATTATTTACATCAGCTTGTTTTACTTATCTCAGCTTGTCCTGCATAGATCCACATCTCACACACAGCACTATCCCATGCCCGCAATAAGGGCTAATTCTATTGATTTGTCATCAGAGAGCATTTACTGGTTGTCAGCTCACTGGAAAAGACAGTTGGGCTCTTGTACAGCGCTCCCAAAGTGACAGGGGGGGTGTCCTGACCGCTATCCAAGATGTCACATTTGAATGTTTCTCCCATTACCGAGTCAATATTACAATGCCTTATGTCCAGGAGGGGGGGGGGGAGGGAGGGCTGACATCTGGCCTAGCGAGGACATCGTATCACTGCCACTACCATAATTGGCTGACAGAAACTCCCAAATACACGGCCCCTGAGTCCCTGTGGTGGGGGGAGGCTTAATGCAGTGACTGCTCACCAGATAGGCATCTCTCTCCATCCTCCATCTGATCTGTACGCTGGGGTCAGACACCCCCTTCTCACTTTCTCATGGAGCCGGGAAAATGTCACATTTCCAAGTGCATGAACCGAGGCTTCTAAATCCGAGATGGGCGCAGTTTCTCACTGAGGGAATAAGGTGCCGCCTGCCGGCATCGCAGATCTGACTGCTGCATCGTAAGAAGCAGCTATGGCTGATGTGTGAGGCCAACGGCCACCTGTCACACAGACCGGCCCTCGCAGCTCTGTAGAGGAAGCCGGGACATCTGCACGGGCAGACACAAACACCGGCCTCAGCACTCCCAAAAAACTGGGGTGACACTACCCAGATCCGCCTACACCGCAACCTATAACGGCTCCAGCCTGCCAATCAGAGAGTTAGGCCCTCAGTAAGGGAGGGGTGAAGGTGCTTTTTCAGTTTCCAACTTTTTGTATTTGCATATGTTTAGTTTCGGGGCATGCACAGAATGAAAACGTGCAAGATCATTCCCCTCCCCTGTAAAGTGGGGGACCCGAACAAACAACACTTGTTTGTTCGGGTCCCCCAGAATGCTATTGGGGTACAGCTCCGTTCTTTTCCCTTCGCTATTCCAAAGCAGCAGCAGGAGAGCATGGAGGAATGATTGGCCGTTGAACCCTACGGAGGACTTGATCAGTCTTGCTCCTGGAACCTCAACATGTAAAGTTTATTAGTAACTATTGAATGAAGCAACTTTTATTCTAGGCTAAAGGCGGTCCTTTTAAATAGTTAAAATATAGTAAAAACGTTGGTACTCCTAATACTTCGTACTCCTCTAAAGGCCGAGCTTAGCCATGTGGCAGAGCCTGTGCTCTCCCCCACTGACTGTCGAGGGGTAGGGCTGCTCCACTGCACAGGTAGATTGAGAGTTTGGGCATTTAGGTTTGTGCATGCTGGATCTGACCAGAATGTCGACATGTCTTAAATATGGACAGTCAGAATGTCAACAACGATATAAGGTCAGCAGTCAGAATGTCAGCCTGGTAAAATGCCGACATTACATTGTTGTGCTATTTTTAGGGTTATAGGCTAAAATATGCAATAAACTATGTCAACATTCTGATGTTGACTATAAGAACATGTCTGCATTTGAACCATGTCGGCATTTGTAAATGTTGCTTGTCAGTGTAATGTCCATGTTGACAATCTGAACATCAGCATTCAGAACCTGTTGACATGGTAGTGTCGACATTCTGAATCATTACCACACCTGTTGACGCTATTACAGAGAAATGACTGCCGACTTGCATTGTGTCGCCACCTTCAGTTGGATGTAACTCTAAACAATGTCCTACTTCACTGGCATAATTATGATGCATTTCCGTTTCACTGCCATACTATGCAGTCACGCTGTGAGGCCCCTTGCCACTCTTATTGCCCCAATGCGGGCATTCATTTAAACTTTGGCAAACAAATCATTTTTAATAATGCACAAGCCTCTCCTCGCTTTCCTACAGCCAAGCAATGACTGAATCATGTATTCGTATTCCATTTATTATGTATACATGTTCCGGGTGTGCGGAGGAATATGACAACCTCATTTCTCAATGTTCTGTCTCTATATTGATTACAGCCGTTCAGCAATAATAGGTTGAGATTAGACATGGCGCAGATTACATCCCAGAGAAATGCCTACATAACTCGTTTACACAGCGACGCGTCCAATTCAATTTATTTTATCAGGACAAACATTTCAACCAATAAACAGCGGCCGCAAATTCTTCCCGAATTCACTTTGCCAACTTTCCCATTACAGGCCGTATTGGCCAAGTCAGAAGGAGAAGACAAATGATATTAGCGTTCCTTTTAAAGCATCTCGGTTCTCGTCACCCTGACATCGCACCAGGTTTTTTTTTTTCTTTTAAACAACGTCAAGAAAAAAAAAATCAATAAAACTTTTTTCCTTCTTGTAAAATGACTTTAGTATTGACAAATAGAAGCAGAGATCGCGTTATTGATCTTTCTATTTGTATGTAAAATAAGCGTGAGCTGAGTAAGTTAATCGGCTGGTTTCCAGTGGAACGGGTACACGTCACGCCGGGTGAAATGTTTTTGTGGGTAAAACTTATTTTTTATTTTATTTTTCTACTTATGTTTGTTTTATTCAGGAAATCGATCTCTACAGACTGAACAGCCAGGATAAGCTGGGGCTGACAGTGTGCTACAGGACCGACGATGAGGATGACACAGGGATTTATGTCAGCGAGGTAAGAACATACTGATGACATGAAACCTATTCGGTATTAGCTCATACATAATATGACAACTGCCCCAGGGCTCGCAGGTCTCTATTTGGTGATGAATACAGCCTAAATGTCTGTTGTGATTGTTATATAACCGGCATGTCCAAACTATGGATATTTAGCCAAAAAATGTATCAGGAACAGCTGTAGGGATGCACAGAAAGATTCCCCTGCACAGCCATTTTGTCCTTGCACAGCCATCTTGTTAATGCACAGTTCGCAAACTCTGCCATTACAGATCCGGTTTTAAGGATTTCCATGCTTGATGGCTTAATCGGTGTCCCAGTCAGCTTACCGTGTTCACTCATGCATATATATATTCAGGGCCGGGGCTAAGGTGTCCGGCGCCCTCCTGCAAACCATACATTTTGCGCCCTTTCACATTGCCATTGCAACAAGCTGCAGCCCGATTGTGGGAGTATATGCAACATGCAATCCTATGGAGGATCTCGGGGGCATGTACATGTATGCATACACCATCTCAGTGCTGTGTCCGCAAAATGTTGCAGGCACTAAAGGTGCCCATACACGCTGCTAGAATCGCATACTTTATGGGCTAGATCACATTGCATCGCACAGCATGCATGCAATGTGTGTGCGATGCGATCCGAAAGCAGTACAAAAACTATGTGCAGCACATTACACCCCTCTCGGGACTGAGGGGAAAAGGAGGGGAGAGAAGGAGGAGATGGGAGGAGAGGAGATAGAGGGGGCGAAGTGTTGAGGACTGGCAGTGGCACTGGCACAGCACACTGAGAAGAGGGAAGGAAGGGGAGGCGGCGCTGCTGCCTGTTCGTCATTTGAATGACAGCTGACAGGCGCAGGGAGCAATGGGTAGGGGGCGGATCCGGACATGACATGTCATCCAGGCATTTACAGACAGCGCTTCATGCCTCAGCGCAAGTGTCTGTGAGGAAGAGGGGGCAGGTCGCAGGAGGAGGACAGTGTGTGCGCGGTGCAGGGAGCTGCTCAGCCTCTCCATACTGCCGTCCGCTGTCAGACAGGCACTGCGGGCGGCGTGCAGGAGGCGGTGACAGTGAGGGCTGAGGCAGAGCAGGGAGGGAGACAGCGCCTTTTCAGCATGGCGCCTCCCTGCTTTGCAGTAGCTGCTGAGTGGGTAGCGCCGGCCCTGTATATATTCTAGAAACCTTCACTGCAGAGTATGGGAATAAGTGTTATTACTCACACCATGCTGACAGGGGATGCAGTCAAAATCCCGACAGGGTTAAAATACCGAATGGGTCATAATACCGACAAGGACAAAATCCCGACATTTAAAATACCGACAAGGACAAAATCCCGACATTTAAAATACCGACAAGGACAAAATCCTGACATTTAAAATCCTGACAATGTCAAAATACCGACATATAGAATGTACAGGTGAAAGTGTCAACATGACTTTGGGTCGACAGGTCGCGAGGTCGACATGGGTTTTTTCACTGTTTTTTGACCCGACGTGCCAACAGACGGTATTTCATGCCCTACCATCCACTAGGGCGTGGTGGGAGAATAAAATAGTGTGCCGAGTGCCCGAAGCATAGCGAGTGAAGCGAGGGGCTGCGGTTCACCTCCAGCTGTGACCATGTCTACGGTGTCGACATTCGGGTAAAAAAAAACAGTGAAAACCCTATGTTGACCTCGCGACCTGTCGACCCAAAGTCATGTTGACACTTTCACCTGCACATTCTATATGTCGGTATTTTGGCCATGTCGGGATTTTAAATGTTGGGATTTTGTCTTTGTCGGTATTATGACCCATTCAGCCTGGAATTAGCTAATCTTTATGTAAAATACTAGTTCATTGATATGTTGTTGTTTTTTTCCGCAAAATGTATTTATTGTCAATTCTAAAATGAAATGCCTATTTGTGTTTCTCAGATTGACCCCAATAGCATCGCTGCTAAAGATGGGCGGATCCGAGAGGGCGACCGGATCATACAAGTAAGATCACAATCCTTTTGGGCAGAATTGCCCCCGAACAATAGATTGTCAATGTAGCCTTTTGAAAATTGTGGGCAGGAGAACATCAGCAGACAGCACTTGTCAGATGAGGGAATAGGATTTCCGTTTGTCAGTAATAAGTGGCAGTACGGCTGGGTACAGGGTTATACATTTACATCAAAGCTTTAGGGGTGCGGATTAAAGATAACAGTCATTAGGTAGACACCAGATGGGTAGAGGTCAATAGGTCAACAGGGTTAAATGGTCAACAGGGTAAAGAGGTCGTCATGTAAATAGTTAACACATAATTCTCCTCTGGTACCTTCCTGTCGCCTTACAGATCCTTACCCTAACCTTCCACCATGTACCTAACCCTAACCTTCCACCTTGTACCTAACCCTAACCTTCCACCATGTACCTAACCCTAACCTTCCACCTTGTACCTAACCTTCCTCTCGGGCAGCCTAAGCCTCCCCAAGTACCTAACCCGCCCCCCTCGTACCGTAACCCCACCCCCCTGGTACTTAACTGTCCCCTTACATAGCCTTACCCTACCCATCCACCATATACCTAACCCTAACCTTCCTCTCGGGCAGCCTAAGCCTCCCTTAAGTACCTAACCCTCCCCCCTCGTACCGTAACCCCCCCCCCCCCCCCCCCGGTACCTAACTGTCCCCTTACATAGCATTACCATAACCTTCCACCATGTACCTAACCCTAACCTTCCACCATGTATCTAAGCCTCCCCCTAGTGCCTAACCCCAATTCTCCCCTAGTACTTAACTGTCTCCCTACACAGGTGAACCCCAACCCTCCCCCTGTTACCTAAATGTCAACTTACATAGTCTTACCCGTACCTTTCACCATGTACTTAACCTAGCCTTCTGCTTGGGCAGCCTAAGCCTCCACCAAGTCACCAAGTGCCGGACGCTAACCCTCCCCGCTGGTACCCTGACCTTACACTTACCCTAACCTTCCTCTTGGGCAGCCCCAAGTGCCTAACCCTCCACCCTGGTACCTACCTGTCAAGAGAGTGTGTAGTGAGGATGTCTGACTTCAGTTCTTGTCTGGCAGATTAATGGCATTGATGTGCACAACCATGAAGAAGCGGTGGCCCTCCTCACCAGCGAAGACACAAAGAATGTTTTCTTACTAGTGGCAAGGCCGGAATTACAGGTATTGTTCTGGTGCCTCACAAACATTTCCATTGGGCAGAATCTGCCGTGCAGCCTGGGCCGACATTGTCCAACTAGGCCTCGCCCAGAGCTGCAACATTGTTGCAATGGCCCCATAACCATCAGCAATAGTAACCATTTACAGACGGCTTTAATTCCTTATAATATACACTGGCTGGGATGCCGTCATTGGCCCTTATTCTGGTTGGTGCGGTCAGAGCCGCACACGGGGCTCCGACCGCACAAACCAAGGGCCGCCCACCGGACGGATCGCCACGGCCGTCCGTACACGGACGGCTGGCGATCCGCACAAAAATGGTGGAGGCTACGCCTCCACCATGGTGGGAGCTGCCCCCTGCCTTCGATGGTCGACGACCATCGAAGGCAGGCCCGCACGCCGCGGCAGCTCCCGCAAGCTCAGACCACACGGACAATCGTCCGTGTGGGAGCTTGTAAGGGGGCTGAAAGCTGACATCCGGCGACGTCAGCTTTCCGCCCCCATGTCATGGTAATGAGGGCGTCATGCCCTCATTACCATGCATACGCCCCGCGTTTTCATGGGAACGCCCATGAAACGCGGGGCGTACACATAGGGAAATGAGGGGCTGAAGCCCCTCACGCCCCTATACGCCCCCTTTGCGGCGGACGAAATCCGTCTGCGGCGAAGGGGGCTGCACATGCGCAGAATGACCTCTGCGCATGTGCAGACCACAAACATCGGCGGTACGGCCGCACGCGGGCCGTACCGTGCCGATATGAATAAGGGCCATTATTAGGTTTAAGCCTATTGAGGACGACATGCATTGGGTCCACCACTGAAGGTGTCGACCTAAGACCTGTCGACCTTCAGTGGTCAACTCAATGCATGTAGACATAATTTGAGTCGACACAATGACCTTTGGCCTACTCAGCCAGTGTCCTAGACTTATTGTCCTGGCTTCTTCCCCGTTCATGTGAGCGTTACAGGAATCTGACAACGCAATTGGCCGCTCCTCTAACCAATACCCACCTCTCCGGGAGGCGAGTGTTGAAATGGCAACCTCTTGTTTTAATGATGTACATACAGTAGCGTCATCGGTAGCCGCTGGTTATACAGTTGTTATTAATACTGCAATTATATAGGGGCTGATGCAGAGTTGAACGCAAATGTTACATAATTGTTCGCACATTGCGAGTACAGAACTTAAGGCCCCCATACACTATGCGATTTTGGGACGATTTCATCCGATTTCGGCACTTGGGGCCGATAACCGGGTGAAATCGGCCCAAAATCGCAGGTGTGACATCTGTTCCAATCCGATGCGCGTTCCCGTGCGCATCGGACTGGATCAGGGAGGTCGGACGGTCAGCACATAAGATCACATCTGACCTCCCTGTATGCATATGCCTGCCCACCTGACAGGCATATGCATGCAGATTGACCGGGGGAGCAGTGGGGCGGGCATCGGGTCCCTGAGCGCTTAGCTGGCGGCGCCGGCGAATTATGACCTGGCCAGGCGGTGTGATCACAGATATCAGCAGCAGCGCGGGACGGGCAGTGCAGTGCAGTGGCGGTTATTAGATTTTTTAAATACCTGTCAAATGACTAGCCGTTCTCTGATTGTCTGAGAGCGGGGCTGTGCAATGATACATTGAGTCACCTCACTACCTACACGGGCACTGGGGCTGTGCAATGATACACTGAGTCACTGCACTACCTACACGGGCACCAGGGCTGTGCAATGATACATTGAGTCACTGCACTACCTACACGGGCACCGGGGCTGTGCAATGATACATTGAGTCATTGCACTACCTATGCGGGCACTGGGGCTGTGCAATGATACATTGAGTCACTGCACTACCTACACGGGCACTGGGGCTGTGCAATGATACATTGAGTCATCGTACTACTTACACGGGCACCGGGGCTGTGCAGTGATACATTGAGTCATCGCACTACCTACACAGGCACCGGGGCTGTGCAATGATACATTGAGTCATCGCACTACCTACACGGGCACTGGGGCTGTGCAATGATACATTGAGTCATCGCACTACCTACACGGGCAGCGGGGCTGTGCAATGATACATTGAGTCATCGCACTACCTACGCGGGCACCGGGGCTGTGCAATGATGCATTGAGTCACCTCACTACCTACACGGGCACCGGGGCTGTGCAATTATACATTGAGTCACCTCACTACCTACACGGGCACCGGGGCTGTGCAATTATACATTGAGTCACCTCACTACCTACGCGGGCACCGGGGCTGTGCAATGATACATTGAGTCACCTCACTACCTACACGGGCACCGGGGCTGTGCAATTATACATTGAGTCACCTCACTACCTACACGGGCACCGGGGCTGTGCAATTATACATTGAGTCACCTCACTACCTACGCGGGCACCGAGGCTGTGCAATGATACATTGAGTAATGGAAGCAGACCCTATGCTTATATATGAATGCTGCAGTAATTATTTGGGAGATTGCGTTACTGGAGTAGGGACATATATGTGCACCAGGTACTGGTCCTATCCTGCATCCTAATGTCATCTCTCTCTTGCTCCCCCGGCACGCAGCTGGATGAAGGATGGATAGACGATGACAGAAATGATTTCCTCGATGATCTACACATGGACATGTTGGAGGAGCAGCACCACCAGGCAATGCAATTTACAGCCAGCATGCTCCAGCAGGTATTGCTGTCAGCGTCTCTTGTCAGATCTGATATTCCGATTCCCGGCTCCCATTAAACGGATTAAACTAACCAGCTGGTGTAATGAATATATGAGGTTATGACTAGCAGGGGGGATTTGTCAAGAGCTGTACATTAAAGGCTCACAGGGGAGAGGATGATACATTTTTCTGTGAAAACATTCCATTATTTTAGCTGGATGCACTTAAGATAACCGGACTGACAGCCTGAAACGATCGGCCCGCTGGAGAGATTTGTAATATTCATTTGTGAGAGGGAGAACAGCGCTGTCTCTCTGAATAATGTCCTCTACGTTCTGCCAGCAGCAGCAATGTAACCCCCAAGCGGGAGATACGGAGCTTTTACGTGGAACTAATCGTAACACGAAATCTAGATATGTTTATACCTTGTTAGCTCTGAGTTTGCCTTGAATATCAGAACAGCTTCTATTTATTTAGAACAATAAATAAAATAAAGCAGCGCTGAAGTTACAATGTAAAATATTTATTACATACACTAATAAAACATTTTAAACATTAAAAATGAACCAATGGTATAAAAGGTTGTAGGATGGACCCAAATGTTATAGTCACCGATATTGAAGTAATCACCGATAATGGAAAGGTATTTCGAGACCTGCTCTGATCCTTAGGGCAAAGGGGGGGGATGAGGGAGTCCTTAATTGCCACTTGGTGGTATCCTGATGTTGTTATTACGGACTGCAACCGATGGCATAGGTGGAAATTAGCCAAATCGGGAGTCCCACTGCTGCGAGTGGTCAGGTATCCAACGTTGTTCTGTGGCTTGAGACTTTCAAGATGGTGGGTTATCCGATCAGATGATTAAGCAGGTGAGGTGGTCCTTATGGTGAAAAGGGTGAAGTCCTTAGGACAATATGGGTCCAACCGATGTAGCACCTGGTGCAGATGGTGCTACATCGGTTGGACCCATATTGTCCTAAGGACTTCACCCTTTTCACCATAAGGACCACCTCACCTGCTTAATCATCTGATCGGATAACCCACCATCTTGAAAGTCTCAAGCCACAGAACAACGTTGGATACCTGACCACTCGCAGCAGTGGGACTCCCGATTTGGCTAATTTCCACCTATGCCATCGGTTGCAGTCCGTAATAACAACATCAGGATACCACCAAGTGGCAATTAAGGACTCCCTCATCCCCCCCCTTTGCCCTAAGGATCAGATCAGGTCTCGAAATACCTTTCCATTATCGGTGATTACTTCAATATCGGTGACTATAACATTTGGGTCCATCCTACAACCTTTTATACCATTGGTTCATTTTTAATGTTTAAAATGTTTTATTAGTGTATGTAATAAATATTTTACATTGTAACTTCAACGCTGCTTTATTTTATTTATTGTTTTTTCCTGTACTTGGGAGCTGACTACTCCCATAAGCAGCTGCTGTTTTGATTAAACCACTCCTGGCAGGTGCTCCTAAACCAACCCAAGTTGGTCCCCTTTCTTCTATTTATTTAGAACATAGGGGCTAATTCAGCTTCCGGCGCTAATATCACAAATTGGGCATTTTTAGCAAGTCGGCAATTCCGTGCACCCACCAGCCCTTAAACCGTGGTTGCATGGAAAAGTGCTGGTGGGGGGGGGCTCATCAGTGCAGGACAAGAATTCTAGTCTTGAAATAGCAGATACAGTGTTCTGAACAGTGGCATAGCTACATATGCGGCAGACCCTGCGGCGGCTTGGGGGAACGGCGCCTGCGGGCTCTGTGGTGGGCGCCGCCGGCTGAATTGACATGTGACCCAGGCGGCAGTGAGTGCTGAGCTGGTCCCGTCCTGTACATATCTAATAAGCCCAGCGCAGTGCATATTGAATGAGCGGGTCCCCGTTCCGTGCATATGTAATGAGTGGGTCCCGCTCATTACATATGCATGGGGTGGGGACCCGCTCATTCAATATGCACTGTGTTGGGTCCTTGCTTATTAGATATGCACGGAGCGGGTCCTACTCAGTGCTCACTGCTGCCTGGGTTGCCTGTCAGCTCAGCCAGCGGCACTGGAAATTTTTTTGGCAGAGGGGAGAAAAATTTCTAGCTACGCCACTGGTTCTGGAAGCATAAGCAGAGGTAGGGGAAGAGTTTTCAACTTTCCTAGAGGACAAGTGAAGGTTTTTATAAACCGACCAATCAGATTGCAGTTATCATTTTACAGACTGTATTGGCTACATCAGTTAACCCAGCAGGTGCACAGGTGTACTAATTACTCAGAGACACATTTTATAAGGTCCGCAGGTGGAATTAATTATTGAACTTGTGATTCTGTGAGGAGACCTGCGTGGGGTAATGAGGACCGAGTTCCCTGACCACTGGGCTAGATAATAGCTAGAATCTGATTGGTTAGTAGATAAAACACCTCCGCTACAGATTGGCTGTGCACAGTTGCGGCCTACCCCTGTGAGACTCCAACTCTTCCTCTCTTGAGCGTGTTCCAGGTCAGACTCACTGTGATTCCACCCTTGCCCTATAAGAACCGGCCACTGGCAAAGCTTAATTTAGTCAACAGCATAATAGTATTGATATGATATTGATATCACGTATAAAGTAAACGGTTGTTCATTAGGAGCTGAAGCGGAGTATTCCCAAACTGCTTACCCTGCAGAATTGTGCCACACCTCGCTTGCATGGTGGTGTTAGAAAAATTAAAATTTTCCAGCTTCTGTTTGATATTTTTTTTTTTTTTTTTTTAGAAAAAACTTGAAGAAGACGGAGGAACCACGGACACTGCGACCATCTTGTCCAACCAGCTGGAGAAGGACAGCGGGGTCGGACGCACAGACGAAAGCACCCGTAACGACGAGTCCTCGGAGCAGGAAAATATTGCGGATGATCACACTACATCCTCCAACACGCTTGGAAGTCAGAAGAAGCTCATGTACAGCCAGGATACTCTGGGCAGTGGAGACCTGCAGTTCAGCAACGAGTCTTTCATATCTGCAGATTGTACCGATGCCGATTTCTTGGGCATCCCCATGGACGAGTGCGAGAGGTTCCGAGAACTTCTCGAACTGAAATGCCAGGTGCAAAGTTCCAGCCAGCGCAGTAGATATTACCAAACCAGCACCATGGAGACCAACCGGAGCGACCAGGAAAGTGTAGACCATGAACTAGAACTGCTGAACGAGGAGTTACATAGCATTGAGCTCGAGTGTTTGAACATTGTCCGTGCACACAAAATGCAACAGTTGAAAGAGCAATACAGAGAGTCCTGGATGCTACACGATAGCGGGTTTCGCAATTACAACACAAGCATCGATGTGCGCCGACACGAGCTCTCCGACATCACCGAACTGCCAGAGAAGTCGGACAAGGACAGCTCAAGTGCCTACAACACCGGGGAAAGTTGCCGCAGCACCCCTCTGACTCTGGAGATCTCCCCTGACAATTCATTGCGCAGGGCGGCGGATGTCCTAAACTGCCCAAATGTAGAGGGGGCAGCGGGTAGCGCCTCCTCCGATACATCTCAGAAGAGCTTGCGACCAAGCGGTGGCAGTCGAGAGTCCAGCCCCGCCAGGTACCTCCAACCCGCCTCGGACTCTGACCCCAGCAAACCAACGGAAGTCAGAGACAAAAAAGCCAGTGACTTGGGTAAAAATCAGAGTTCGACAGAAAAGCCGCCCAGCTCTTTTGCGCCACCGTATCGCCACTCGCCTTATAAACACGCCCACATCCCCGCTCACGCACAGCACTATCAAAGCTACATGCAGCTCATCCAGCAGAAATCTGCGGTGGAGTACGCACAGAGCCAGATGAGCTTAGTCAGCATGTGTAAAGACCTACAAAACGCGTCGGAGCCCAGGATGGAATGGAAAGTGAAAGTACGGAGTGACGGAACGCGTTACATCACCAAGCGGCCGGTTAGAGATAAACTGCTGCGAGAAAGGGCCATCAAGATCAAGGAAGAGAGGAGCGGGATGACGACCGACGATGACGCCATAAGCGAGATGAAGATGGGACGTTACTGGAGCAAGGAAGAACGGAAGCAGCACATCCGCAAGGCTTCTGAGCAGAAGAAGAGGAAGGAGTTCATGTTGCAGAGCAGGCTGGATTGTTTGAAGGAGAAACAGACTGCGGAGGACACCAAGGAGGTCAGTATCATTGACCTCAGCCACAAAAAAATGATGAAGAAGCGCAATAAAAAGGTTTTCGACAACTGGATGACCATACAAGAACTGTTAACGCACGGGACAAAATCTCCGGACGGATCCCGAGTGTACAACTCGCTGCTCTCTGTCACAACTGTATAAAGATGTCCGAACTAATTTGACTTTTTTTGTAAATAAACTACCGCTGCGGTAGAATTCCCCGCCTCGTTCAATGTGGCAAGTATTTTTTTTTTCTAAATATAAGATAATTACAGTCACTGTGTTAATAGTTCTCTCTGGGGGGGAGGGGGGAGAAAAACACATTTTACGGTGTCGAAATTGGACATAAGCTCATTGCTGCTTACAACACAGTAACCAATCGTGTGCGTGCATCCAGAGCCTTTTGGGGGCCCCCCGGGACAGCAGAGGGCCCAATTTCCAGCTTGGCTAAAGGCAACTTGCAGTATTTTCTTATATCAACCGTAATTGTTTTTCATATCTTGTACAGTTGTTAAATGTAAGATTCCAAATAACCCCTTATTACACATATGTAACACATTTTTAATCTTTATTCATAAAATAAACACAAGCTTTTTTTTTTTTCCGCATGAAAACACGAAAAGCAACTGCCAATATAAATATGATATTTTATAAAACTGTATTTTGTGATATTACTTTGCTGTTGTGTTTTTATATTACTCTGCCCTATTTATCTACAATAACGGGATAACTCATAGTGCAAGCCAGCAGCTTACAGGTAACAGGCCAATCATTGTATGTATCCATTCTTATTAAGGTCACATTTTATATGAATTTCAATTGTCTAGCTTTAACGAGGTTTTAAAGCTTGTCTGCCGTCATCATCAACAACCCCAGTCGCTTCTTTACTGAAACAAACATTTTGTGTCAATTTTTTCTTTCAAGATTTGTTTGTACTGATATAAAACAAAATGCAACTTAAAAAAAAAAATCACAATTGGTTGCAAAAATGGCAATGACAGAAAATAAATTATTGTTTTGTATCCACAATAGCCTAAAACAGTGTTGGTTTCCTTATTTTTTTTTTATTAATATTTTTTATATAGCCATTTACAGGGCAGATGTACTAAGCCACGTATATAGGGTTATACGGTTGTTCGCTGCTTAGCGAGCCCTGAAATGCCCGCAAACACATCCCCTCTCTTGCGGACGAAGGGGAGAGAAATTGTTCGATGGTCGCTGACCATCGAATTATTTCTCTCGCCATCGGAAATAAAAGTCAGTCACAACTGACTTTTATATCCATTTGTGTGTGCGGAAGAGGGGGCGAGCCCTGATGTCATATGACATTGGCCCGTCCGTGTTCCCTTAGTCCAGCCCCATTTCTGGCCCTCCCTCCCCGTAATGAACGGCTCGGCGAGTGTCTAACTCGCCAAAAGCCATCCGGTGCTGAGGTTTGCGCATGCGCAGAAATGCACATGCGCAAACCCCGACCATTGGGGCTGAGGTCGAATTTGGATTGCTGAATCGGCCCTGTAAAGTGGAGATAAACAAACAACCAATCAAATCCTAACTGTCATTTTCAAACACGTGTAGCGTGGCAGACAGGAGCTGGTTGGCTGGGACGTTATCCCTTTCCAATGCTTAGTAAATCGGCCTCTTTGTCTTAAATATTATTATGATGCGTCTAGCTCGGTGTTTCTCAAACTTGGGGGGAAATGTATCGGAATCTATCAGGAACTGATTGGTTGGAACTTTATCTCTCTCCAAGCATTGCCCCCTCGTTTCTAAAGGGTAAATTTACTAAAGCTTCTGAAATAAGGTGATGATATCCGTAGACACCAATCAGATTCTATCATTTTCTAGGATGAAATAGAAAAATCGTAGACAGAATTTGATTTTTTACATTTCCATGGGTTGAGGGGGTGCTCGCCCAGGGATCGGCAATGCCCACTGCCAGCAGGTATCATCAGCATAAGCGCTCCTGGCCAATAGGAGTCCTGGGGGACTTCAGTGTGTATGCATTATGCTGATTCCCTGGTGGTCCCCAGGGGATCATAAAGCGATGTAGCTGTGAGATCTTCCGGGGTTCCCAGTAGCGCAGCTCGGCCCAGCAGAATTCCGGCCATATCACATAAGAGATTAAAGATATCCATGCTTGAGCAGGGGTGACTTCATTAGTACCTAACCCATTTTGATTGAACCATCTGTGCTCAAGCGTGGATATCCTTGAAACCTGGAATTACTTCTGTAATTCTTGAGAGCCAAGTTTGAGAAGCACTGGTACAATCTAATCTTATCTAGCGTCTTAAAACAAAAAAGGAAAACTGTTACAATGAATAATATTAAATAACATCTTTACTTGCAGAGATTTACCTGGCATAACACCTGTCTGGAAATGTTTATTGGTGTATGCTAAAATGTCTGAAACATAATGTAATGGCAAGAGGTTATGGGATTGTTTTTAGCTTTAATCCACTGTCCGAGCACTTGCTGTATTCATTTTTCAGCTGTGTCTGTTTGAGTGCAACTAATTTTGTGTCAAGCCCCTCCCCTACTGCTCAGTTTTGACAAGCCCCTCCCCTCTGCTCAGTTGTAACCAGCTCCTTCCCTACTGCTCAGTTATGTTAAGCCCCTCTCCTACTGGCCAGTTTCCACAAGCCCCTCCCATACTGGCCATTTGGGACAAGCCCCTAAACCCCTCGTTTACTGAATAGTTGTGACAAGCCCCTCCTGTACCACCCAGTTGGGTATTGTCAATTACTGCTGAATCATTAAAGCCCCAAAGAGCAACACCCCTGCCTCTGGCGACTCTTATACTGTATGTTCATGTACAAGCTGATCTAAAGTCTGAGGGGCTTGACAAACAGTGACATCACTAAGGCATGATGGTCTAGCAGCATGACTGAAAACTCACCAAAGCCTAGAAGAGAGACGATACAAAATATATCATTTATACATTGTTCTTCTTTATTTTAGCTGTCCCATTCATTTATACTGTATTTATTATTACAGGAGATATTGCATAGAACACTTTCTGGATTTCAGGTTAACCAATTCACACAAAGCAAATGTTAATTCAACAGAAATGACCACTGTTATCTTTTGGCTTATCGTAAAGCATCATACATTGTACTGGTCCCTCTATAGCATTGCACCTGTCCTTGCTTCAAGCTTGCACAAGACTACACGTGTTTCACCAATATGCATGACCTTGGGCTAGCGATTGCTAGATAGGAGCTTACATATTGGACTCAATAGATCATGTGAATGATGTCCTGCCCTGATTGGCTACAGCTTGGGTTTAACTCTGTCCTCAACGACTATGCAGATGTGTCCACAGCATTGGGTGTACAGGTGTCAGATCTCACCCGCTACTCTTAGCATATCTTCAAGGCACACATGCTAATTGTTCTGTTATTGTCAAAACTCTTTTCTCATCCCGATGAGCACTGAGGAGAATAAACTCATTTTACACTTAATTTCCTCCCAAATCTCAGTTTGCAAGTTACATGGTGATCAAGAATATGCAGAAATTAATTAATTTCTGCGGTAATGATTTTACTAGGGGCACATACAGCACAATAAGCAGAATAATGGAAAATCAATTTATATTACCAGCTTAATGAAACAATTATTCACGTATAGTTGCTTTTAATAGATCTATTAATATGCTGTTTTAGGTGTATTTGCGAAAATCGTGTCTATGAAATGTAATATGATCTGTATTATTCTGTAATCACTGAAAGGAACACATTGTACAATCACAAAGACCTGTAGTTCAGATCACATTACATCTGTAGTATAGCTGGGATGCAAACACTAATGCTAATACTAATTTCTGACCACACAAAAAAAACGGTATTTTGCAGATTTTTTACCGTTTTAAAACGGTAATATGTGCGGTCTGAAAGGTGCAGAGTGATTTTACCGTTTCCAAAAAATGTTTTTTGGAAACGGTAAAAAAGCAGGGTCCTGCCCGTTTCAGACCGTTTTTTGTTTTGCTGTCTGAAACGGTACCCAGGCAGCAGTGAACACTATTGGTCCCCAGCGCAGTACATATTTAATGAGCTGACCGCTCATTACATATGCGCATATGGAATCAGCCGCTCATTACATATGCACTGCGCTGGCTCAGAGCAGATCAGCTACTGCTCACTGTCAGACCCCCTACCCATATGTGATCCAGGTATTTCCCCGGGGGCACTACATGTCCCAGCATGCCCTGTCAGCAGTAGCGGCGGTGCTAGGTGGAGATGCTCCATGTACAGACACGCATGGGCCCCCCTCTAGCACCTGACGGCGGCGGATGCCCCAGCTGTCAGTCACTGGCTGCTATTCCCTGCTACTTGACGTGGCACTGGGCGCCGCCATCTTGTGACATCACCCCCAGGGCTGCACTCACTAGCAGATGCCGCTGAGTGAGAGTAGTGAGAGAGAGCTGCTGGGCTGGAGGGAGAGAGGTGAGTGTCATTGCTCACTCCCTGTAATGTAGGAGGGCAGACAGAGTAAAAAAGCAGGGTCCTACCCGTTTCAGACTGTTGTTTTTTTTTTGCTGTCGAAACGGGTCTGAAACGGTACCCAGGCAGCAGTGAACACTATTGGTCCCCAGCGCAGTGCATATTTAATGAGCCGATCACTCATTACATGTGCGCATATGGAATCAGCTGCTCATTAAATATGCGGATAACATCTATACATCCAGCCCGCAGCAGTCACATGACACCATTGTACATAACACCTCCACATCTGGCCCACAGCAGGCACATGACGCCATTGTACACAACACCTACACATCCAGCCCGCAGTAGGCGATGGCTATGCGATTGGAGTGGCAGTATATACTGTCACATCGTACAGCTTTCCAATGTGTTTCCTTTAAGTCTGAATCATCAGTTGTTAGAATTGCAGAAGCGATGATACAACGTTGGGATCTCGGAGCTGAGAACAGCAGTGGAGGCTGCAGGCCAAGGATAACTGAATTTGTGTTTGTTAAATGAAAATGCTGATTTGTGCACATTAAGCGATCCCAAATAAGATGAGGCAGGGCCGCCTGTTCCCTGGGGATTTGTGGATGAATGCTTAATTATATTTAAAAAGTGAAAGAATGGAAATTAGCATAATGTGATTATTTTCCTGTGGCCTTTGGAAATGGGGTACCAGATCCTGTGCTTGTTAGCAAAATTACCCACGTGCCTGCAGGCGGCCAAATGCAAACTTTATTCCTCACTGTTTACAGCGCTGCGTTTGTGTGTAGTCAGCCGCACTGTACAGGCAGAACTTTGTAGAGTTCTATTAGGTTCCGAAATATGGCCGTAAATTGTGTGACCGGTGCCACTACCCAGGGTGCAACGCCCGGCCTGACTGCATTGTCGCTGCCCCAGTGTCTCAGGACTAACCCTAACCCTGGTGTCCTGTTTCCAGACTCTCTCCTCTAGTACGTCGTATTGACAAAGAGGGGGGCGGTGGGTGTTCCAGGGCAGCCCTGCTAAGTGCTCCGGTTGTCGGAGTCTGTCTGTGAGTGGTCCTAACATTTACTATAGTATGCTTGGGTCAGCCTAGTTGTCACATACCTGTCCCATACGTAGGTGCTGATTCTGGTTCACTCAGTAAGCTGCGAGGCTCCGCCAAATACCCACACACACCGCCAAGAAATCTTTCAATGGTCCCTGACATTGAATGATTTCTCCTCCTTTCACAGATAAAAGTAAGTAGAGATTGACTTTGATTTGCAGCCGCCAGGACGAAGACAGGTGGGGTGGCTGATGTCACATGACATCAGCCATGACATCAGCCGCCAGCCCCCGGCACACTTTGTCCCGCCCAGATTCCCATGGGGACGTGCATGAAACAATGGGAGCTCCCATGGGCGACAACTGACTGAAACGCAGGATTTTAGGAGGAAGGTTCCAAATATTTAATTCCAGTATTCCATCGCTGGTCACCATGCTCCTCTGTGACTGCAGCTGAGTCTGACCGTACTGAGAGTACGCATGGCAGGGAAGCTGGCAATTGTGGCTGAGTTAACCCATTTTTGGCCAACTTGCAGCGAATTGATTTGGCCCCATGTGTATATAGACGTTGTATTTGTATGCAGACGAATGGTAGCTCCGGCGGCATTTGGAGCTGTGAATTAGGGGCGATAGGTTTTTCCCTAGTGCCTAAATCATATTAAATGTTTCCGTATGAATGAATTCCACTGGATTTCTCAGTAAATAGATGCATTTCCCAGCAGCTAATAGGCCACATGCGTCTTCCTTGCCCCTGTTGGTTTATTAAACCTCGAGTGTTGTAGATAAAATAATCAGATTAGCAGTCTACTAATCTCCCCAAATACCCGCAGGAGCCTCTAATAACACAAACAGGATTATATCGTTGTGCTGGTGGCTGACTCCAGCCTGGCACTTCCAGAGCGAGCAGTATGTGTACCGCGCTCTTACTCTGGCCCGTATTCAATGCGGTCGGCAAGGGGGTTAAACGGCGAGGATCACCAAAGACAAGCTACCCTCAGTATTTAACCCCCGCACCGGCCGCTCACCATATTCAATGTTCCAGGGGACTCCTCACTGTGGGCCTTATTTTGGTTCACTCTTTCTGACAAAATCCTTCTTAGATGGACAAAACCATGTGCACTGCAGGGGAGCATATGCAAAATGTGCAGAGAGAATTAGATTTGGGCGGGGTTTTCTTCAAAGTGAGATCTATATTGAAGTGTAAAAATAAAGCAGCCAGTATTTTCCCTGCACAGAAACAAAATTACTCACCCAAATGTAATTCTCTCTGCACATGTTACATCTGCCCCCCTGCAGTGCACATGGTTTTGTCCATCTAAGAAGTATTTTGTCAGAAAGAGTGAACCAAAATAAGGCCCCGTCAGAGGACGGCGAGGATTCCCCCAAACAGGGAGGCTCATGGCTAATGCAGGGGGCCTGCTGCATTTATCTGCGAGCCTCGCTGTTTTAGCGGACGCACACGCCGTTTCCACGAGGCTGTAAAAACTTAGGGAGGTGGAAATGGCGTGTGCAGGGGGTCAGTTGAATACTATGTGTATATCATTCCCATCTCCACTGGAAATGCAGGGAATAGATGCAATTTATGTGGGTCAATAAAGCTGTTGTCCTACCAGCAGGGAATCTCATGCGTGTGTGTCTGCTTTATCCGTGTGAATACAGTGCATTCTCTAATGTGGGTTCCGTACAATGGGCCTCATTCAGACATGATCGCACCGCTGCGAATGTGTACGGCGGATGATTATCAATGCACCGTGCATAGTCTTACTGCGATGAAAGCCTGAATCTACTTATATACACACGCCAATCGCAAGGTGATTGGCAGGTGGTAGGAGTCTGTGGGTTGTAACCAGCCGTGTAGTGGGAGTGCTAAGAAAAACGCAGGCGTGCCTAGGAAAATGCTGCGCGCGTCCGGGAAGACGCAGGCGTGCCTAGGAAAATGCTGCGAGTATCCGGGAAAACAGGTGTGCCTAGGAAAATGCTGCGCGTGTCCGGGAAAACACAGGTGTGCCTAGGAAAATGCTGCGCGTGTCCGGGAAAACACAGGTGTGCCTAGGAAAATACTGCGCGTGTCCGGGAAAACACAGGTGTGCCTAGGAAAATGCTGCGTGTGTCCGGGAAAACGCAGGCATGCCTAAGAAAATGCTGCACGTGTCCGGGAAGACGCAGGTGTGCCTAAGAAAATGCTGCAAGTGACCGGGAAACCGCAGGCGTGCCTAGGAAAATGCTGCGAGTGGCCGGGAAAACGCAGGCGTGCCTAGGAAAATGCTGCACGTGTCCGGGAAAACGCAGGTGTGCCTAGGAAAATGCTGCGAGTGGCCGGGAAAACGCAGGTGTGCCTAGGAAAATGCTGCGCGTGTCCGGGAAAACGCAGGTGTGCCTAGGAAAATGCTGCGCGTGTCCGGGAAAATGCAGGCGTGCCTAGGAAAATTCCGCAAGTGTCCGGGAAAACGTAGGCGTGCCTAGGAAAATGCTGCAAGTGGCCGGTAAAACGCAGGTGTGCTTAGGAAAATGCTGCACGCGTCTGGGAAATCGCAGGCGTGCCTAGGTAAATGCTGGGAATGTCAAGGAAAATGCAGGCGTTCCCAAGTGTTCTAGGGGGCAGTGTGTGACATCAGTAGCAGGCTGGATATGCCTGTATTCACAGCCGCTAAGAAAGTCCAGCACTACGCGGAGCCTGCGATGGGTTGTGGTCGGCATAAACATAATTTGATGGTGAGTCTGTTATGATGGGTTTTGGACATAGTTGCTCGGAAGCAAATGTATGTGTAGCCGTACATTCGCCTACTTTTGAAAACTATTTTGAGGGAGATTATAGTTGGTAACAGAATTTTGCACAGTGCCCCATTGAGGGGGCGTGTCATGCTCCACCAAAAGGGCGTGTCTAGTTCCATATATGGTGAGATTGTGAAAAGAGATTGTGGCACCTAGAAGCGTGGGTGTGCACTGCCACATCTGAGAGGAATCTTTTAAAATGACTTATATCCAAATGTAGATAAGCCCAAGAGCAGTTAGTAAGAGCTACTATACTTGGTAACGTGCTGGGAAATGGTGCTGATGATTCAATGTAAATGTATCTATCTCTCATTCCTTTTATCCAAAAAAATGTAACAGTGTAATGTGGGCTAGGTGACATGAGGGGAATTGCTAGACTAATGAGGGAGAAAGGGAGATTGCTGCTATGTCAGGGAGTCTCCTGCAGGAGGGGAGGTAACTATGATGTAACAGTGTAATGTGGGCTAGGTGACATGAGGGAGAGTGGGAGATTGCTGCTAATTCAGGGAGTCTCCTGCAGAATGCAGGAGGGGCGGTAATTATGATGTAACAGTGTAATGTGGGCTAGGTGACATGAAGGAGATTGCTAGACTAATGAGGGAGATTGCTGCTATGTCAGGGAGTCTCCTGCAGAATGCAGGAGGGGAGGTAACTATGATGTAACAGTGTAATGTGGGCTAGGTGACATGAGGGAGATTGCTAGACTAATGAGGGAGAGAGGGAGATTGCTGCTATGTCAGGGAGTCTCCTGCAGAATGCAGGAGGGGAGGTAACTATGATGTAACAGTGTAATGTGGGCTAGGTGACATGAAGGAGATTGCTAGAGTAATGAGGGAGAGAGGGAGATTGCTGCTATGTCAGGGAGTCTCCTGTAGAATGTAGGAGGGGAGGTAACTATGATGTAACAGTGTAATGTGGGCTAGGTGACATGAGGGAGATTGCTAGACTAATGAGGGAGAGAGGGAGATTGCTGCTATGTCAGGGAGTCTCCTGCAGAATGCAGGAGGGGAGGTAACTATGATGTAACAGTGTAATGTGGGCTAGGTGACATGAGGGAGATTGCTAGACGAATGAGGGAGAGAGGGAGATTGCTGCTATTTCAGGGAGTCTCATGCAGGAGGGGAGGTAACTATGATGTAACAGCGTAATGTGGGCTAGGTGACATGAGGGAGATTGCTAGGCTAATGAGGGAGAGAGGGAGATTGCTGCTATTTCAGGGAGTCTCCTGCAGAATGCAGGTGTGGAGGTAACTATGATGTAACAGTGTAATGTGGGCTAGGTGACATGAGGGAGATTACTAGACTAATGAGGGAGTGATGGAGATTGCTGCTATGTCAGGGAGTCTCCTGCAGAATGCAGGAGGGGAGGTAACTATGATGTAACAGTGTAATGTGGGCTAGGTGACATGAGGGAGATTGCTAGACTAATGAGGGAGAGAGGGAGATTGCTGCTATGTCAGGGAGTCTCCTGCAGGATGCAGGAGGGGAGGTAACTATGATGTTACAGTGTAATGTGGACTAGGTGACATGAGGGAGATTACTAGACTAATGAGGGAGTGAGGGAGATTACTGCTATGTCAGGGAGTGTCCTGCAGAATGCAGGAGGGCAGGTAACTATGATGTAACAGTTTAATGTGGGCCAGGTGACATGAGGGAGATTGCTAGACTAATGAGGGAGAGAGGGAGATCACTGCTATGTCAGGGAGTCTCCTACAGAATGCAGGAGGGGAGGTAACTATGATGTAACAGTGTAATGTGGACTAGGTGACATAAGGGAGATTGCTAGACTAATGAGGGAGAGAGGGAGATTGCTGCTATGTCAGGGAGTCTCCTGCAGAATGCAGGAGGGTAGGCAACTTTGATGTAACATTGTAATGTGGGCTAGGTGACATGAGGGAGATTGCTAGACTAATGAGGGAGAGAGGGAGATTGCTGCTATGTCAGGGAGTCTCCTACAGAATGCAGGAGGGAAGGTAACTATGATGTAACATTGTAATGTGGGCTAGGTGACATGAGGGAGATTGCTAGACTAATGAGGGAGAGAGGAAGATTACTGCTATGTTAGGTAGTCTCCTGCAGGAGGGGAGGTAACTATGAGTACATATCCATTCGCACGTCTTAACTGAACGCTGGCCGCCCAAATTACTGAAATGGAAATAGATGTTTGATACATCAGGTTAAATTGATTCATATCACATATTAGTGCGGCCGGATTGTATGTTTGATAAGGGCTTAATGGGCGATATGAACCATTCATAGGAGCTCATCCAATATAACATTACACTCTGGTAAAACCATCTGAAGTAATACCGCAGGCACAGAGCACATTACAGGAGCGGAATATATCTTTATATCGTGCTATTAGCCTTTGTGCAGCTCAGACAGGGTTGAACTTTCCAGCATCCCAGTATTAGCAGGAGGAGGTGACCTTCATCCTACATTGTATTCATTTCTTTCACAGGTCCTTGCTGGTGTGACAGTCTGTCCCCTGCTGGGTCCGGGATGACAGTGGAAGATAGGCAGGGCAGGCCGAGCGCCCGCTGCTCCCCCAGCATGCACCAGGAGCAGTCTGGAGTGCGCTCTTTGTTTTACTGGAGATGCTTTTTCATCTTTGTGGAACATTTATAAGACCACAAAGTGTGTGTTTACCTTACAGCGTATTAGTCATTGTTGTGGCAGCAATTCCTGGCATGTCACATGGGGGGGATCCTGTAGTGACAAAGCCCTTCCTAATATTATTGTATAGTTATATTGAGGAATGCACAGGGGTAATCGTTAGAGGTTTCCCACACACGTTTTATATCAGTGACGGCTAACCTGGACACTCCAGCTGTTGTTGAACTACACATCCCAGCATTCCCTGCATCCGTTTTAGCATGGCCACATAGTAAAACTGTTTTATATGGAGAGAAACAGCAATACAATCACAGTAGGGATGGCCACCTGGAACCATTGATGTTCTCCGTCCCATGGAAATGCTTTGTCCATTTTATGCCGGGATTACGAAGAGCCGGCCACCACAGCACGCTTGTTTCCAGTGGGTGATTAGGTCCTTTTGTAGGTTACATCACACACGTACACTGTATAGCCATAATGGTACCTTACAATGCCCGTCCCTATATCATGGGCCGTTCTTCACATCTGTTATTATAGGGTATGATTACGGCCATTAAAGTAGAGTATTGTGCTGGTGAGGCGGAGAAACACTTGGTCGGACGCTGACTGGCTGGCTGCCTGGAGTCCGAGGCTGCACTGTGCCCCCGGGGAAACTCGGGGGTGCCGGACATGCACGGGTGATCCCAAGTCACCTTGCACGAATGGCACTCGCACTGCGCACTTCCCTTTAGGTTAGCGCTTCACGTCCTTACCCTGTCCTTTTGGATGGGGTAGGACAATTTTTCACACCCCCCCCCCCCCCCCCCGGCCTTCTGGCTAGGGCCTTATTCTTTTCTTTTTATGATTTGCACGTTTTGCACTTCACGTTTTTCGTTAGTTTGTCACGTTTTTTCATTTGGGTAGTGCGGCTGTCCCTAACGGGCCTTCCGTTCCCCAAACGTGACTGGGACTCTTCACCTTTTGGGGAGAGTCCCGGTTCCCTCGAGGGCAACCCCGAGCCGCAAGGCGGAGGGAAGCCTAAGCGGGTCCCTCCAAACCTTCGGGTGCGGAGGACCCACCGTCCGAAACCCTTCCGGGGGTGGAGGAAACGCGGGTCTCTCTAAGCTTCGGCGAAGAGGACCCACCGATCCCTTTTTTCCTTCCTAGGCCTTATGGCTGAGGGAGGTCAGGGGAACCATGGGGCCTTTCTCCTTTGGGAGAGGGCCACAAGTTCTGTACGGCTGCCCCCTGTGCACGCGTTTAGTCACGTCACTGGTGGTGGTGGGAGCACACCTCGGGCTCCCTGAGTTTCTTCAAACTCATTGCCAAACAGTTCCTCTAATACAGGGGTTCTCAAACTCGGTCCTCAGGACTCCACACAGCAGGTCATGTTTTCCAGGTCACCCGGCAGGTCCACTGTGTGTGATCAGCTGGCACAATTAAAAACATACTGTAAACTGTATGGGGTCCTGAGGACCGAGTTTGAGACTCTTTCCTATAAGGTATTCTATGGAACTAGTCAATATTTAGATTTAAGGGGCAAGTCAATCCATCCCACTAAAATGAAATCTCATAAAGTGAATGCCGAAACCACAGTTTCGGTATGGAAGATGTTGGTGCTGCAGCTAGAAACTTTGCCCTCCCCCCCCCCCCTCATACATTAATATATTTATTTAACTACATGCCTGTTGCCATGGGTTTTTTTACTCATTGCTAGGGGTTTCATGTTCTATGTCAAAGGTTTCATGCTCATTGGCAGGGGTTTACATGCTTGTTGCCAGTGGTTACCATGCACACAGCACATCAGTGCTGAAGAAATCCAGCACTACCAGGTAGCGCTGTACGCACTGCACTCCCCTGACAGACGATAGAGGTCTATCATTTGTCTCCTCCAAGGTGGCGGACATTTTTGGAGGGACGTTTTAGCAGATACCATTCGGACTGATAGACTGCATGGCATCTGCAGAGATTCTATGCCCCTGCAGGGCCGGCTGCCTCCACCACCACTTGGGCTGCGGTGCCATAGTTACGCCACTGAGAGACGTATTAAACATTCAACAGAGATTAAGTGGCAAAGTTGTCCGGAGCAACCAGCTTCTTGCTGCCATTAACTGTATCTAGCACAGCCTATAAACTGACAGAAGCTGTCTGTTTGCTATGGCATCTTCTCCATGTTTTCTGTTGAAGGTTTGTTACATCTTCCCCAAAAAGAGAACCATAACTCCCAACATGGCCCATTCCAGTAGGGACAAAATGCTCTGTTCCTGGACATCCTTGCCAGTTGCAGTTGCAGAGGTGGAACTGCACCACTGTCAAAATTCAAATAGGGGAGCCACACCTGCCAATGACTCCCGGACTGTGGGTGGCAGTTCTTCGGGCTCCCCTATCTGAATGTTGGACTGTGCTGCAGCCCTCCAACTCAGCAACTACCACCTGCAAGGAAGTCCAGGAACAGAGCATCTTGTGCCAGTAGAATGGGTCATGTTGGGAGGTATGGAGAACAGAGATGTCTACAGTATAGTCTGTTGCAACTGTTGGGTTTTCTTCTCAAACACCCCAAACTCACATTGTAGATAATGCGGCTAGTCAATATTTTGGGGGGTTGTTTTATTTATTTTAACTGGGTGGCGGTAGGTGACCCTCAGGAACATTTAATACTGTATATTGCTGATTACAGTACAGTCTTCTCATGGAATTCCAAAGGTTAAAGAAACATGAAATTCCATTTTTCCCTCAGGCCAGCCCAAGGTCCCTGGGCATGAAACGCCTGATAAGAATTCCGAGCAATCTCTTTGGCCATAAGCAGTAACCAGATGCAGGTGAGATAAGCAGGAGTCAGCCGATGACAGATACTTATTGCAGATAACGCAGCTGGAAGAGTGGCTGCAGATTTTGTATAGCAGATGTTGCAGACTCTCTGGGGGTAGATGTAATGCTGACACCACTGTTCCTATCTCTATGTAGCCTCACCTTCAAGGTCTTGCAGACTTACAGTATGTGCAGTTTAACCCTGTCCTCCCCACCGTTATGGTAAAGGTTCCATGGTACTAGCAGGTGATTGTTGCTAAATTCATGGGCGGAGAATGATCAAACCCTCAAATAAGTTCAAGCGGAGGAGGTAGCAACCAGTAGGATTGTAGGCTAGTTATCATTTTATAGGATGTGCTATATACAGTAAATGATGGCAAGAAATTGCCTTAATTTTTGATAAATCTCCCCCTCTGAAGATCTGAAATCAGTGTATGAAACACAGGAGGGTTGTCCATAGGAGCCATGGAATAAGCTTCTGATACCATTGCTGTCGTTTCTGGGTGACTTCCACGTGCTCAATGCTACAGTATTCAGGAGAACCCAGTGATCTCAGGACCCTGTAGAGAAGATGCACATGCACAGCCGCAGCAGGAAAAGTTCCACACATAAAAAAATACATTTACGTGTATATGTGCAGTCAAATATATTTTACAATGAACCTACTGTAGGTCTGGCATACTGTGGGTCAGATGCACTAAGCTTCAAAAGTGATAAAATGGAGAGTGGAAAACAGCCAGCCAATCAGCTCCTACCTGACATGTCACAGACTGTGTTTGAAAACGGTCAGGCAGGAGCTGATTGGTTGGTTGTTTATCACTCTCCATTTTATCACTTTTGAAGCTTAGTGCATCTGGCCCTGTATGTGATCGATATAAGTGAGTATTCTTACACTTGGGAATAGATATGGCTGGGATGCTGCATATGCCATCACACGCCATAAGTAAGGCTTATCACAGGCTTCTCCCCTATAATGGGTACTCTTTACCCTACCCCCTTTATGCCTTTTGCAGAGACCTGGGCAGGAGGAGAGAGAGAGAGAACTGCTGCTGCAGCACAGCCTCTCTCTCCAGCACAGTGCAGCAACACAAAATACGTGGTTTTTTTTCACCCTGCTGCCTGCACACAAAAAAAAGTATAGTCACTACAAGTGTGAAGGGGCAATGTATTATTATGATGGTGAGGGGATAGTGTGTTACAACAGAGGTGAGGTGGAAATTTATTTTATTTATTTACAGTTTCTTATATAGCGCAGCAAATTCCGTTACAGTGTCTTATATAGCGCAGCAAATTCCGTTAGTTTCTTATATAGTGCAGCAGATTCCGTTAGTTTCTTATATAGCGCAGCATATTCCGTTACAGTGTCTTATATAGCGCAGCAAATTCCGTTAGTTTCTTATATAGCGCAGCAGATTCCGTTAGTTTCTTATATAGCGCAGCAGATTCCGTTGCGCTTTACAATAGTAGACAGTGATAAAACAAACTGGGTAACGACAGACAGACTTGGAGGTAGGAGGGCCCTGCTGCAAGCTTACAATCTATAGGGACATAGGAGGGAAACACAAGGACAGGCACCAGTAATAGCATAGCAGTCCCACCAAGTTACAAGTCCAGAAGGGAAGCTATATAATACATAAGTGCCTCAGAGGGTTATGCGTGTGGTACTTAAATATGATTGGCTTGCCTGCAGAGGTGAGTTTTCAGGGAACACTTGAAAGTTTGGAGACTAGTGGAGAGTCTTATTGTCCTTGGAATTCCATCCATAGGATGGGAGCAGCCCAATGAAAGTCCTGTAATAGTGAATGGGAGCTGGTGATCCGTGCAGAAGAAAAATATTTTTTATTCACTTTCTGGAATGTATGGTTTTCGGAATAATTCGGATAACGGATACTCGGATACGGGATACTCAACCTGTAATTCCATTTTGGAAATATTGAGTTTGAGGTGGCGAGAAGACATCCAAGATGAGATGGTAGATAGACATACAGAGACTCGGCCCAAAACCACTGGTGACAACTCTGAGGTTGATTGATAGATTTGAGTATCATCCGCATATGAGTTATACTGAAATCCGAAAGAGATGATGAGTTTACCAAGAGAGGAGGTATAGATTGAGAAAAGCAGAGGACCTAAGACTGAGCCTTGCGGAACTCCTACTGACAGAGGTAATGAAGAGGAAGAAGAGTCAGAGAAGCGAACAGTGAAAGAGCAATCAGATAGGTAAGATGAGAACCAGGAAAGGGCTGTATCATTAAGGCCTGGGGAGAGTAGTGTTTGTAAGAGAAGAGTGTGATCCACAGTGTCAAACGCAGCAGAAAGATCTAGAAGAATAAGCAGTGAGTAATGGCCTTTAGACTTAGCTGTTACCAGATCATTCACCACTTTAGTCAGTGCTGTCTCAGTGGAGTGTTGGGAACGAAAGCCTGACTGTATTGGGTCTAATAGGGCGTGAGAGTGTGTGAGGCGAGAGTCTCTGGAGTAGCTTGGAGAGGCATGGGAGCTAAGAGAAATGTGTTACTATGAAGATGAGGGTGTAGTAGTGTGTTACTACAGGTGTGAGGGGGAAATGTGTTACTATGAAGGTGAGGGGATAGTGTGTTTGCTATGAAGGTGATGGGGTAGTAGTGTGTTACTACAGGTGTGAGGGGGAAAATGTGTTACCATGAAGGTGAGGGGATAGTTTGTTACTACAGGTGTGAGGGGAAATTGTGTTACTATGAAGGTGAGGGGGAAATGTATTACTATGATTGTTAGGGGATAGTCCATACTTGCCTACTTTTGAAAACTAGTTTCAGGGAGATTATAGTTGGAAATAGAATTTTGCACAGTGCCCCATTGAGGGGGCGTGTCATGCTCCACCCAAAGGGCGTATCTACTTCCATATATGGAGAGATTGTGAAAATGGCACCTAGAAGCGTGGGTGTGTACTGCTACATCTGAGAGGAATCTTGTAAAATGACTTGTATCCAAATGTAGATGATCCCCAGAGCAGTTAGTAAGAGATACTGTACTTGGTAAAGTGCTGGGAAATGGGGCTGATTATTCAATGTAAATGTATATATCTCTCATTCCTTTTTCCCCCAAAAAATGTAACAGTGTAATGTGGGCTAGGTGACATGAGGGAGATTGCTAGACTAATGAGGGAGAGAGGGAGATTGCTGTAATTTCAGGGAGTCTCCTGCAGAATGCTTGAGGGGAGGTAACTATGGGATAGTCTGTTTCTACAAGTGTGAGCAGGAAATGTGTTACTATGAAGGTGAAGGGACAGGGCGGGATTCTCTAAAATCCGCAGCCCAGTATCGCCGGCCACCGCATTTCTAATGACCGCATATTCTCTAAAATATGCGGTCATTAACGCAAGGGACAGCTCTTGCGGTAAGAGCTGTCCCTTGCGATGCGGCGCCGTTGCTGGACTTCCGGGTCTATGACCCGGGAGTCCGTCTGCGCATGCGCAGACTGACGCGCCGGCCGCAGGGCATGCTGGGAGGGATCCGTGACGGATCCCTCACACACCGCTGCGGTAAGAAGCCCATAGGCTTCTGCAGGGAACCGCCAGCTTTTGCTGGCGATTCCCTTCCGCAGCGGTGACACTGCGGAGGGACATTAGAGAATACAGAAATGCGGTAAAAACCCCGATAACAGGGTTTTTACCGCATTTCTGTAATAGAGAATCTCACCCACAGTGTGTTACTAGGAAGGTGAAGGGGGTAGTAGTGTGCATAACTACCAACATCTCCCATGCCAGGAGGGAGGAAATGCTCTGTTTCTGGACATCCCTCTTACTTTGATTGCCATCACCTATTTTAAACAGGTTTATTGATAAGAAAGGTGTTTTTTCTACAGGTGATGGCAATCATACCTTAGAGGGAAGCCCAGGAATAGAGCATTGCGTCCCTCTGATACCCCTTTTACACCGCCGAAAAATCCGGGTCAGCGGCGGGTCAGACCCGGATCCGCGGCGGTGTAAATGGGGGGTATCCGTTTCCATTTACACGGGTCCTCTACCCAGGTCCTGACCTGGGTAGAACACGGATAGGACCCGTGTAAATGTCGGTGTAAATGGTCCCGCTGCGGGTGCAGGCACCCGCAGCGGGTCCACAGCGTGCAGCGCTGGGGAAGATGTTCCCAGCTGCTGCGGGAGGAGGGGGGTCCCTGCGGCTGCTGAGGAGAGGGGGGTACCTGTCAGCCTGCTGTGCTGGGGGTACCGGGGTGCTGGGGGTACCTGTCCTGCCTGCGGTCGGATCTCAGCGGAGAAGATGATGTGCGCCGCTGCTGTATCACCCCCCCCCATCCGGCAGCCGGTCCCTGCGGCGTATGGAGTGTCAGTATCGGCGGTCCCTCCAGCGCATAGGAACTAGTACTAGTTCCCATGCGCCAGAGGGACCCCCGCCACTGACACTCCATACGCCGCAGGGACCGTCTGCCGGGGGGGGGGGGGGGGGGGTGGGGGGTGGTACAGCAACGGCGCACATCATCTTCTCCGCTGAGATCCGACCGCAGACAGGACAGGTACCCCCAGCACCCCTTGCACCCCCCAGCACCCCGGTACCCCCAGGTACACCAAGCACAGCAGGCAGGACAGGTACCCTCCGGCACCCCCAGCACCTTAAAAAAAAACAAAAAAAAACACTTAACCTGGGTCAGCCCTGCCATATATATATATATATATATATATATATATATATATATATATATATATATATATATATATATATATAATATATTTCTATATATTATATATTTCTATATATATATATATTTCTATATATATATATATTTTTCTATAAATATATATATAAAATATTATTTAAGGCAGGGCTGACCCAGGTTCAGTGTAAATGGTGCAGACCCAGGTCCGACCCAGGTCAAAGTGCTGTGTAAATGGGGTATAAAGCAGGGTCAGACCCTGGATACTCCAGCATTCAAAGACCAGGGTCCGACCAGGGTTTTTGGTGTAAAAGGGGTATTAGAGAGGGTCATGTTGGGAGGTATGGTAGTGTGTTACTACAAATGTGAGGTGGAAATGTGTTACTATGAAGGTGAGTGGGTAGTAGTGTGTACTGCAGGTGTGAGATTTATGTGTATATGTATACCTTCCAACATGAACCTCTCCAGGAGGGACAGAATGCTCTGGTCCTGGACATGCTTGTTAATGTGTAATTACTATCCCCTCTGGTGAAACACCTTTTTCTGGTGAAACACAATTTACCTGTTCAAAACAGATGATGGCAATCAGTGGCGGGCTGGGCTGGGGGGCAGGGTGCCACATGCCCCCTGGGCCGGTATGTATTTCAGTGTCTGTCGGCCGGGAGACAAACAATGCTAATCAGGGGCAGAACTACTGGCGTGCAGTGAGTGCAACGGAGCCCAAGCAAGTTCATTGGGCCCGCTGCCATCTGCAACCCTGCCGCCGTTTCCGCCCCCTTTTTTTTCAACTTAAAGTTCGGCATCCGGCGTGGGGACCTGCAGGGGGAAAAGGTTGATGGCTGAATGGATGTTGCGCCGCCGCAGCAGCGGTGTGTGTGTGACAGATCGGATCTTTGCTGCCGTGGATCCGATCTGAGACACTGCTCCCCCAGCCCGGTGACAGCCGTCTATGAGGCTGTGTCGACTGCCAGTGCGTTCTAAACTCAGCTGTGTGATTGTGCACTGCAGCCTGCGCCGGGAGTGGCTGGCGCGCAGGCTGCAGAGTAAGCAGAAAGGAAACCAGAGCCAAATGGCCATGCTGCATTTAACCCCATCCAGCCCAGCTCCCTAATGTGTTGGTAAGTTAGTGGCCACTGGCTACCAGAAGGGGACAAACATAACAAAAATAAAGGAGGTCATGTGGGATGTTTATCTTGGGTACAGTCAGTGAAAGCAGGGTGTGTAGTGGGAGTAAAGGATTATAGGGTCTACGTGGCTGTGGCTGGGATAGAGGGTTGTGGGGTGTATATTGGGGGACAGGATATGGGGTGTTTGAAGGAGATATGGGGAGTAGGGTATGTTGGGGATAGAAGGGTATGGGTTGCATGTGGTGAGATATGGGCAGCCTGGATGCTGGGTCCTGGGGTAGCAGCGCATGGCCACTCACCACCCACCGACATGGCTCTGTGTGGTGTGTGCTTAGCTTCTTGGCTTCTGAGGCGGTTAAAAGAGGACCGACAGACATTTGAAATATGGCACCTGCCCATCAGCCTATCAGAGTTCACGGACCACCAGCCTCAGTTAGTGATTGACTTGCGGACCGCAAGCTCCAATGGTTCACTAGCCTGCGCCATATTTCAAATGTCTGTCGACCATGGTATGAGCCTCTCAGCAGCATAGCGCTGTATATATCCTTATGTTCTTGGTTTTCTCTATATTGGGAGTTTTACACCCTCCCCTATACAACAGCTGTAACTGCTCCCTTGGTTCTCCTTTTCATGCAGCATAAGTGGTTAATGAGGCCACTTGGGGACTAGAGGACATGGCGCAACACTCCAGGTTTTAGTAATAGCAAATCTTTTTAGGAAGTTCCGGTACTAAGCATGTCCCGCCTTCAGGAAAAATAGTGACAACAAGGTAGGATTTTCTACGTCATTGGTTTGTCACTACCTTTCCTGAAGACAGAACATGCTGAGTTCCAAAACATCCATAAAAATTTGCTATTACTAAATCCTGGAATCTAGCCCCCCCCTAGGGCAACAAGATGCCCTTTTGCTAAATATTCTTACTATAGGTATCAGTATCTTACATTATATATTATTGTATACTAATAGGTGCAGCACCAGAAGCTGTTTCATCTTTGCTGTATATTAGGGGGGGGGGGGGGGGCAGAATAGTGGTGAGGGTGGGCCCTTTGCTTGAGTTGCCCCCCGGGCTGAAAGTTGCCAGCCAGCCCCTGATGGCAATCATACATTAACAAGGTAGTCCAGGAGCAGAGCATTGTGTCCCTCCTGGAGAGGGTCATGTTGGGAGGTATGCTATATATAAAAATTTCTAAATCGCCTTTTATGAGGTGAAGTACCGCCAGTGACCACTAGAGGCCACTTGATGGGCCAAATTACTCCTTAACAGAAAGCGAAACCAAAATGATCTGCTTCAAACTGCATGGATTATGGACAGAGGGAGCTGCTGTATGAAACAGAGATTGCAGGTAGGAGCAGATAGGGATTAAGCCGCCATTTTCACTGCCTTTTAACAAGTAAGATTTTGTACAGACACAAATACTGGTATTGGTAACTGAACATATGATTCTAATGACACTAAGCAGTCCTGCATCACTGCAATGGGCGCTTGCTGGCCCTGTCAGTGACAAGATAGCTGCACATTTATAGTTTATAGATCACACGGGACAAAGCTCCCAAACCCAAATATATGTTATTGGTCCTTGTTTTCTTATCAGCGTTTAAGTGACCACATGTAACGCGATGTAATTACTGCACATTGATTTCGGTCGAACCATTTGTATGGACTCCCGCTGCTTATTACAAGCACTATCTGACAATTGCAGTAGCCTGGACATTTTTCTTTAATTGCTACCTCAGAGTTGTCGCCTGTTAAAGTGACAGGTCTATAATTTTCCCAAGGCCTTTTTTTTATGTTCTTCATTGATACGCATCTGTTTCACCACCTCCTTCCCCATTGTGAAACCAAAACAACCCTAAATTTTTAACATGAGATTTTACAGCCCTTGCATACAGCACAATACTGTCTTTTCTTATCTGAGGTGTTTTACCGCTATGCTGACCTGGATGGTTATCTTCCTGCCCACTGAACGACTGTCAGCATTTTGGGTAAATAGGCCACTTATCCGTTTTTCAGTCATTAAAAATATTTTTTTCTGTTAAAGGATCAGACCATATTTCCCATCCTTAACCCTTTGAGTGCCAAAATTGCTGTGAGAGATCCTCAAAATATCCGCTAAAAATGCCAGCGTCGCTCACAGCGATTGTTCAAGCAGGCGTGTCAATGTCTGCTCGGGGCGAGCGGCTGACGTCACATGACGTTCGGGCGGCGTTTACCGGTTCGCTAGGCTGCAAACATATGCAGTCTAGTGAAGAGGTATGAATCAGGCCCAAAATGCAAACATCGGGTGCTCAACTAATAAGACTCCACCTCCACACTTTCTTCTGAGGTCCTGGGAAGTTGGTATTGGTGTGCGGTTGGTGGTGGGAACTGATGAAGCCGGACATCCGGCGAAATGCGCATCGGCTTGCTTAGGAATTGCATATGATAGTTTAATATGTACCGTGAAAAGCAAAGCCGCAATGAACCGCAATAACAGCGGAGGCTATACGCCAGGGGCACCTTGAAAAACTACACACCACCGTAGATTATGTACTACGAGTAGGAGTACCGGAAGAGCAGCAGGGGTTAACACTTTCAATGCACCAGAGCCGCAATAAGGGCGGGATGTATTAATATACATCGCCACCCTTCGCCTGACAGCCGCCGCGATGCTACAGCATATGTACTAACATATGCGGCTAGCATCGGGTTGCGGTGACGGAGGCCCCCGCGATACCTATAATGCGGGGGTCTCCGTCATATTCCGGTGGCTGTCAGTGTCCCCCTGTGTCTCCTCCTCCCCCCTGCAGCCACATGTCCTCCCGGCTGTGACACCTGCTGGGGGAGGAGGAGATCAATGGAGGACGGGAGGGGGGGGGGGGGGTGGACGGCGGGCAGCGATAGAAGCCCATAGGCTTCTATAGGGTATCACCACTAAGAGGGTGGTGATACCCTGCCAGGCGGAGATGGGGCAGACGGCTAATGGTACATAGTGAAATTCGGTAAAACCCCCGTTTTACCGCATTTTCCCTTAAGTACATCCCGCCCTAAGAGTGAGTTAACCCCCATAGATAATATACCCCACATAGATAATATACATCAATAAAGAGATAGCCTACTTACCCCATAAAATCTAACCCCCAACTAACAAACAGATAAAAGGGATTCCTATGTAAGGACGCGGCCGTGTCTTGAATAGGATTACCCGAATAATCACAATAAAACAATGAATACACACTCCAATAAAGAAACAACTCTATACATAACACATTAGAAAGCTGCACGGGCTAACCCCTTAGGTACAAGTGTAAAGGCCCCCCATACATTAGGCCGACTTGTCCTAGGGACAAGTCGGACCCAATTTACCTGCGAGCCGCCCGGCAGCTCCCCGGGAGGCTCACATACAATTTGGCACTTGATGTGCCATTTTTACATGGGATAAATCGCATGCGATTTATCCCATGTAAAAAAAACCCCGGGGAGCTGCAGGGCGGTGAGCAGTAGTGGGGGCGGGCAGCGGCAGTAGTGGGGACGGGCAGCGGTGGTGGGGGCGGCCAGCGGCGGTAGTGGGGGCGGGCGGCGGCGGTGGGGGGGCGGTCAGCGGCAGCGGGCGGCGTTTGCGGTGAGCGCAGTGTACTTACACATAGCAGCAGCGGCGGGGACGGGACGCGCAGTGGCGGCTATTATATTTTTAAAATACTTGTCAAATGACCGGCCGCTCTCTGATTGGCTGTGAGCTCTCCGGCCAATCAGAGAGCGGCCGGTCATTTGACAAGTATTTTAAAAATATAATAGCCGCCACTGCGCGTCCCGTCCCCGCCGCTGCTGCTATGTGTAAGTACACTGCGCTCACCGCACACGCCGCCCCTCCCCACCGCCGCTGCCCACCCCCACCACCGCTGCCGCTGGCCGCCCCCACTACTCCCCCGGTGTCTGTATGCATATGCCTGTCAGGTGGCAGGCATATGCATACAGGGAGGTCGGACGTGATCGTATGTACAGGACCGTCCGACCTCCCTGATCCAGTCCGATGCGCACGGGACCGCGCATCGGATCGGATCAAATGTCACATACCTACGATTTTGGGCCGATTTCATCTGATTATCGGCACAAAGTGCCGAAATCGGATGAAATCGTCCCAAAATCGCATAGTGTATGGGGGCCTTTAAAGGCTTTGAGAGCTCTCACTACAGGACTTAATACAATGTTGTTAAATCTAGAGAATATCAAAAGATTGTTTGAAACATTCCTAATATAATTGTTGCAATATGCAGAAGGAGTTTTCCAATATACAGATAAAACTATTTTTAAATAAAAAATATTTTAAATTTTTTTTTAAAGGGCGTTTTAGGAAATGATAATAAAAGTTAAATCTTAATTAACCCCCCTCCCGCTTTTTTTTCCAATGGAGTCCAATAAAGGTATCCGAAGAGTGCACCAGCAAAGTCTCATCCCCTTTCCCATTTTTTCTTTTACATGATACATTTTGAGACAGGGAGCATCACCCCCTATGCACACGAGGGGAGAATACAACTAAACAAAACTATATGAAACACAAATATTTCAGGTGCCAAGAGGTGACTATACATAAAGATATTAGTGCGGACCTAACAAACCCCCCACATCCCCTTTTCCCTTTTCTAAAAAAAAATGGTGGTGGGACCTGTAAGCTGAGGATGTCTCCAAGGATCAGGTTGCAGACTGTGCAGTTGAATTATACATTATACATGTTACTGTACTGCACAGGGCTATGGGGTATTGTCTACAGGGCTTTGCTGTCATTAAGCTGGTACATGCATTTACTAAGATTTTTTTTTTAAGATGGGATGCTGCAACCAATCAGATTCTACAGTATACAGTATATTATCTCTCCCCCCAACAGTTCATGTTTTCCAGGTCTCCCGGCAGGTGCACTCATTACTCACTGACACATTTTAAAAGATCCACAGGTGGAGCTAATTATTTCACTTGCAATTCTGTGTGAAGGCCTGAAAAATGTGAAGTTTTGGGGGTACTTGAGGACCGATGTTGAGACCCACTGTTCTAGAACAGGGATGGGGAAGCCCTTGCACTCCAGCTGTTGTTGAACTACACACCCCAGCATGCCCAGCACCTGCTTTAGCATGGCTAAATAGCAGTACTGTAATGGGGCAGTATGATCCTACAGAAGTGATCGTCTCATTCAGCGTGTCCATTAGGGAGAATTGCATCCGTTGCGATCATCACATACCAATGCAAAGCCCCCATAAGTAAGCATAAACATTCCCAAGCTGCCTCTGTCTTATGCTGGAAGAGCAATCTCTGCCAGTTGGCATATGCTGCATAGGACGGGGAACAGAGCTGTGAGCGCCGGCACAGCAGGGCGTTCTGACTGGCAAATCTCTGACAAGCATCAGAGAGTGTTACAAGACCGGCGCCTGCTGTGTAGCTCCTGTCTTGGTTTTCGGTAAAATTAGGATTTATGATTTTTGTGAGATATGTAGACAGTCTAATAACGGTGCTTTATTGTTTGGAATATATTTGAAAAAAAAAAAAAAACATGAAATGGAAATTGAATCAATGCGTTGTGCATGATGTAGGAGCGTTATGCTAAAACAAAAGCTTCATTCTAAACAGGGCCGGTGCAAGGCACCGGAGCGCCCCAGGCGCTGTCCAGCCAATCAGCGTGCGGCCAGTGTGTCCACAACAGAAGCGCTTCCGCGTAGCCAGGCGGATAGCGCTCGTTATTTCTTGACTGCAGGGACCCCCCGCTGCCGCCGCCGCAAGCTTTATATACACAGCCGCAGGACAGGTACCCCCGGGGCACGGGGGGGGGGGGGGCGAAATGACGCCCTCCAGTGGCCGGCACCCTAGGCAAATGCCTAGATTTGCCTAGTGGTGGCGCCGGCCCTGGATGTCAACTGCGCAGTTGCGAATTGACACATTTTTGTGTATGTTAAGAGCTGTCCTTCCATGAAATTGGGTGTTTTTGCTGGATCTGGGCAATGCAGGGTAACCCTGTGACCAGTGAAGGATCTAGACTTCTCTTCAAGGGAAAACTTGACCCTCCCCCTCCTGTCCTGACTCCTCCCCTTCCCATTCCTGACTTCTCCCATTGTAAGACTGCCCCCCCCCCACACACACATAATAATAATCAAAAAAACAATAATAAATGTCAAAGAAAAAAACCTGCATGGGGGGTCTGCACTGCAAACACACTGTATGTGCAGCTGGACACACTGGCAGCCGGACGGTGCGCACACAAGGGAGCTCCGGGCTGTGGCTGCTCCCTCTCATCAGGTGACTTCATCCTGAAACCGGGCACACACCCACCGTGTGCCCGCCGAGCAGTGCTGCAGACACAGCCCACTCCACACTGTCTGAGAGCAATCAGGGTGGCAAACCACCTAATTTACAGCCAATAGGACAGCAGGATGGGAAGAGAAAGCCCCACTATATCAGCTACTGGGGGAGAGAGGCGGCGTCATCACCTCCCCATCATCACTACAATCATTACTTAGTAGGTGCGGGTGCAGATGCGGCCGGCAGCAGTGAGGAGTATATTCCTGCCCCCCCCCCAAGTGATTCCACTAGCCTAGGGGGGGTGAATGCCCCGTTCGCCCCCCCCGCCCTTAAATCCGCCCCTGCCTGTGACGTGTGGGAGTGTAGCTAATGCCCCATGCGAATGGCACGTATGACAAAGGGGAGCGTATGTCTGATGGATCTAATACAAGGCTGGTGCAAGTGTAGATCCTGTTACAGGAGTATGCGGGGAGGCAGTGGATAGCATGGATATCTGATCACATAGGTATGGACTTATATCGGATTCCTACAATACCAAAAGGCAAAGCGGTTACAAAGTGGAAGGTGGTAACGCACCAGCCAATCAACTCCTAACTGTAATTTGTCAAACACAGCTGATTGGCTGGTGCGTTATCACCTTTCACTTTATCACTTTACCAGGCTTAATACATCTGCCCCTGCGTCCCAAGCAGTTGCTGTGTTGTCTCATGTTATTTCCAACATGTATTCTCTTACAGATGGGTCGGGTCTCATCTTTGCAGGTGATGGCGATGGCGTCGCCATCGCCATCCCCTGCCCCGCCGCCATCTGTATGCCGGAAGGGGACGGTGCTGCCCTCGGTCGCCCGGTGCCCACACCGGGCGACTGCACTCCCCCGTAGCCTCCTCGGGTCCCCCCCCTGCCCCTCGAGCGGGAGGCGGACAGTAATGCGTCCGCCTCGCCGCCCCGCCACCCGGATACTGTGATGCGCGTGCGTGGGGGACGCACGCGCGTCACAGTTAGATGGTGGCGCCGTGTTGCTGGCGATCCGCCAGCAGCATGCTGCTGGCGGATCGCCAGCAAAGATGACACCCGGTACATCTGTATATCTTCTTAACTGTAAACCTCAATGTTATGTTATGAGGTCTTACGTGTATTTGCCAGAGTAAAGTTTACCCCACAATGTGCTTTGAGCATTTATGCATGAGTATGTAGTCAAGTTGCCGACGGACAAATTACCGATTGACAGAATCCCCACAACCAAGTGCCGACGGACAAAATAAGGACAGTTACAGAACAATCAAAATACTGACAACATCAAAATACCGACAGGTGCAAAATACTGACACAACCCCAATGCCAACAGACAAAATAATAATACAAATAATACGGAATACAGTCTTTCATTTGTTAATTCTTTACCATCCCAGTGGGCATAGAGAGAGAATAAAATTGTGTGCCGAGAGTGGCGAGGCAGTACACAAGTGGTTCCCACACTGTGTGTCGTGGAACCCTGGGGTGCCTTGAAGAACTTGCAGGGGTGCCCTGGTTTGGTGATCTATGACTCATTAAAATGATTTTATGACCAATGTAATAGGCAAATTGGGGACAAACAGAAGTGAATCCTGTCCCCCATCACATAACTGACACTAAGAATAAGATATAAACACAATTTAACTTACTTTAATATTTATTTCTTATTTTCTCAATTAGAAACGGGGTGCCATGAAGAATGTACTATACTTAGGGGTGCCGCGATTGGAAAAAAGTTTGGGAACCACTGCAGTACACTAATGTGGCGTCCATGTCAACATTACAATTGTGTCGGCACTTTAACATGTTCGGCATTATGATCATGTTGGTATACTGCGTGTCGGGATATGGACCATCATACCACTACAACAGTGTCGGCCAAGTTATTGTCGGTATTATAATTGTCGGTAAACCATACTAATAAGCATTTTCCAACACGTACAGTCTCAAGGCCTGCTATAGGCCTGAGCAGTAACAGCTGCAGTGGCGTAACTAAGTTTTGGGCGCCCCCCCCGCCGTTAGGGGGGGTGCCCCCCCGCCGCCGCCCCGCACCCCCAATCCCCCGCCGCCCATGCAAACCCCCCCCCCAATCCCCTGCAGCCTTACCTATCGCGCTGGTCCCTGCGGCTCCGTTCTTCTTCTGCTGAGGACCACCACAAAATGGCCGCCCCCATACAGCAGACAGTTTCAGAGAACAGTGTGCTATATGGGGGCGGCCATTTTGTGATGGTCCTCAGCAGAAGAACGGAGCCGCCGGGACCAGCGAGATAGGTAAGTCTGCGGGGGATTGGGGGGGTGTAACTATAGCACCGCAGCCCCCGGCGCCCCCACATGCACATCGCCCCCCCGCGGTGGCGGGGGCTGCGGTGCTATAGTTACGCCGCTGAACAGCTGTTCTGGTTGTGAATGTTCCCCAAAGATGTGCACTCATGGTACTTGCCGGCAGACACACCTTGGGCTCTTAATATGAATATGTCAGGCTTATCATCTACTTATGGGTACAATAAATGCCCCTGTAGATCTATGGCGGAGTACAGCTGGAACACATTGTGGTGGTGTATTCCCTAAGCGGCGGGGTTTGCACAAACAGGCAACCAAAGGGAAGTCTTTATGTCTCACATGAGTCCCATGCAGAAAGATTTCGTGCACTGGTGGCAGGAGCCTGCCGAGTGGCTGAGCATGGTTCCCTCATGTTGCGGAAGGAGGACAGAACGGTCCCAACAATCAGCCCCATTCAGTAGAATGAGAAGAATCCTTGTACTGTACCTGTTGCCTCTCTGTCCTCCTGGTGCACCCCCCCAATCTCCTTGCAGACAGCAATGCTAGGGTGTAGCCACACATCCTTGTATGTGTCACCCACCTACAGTGGTAAATAAGTTGATTTGATGGTGGAGGGCAGCTGATCTGCCCATTGGCACCAGACAGGAAGTGGCACCTCTGGGCACGGGCCTATAACCAGTTCCTGAAGCCTAGGCTTGTTTCGGATAAATCAGGAGTACAAACAGCCTTGAGATCGTAAGGATCTTTGCAGTGCTTGAAAACCGCCAATGATTTACATCAGGAGAGGGCTTTATAAACCGATGGGCAGAACAGTTTTCCAAAAGCTGTCAGAACCGTTGCTTAGTAAATACTATAGTAACTTGAGTGCCAAGGGAATTTGTCAAATTAGGTGTGAAATTGTGATAGAGTATAGATATGATTCTCACCTTTTATGATTCATATCAGGTTTAAGTTGTATATATGTTATTCAGTTCTATCACTGTCCCTTTAAGATGTCTTTTCCTTAAAATGCTTTCAGCAGAACAGATTTTAATTTCAGAATAAGATGGAACAGTTTGAGGTGATTTTAAGAGTTGTTACCAAGGTCAGAAGATGAGCCAACAAAGATATTGCACCTGTGACATGAAGATAGCATTTTGGAATGTTTTGAGAAGGAGGAGGCAAAGTGACTGCTTGCCTCCATTGATCCAATTATTTCTATTATAAACAAAGTTTTGTTTTGATATCTCATTAAAAAGTATCAATTTATTGCTTTAGCTTAAAACTTCAAAAGAAATATTTAATGAGCACTGACGTGGATTGCATTCCACATTTTGGGTATAACTATGAGCACCTTAAGAATAAACTTCAGATCAGAAAGGTCTGCTGAGATACTCTGTGTGCGTTATCTCGTCATTTCTGGTCTCCAGCCGGCTGTCAATCATGGAACCTCTGACTGGACATTGAAGGTAGTTGTCAGACCCTGGGTGAGATTTAATAGGATGAGAGATTCAGAAAGTGAGAGATTTCGTAAGAAATCTCCACTTGTTTTTTTTAAAGCGGCAATCATTTGCACCGCAAAACCAGTTTGATTTTGCAGTGTAAATGATTGCCGCTTTAAAAAAAACTGGAGATTTCTTACGAAATCTCTCACTTTCTGAATCTCTCATCCTATTAAATCTCACCCCCTGTGTCATCTCTCAGGGACCCTAACAATTGCTATGCAAACATTTTTAGTCATTTTAATGACCTGTAATGTTTAAATTATATAGGAAACATTATCTTTTTTTACACATTTTTTTGTTTGACTTTATATAACAAATGTGAGCGATGCTGGCATTTTTAGCGGATATTTTGCTCATCTCTCACAGAGATCTTGGCGCCCAAAGGGAATAATAAATACTATATTAAGTCTCCTCAGAACCACTGACGATGCCCATTGGCTTAAAAAGAAAGGCAAATTTATGTTGTAGTCCAATACTCTTTGGACCCTATTGTAGTCCACACGCGGTGCTGCGTGTGGATTAAACTCTGCCCTCAGCTCGTACAGCCGCCTGCCCCCCCTCGCTCCCAAAGTCCCCTCATGGCCGGTGATGTCAGCTGCCCACCACCGGCAGTCGCGTCAATGCCTAATTTCCATGGGAACGCCCAACATTTCAGGGGGGCCTCCACTCGCCACATTTCCCCGCACACACTAGTGATTGACAACTGGATTGAAAACTAGTAGTTCCAACTTAGAATCAGGTACTTCATCTTTTCTAAATATAGTGTATATAATACTCGTGCGATTGTTTGTGTGGATTTGCATTTATAAACCAGCCTAAAACCTAGTCTAGCCCTGAAGGAAATTCAGAAAAACAATAAGATATCTCTTCTCAAAACAGCGCTCTTACCACCTCTAAAATGTTTTTTAGGGGGATGATATAGAAAGTTCTTAGTTTCCTGTTCTTTTCAAATTTTCTTCCCGCATCAAAGACATAGAAAAAAATGAAAAGAATATAATAGTGTAGCAAGTCTGGATAATAGGATTTTTCAAACGGGGTCCCAAAATATTCCTCTCTGGGGTGTGACGAAAATATTTTCTTATGGGGTCACCGTGGTGTTAGAGATGTTAATTCCTGCTTACACTTGCTTACATAAAGTGAGACGTCGCCATACACATAGAGGTTTCTTTTTACCGTTTTCTCATTTTCACCTTCTTCTTTTATTCTTTCCTCTCAAGTGAGTTTATGAAATATAAACACGGAGGAATAATATCAGTGGGTGCTAATGAGAAAGGATTCTGGATGGATATTACCCAATGGTCAAACTACATACCTAGTAGGTCTATGGGGTGTGTAGGTAACTTTTAGAAAAGGGATCACCCTTGTGTTCTAAAGGTAAGAGTTGCTTACACTATGCTTACATATAACAAAACATCACCATGTACATAAAGGTATCTTTTTCCTTAAGTTTTCAAGCAAATGCTCACGTTTTGCTTACTTGTAATTTCTGTTACTCCTCATATCAAGGTATCTTTGGTAATTCTTTGATCCAAAAAAGGAGAGATGCTTCCAAATAATTGGCAAACTCAATTTATTTTAAAAATGGAATATTAAAAAGGCAAAAACATCGGAGTTGGAAAACAGGGCCATACAGAGGATAAGGTGACCGGAACACACTCACCCAAACAGGTCCTGACCAATGTAGTTACCCCATTAAAAGCCACCAACGCGTTTCGACTACTGTCTTTATCAAGGTGTACTTAGCATCACTCCTACAACTTCTTTTATACCTGAGGGGAGGAAGGACATCCCATCCGGGGTGTGTCTATCCCCTCAAACCGGAAGTAAACTGAAAATATAATTTTCTGGCTTCACAGTGTAATTTATACATACTGCGCTGTTATCCTAAATGTATTCCAGCCCATGAGAGGGGAAAGAGTGGACTTACAAGTTCCTGGCGGCTGATATAAGCGGTGTTCGTCTGTTTTGCGTTCCACGCTCGATGTAAGGTACCAAAATTGAATATAGTGCGCATTTCTGTTTGTGCTAAAACCTCTTCTACATTATTTTTTCGCCATGTGCCATTGACAAGCTGTATACCACAAAATAGGACAAGGTGTTTGGGGTCACTATTGTGGCAATCCTTAAAATGTGCAGATACATTGTGAGTGATCAGACCTTTTTTAATGTTTCGCACATGTTCTGCCATTCTATCTTTTAAACGTCTGGAAGTCCGCCCTATATACTGCTTATTGCAAGAACACTGTAGCAAATAGACAATATTTTTACTATGACAGGTAATAAACTGTTTGATAGAGAACTCTTTTCCAGTTTTTACTGCAGTGACTTTGGTTATTTTTGTTTGGTCACTTTTACAGTTTTTGCACATGGTGCACGTACCACACCAATGTTTTTTAATTACAAACTCTAATTTCTTATATTGACTGTTATACTTAGTAATAAATGGAATATTTTTCGATGAAAAATTCTTAGTTGGAGTGTCTGTTGTTGACAGTGTGCCATCCTGACTATCTGTCTGTTTTTTTAACGTAAGTTTCCTGTCGTAAGTTTTGTATTTTTCTTAGGGGATTTTTACTTCTTCCAATGGATATCCTTTGTCGATGAATTGCTGTTTTAAAGTATCTCCTTGAGTTATATAGTCTTCATGTTTAGAACAATTTTTTTGAATTCTATAGAATTGGCTATTGGGTACTGACGATAACCAATTTCTATGATGATTACTGTTATGGGGGATAAAAGAATTGCAATCGGTAGGTTTCACATATGTACCTGCAGGAAATTCATTTGAACGAGGGTATAAGTGCCTCATTATGGCCTCCGCATTGCAGGTGCTCTCGGGCTTTGTTCTGCCGCTTGCACAATCCGCACTAAAATCATTTTTCTTCTTTCAGGTCGAAAATGTTCGAGAATCCTTCTCCAGTATTAAAATTAATTAACCGGGAGCTTTTACACAATTAACAATTTAAAAAACAGTCATTTCCTATGCACTTAAGAATTCTCATATCCCATATTTAGGAGCCAAGATGGCAAAAACATGATTATCAGAATGGAAAACCTCCATTTATTGACAAAGACAGGAAAATGTCCTGTTCTCAGCATCAAACTTACACGATTCCGCTGTTTCCTTCCAAGTACCAATGAATTACCCCTCACAAGCAAAATGGCTGTTTTGTCCCTTAATTTACAACCTACGGCTGAGTCTCTTTATATGTCTGAGATACGGGGATGTCAGATTGAATGTCAATTTTATGGCATCTGTCCGGTGGATTTATACCTTGTGTTCCCAGATCCTGATATTTGAGTGAAAAGAGGAAATATTTGAGCTGGGGTATTTCCATTCAATCAGAAGGCAGGGCATTAAATGTCACCATTAAAACGGTCTGTGCTAAGGTATTAACCCTTCGAATATCAGAAAGGGAATAATCTGCAAATATGTCTCAGACATATTTTGTATTGTCAGCATTCAATTAAAATCTTTCTCAGGCATGTCTTATAAACCTTTATGGTTGTTTTCAATGAATAGAACACGCACACATCTGAGGTCCAACATAAATAGGGTGGGGGGTTATCAAAGCTTGGCGGGAGATGAAGGTGGGGGTCTGCTCATGCAGGTTATTGCGCCTTCTAATCTGACCCCGGGGGGGACCAGCAAACTCCTGGCTTCACTTGGCCCCATTCCCGGGTGTGGCTGATGCTATGGAGAAGTGGCGTTAGCTAGCGGAGGAAATGCAGGCTGTAATCAATGGCAGCAATTCCAAAGAGGTTTATTATTGAGACGATAATAAGGAGCATAAAATAGGATAATATTATTTAATCTTTTCTTACATTAAGAGAAGCTAAATCTCCTTGAACCATCTGTGTAACTATTTGCAGAATTGTGGTCTGAAATGGGAATGGGCATTCCAGGCGAAGCGATAAAGACTCTTCATAATCAATTTCTTGAGTTACATTTGTACTTTAATAACAATATCCTAATGTAGGGTACATACCAGAACGATTTGGCCCCAATCCACCCAATTTCAATATAAACTCGACCAACTGTATGTAAATTGGGCATGTTTTGGGCCAAATCCGATTCCAATCCGATGCCAGTCCCCGATGGTCGTTTGGTCATTTTACCGATCCTACCTGCAGCAGGTAGGACCTGTAAACGACCATTCCGCTGGGTACAGGTCGTGATTGGATCGGATTCAGATCGTATACAGATCGTGTTTCCAACAGTTCATGAGCCGATCGTATGATCGTCTCACGATCTGCACCTTTCTGGTGTGTACCTAGCATTATTGGCAAATGCGGGGGGGGGATACCAGTTGACTGGATATCTCTCCAAAGCCATGCCAGCCACGAGAGTATAAGGGGTAGAACAGAGCTGCTGTACATGTCCACTCCCAGCTCAGCAGGGTACACTAATAGCGCCACCGGGCCCCCAAAAAAGGGATGTGGCCAGTGGAAGGGGTGTGGTCAATGGGAGGGGCGTGATTACGACCCAGCAAAATAATAAATTAAAAAAATTGCAGGGGGTGCGTGCTGCATGCCGGAGGACATGCTGCCGCTGCTGCTGTCTTTCTCCCCGCTCAGCACACGCATGTGCTGAGCGGGGGAGAGAGGCTGTGCTGCTGCGGCAGCCTGTCCTCTCTACTCCCTCTGCCCGGTCTTGGAGGTGGGAGCAGATAGGGACTAAGCTGTAATTTTGACAGGATTTTAACTAGTACTAAGCATATATTTCTATTATTGGACATTTACCCTTTTCCTAATCAGATGAATAATTTAAATGGAAAAATTAGGTTCCGGAAGGTACATAAAGTTAATATTTAGACCTGGGGTAACCAACTCCAGTCCCCAAGAGCTACCAACAGTGCATGTTTTCCAGATCTCCTCACAGAATCACAAGTAAAGTCATAGGAGGTTATTCTGATCGGTGCGGCCAAACGTGCGTACGTTCCATATTAACGTACGCTCTCCGTACGCGGCCGTTGGGGTTAAGTCCACCCACAAAACAGCCGCATACGTACGGCCAGAAACAACGTCTAAGGGGAGTGGCGTACAATTGAGCGTACGCCAACGTACACGGACGGATCAGCCCTTAGACTCCGACAACTGGCGTACAACAGAGCGTACGCCACCGTTTACGGACGTCTCTCGTCCGTCTTCCCGCCGACTTCTTGCGGAAATCTGAGCGTACGCCAGCTTGCACGGACGGGTCGCTATTGTTTTCAATGGAAAACTCAGCTTATGTCACCGCTCGTGAGAGTGAGCGTACGTCCGTGTACGCTGGCATACCCTTCACATGTATGGACCTGCAAATCTTGCCTTTCAACTATAATTCAGACAATTAATTAATTATTCTAATTGTTATTCAATTATTGTTTTCTATTAACTCAATTGTCTACCTTAATAAAGACCCTAATAAAACAACATTTTAACCCTCATTACATGTATATTTGTTATGTTCTAATGTGGCATTTTAATCACTATCTATGTGTCCCCACATTGCTTTTACTTGTAAATAAATTTATGTTGGTGTTTGTGTGTATGTACTAAATTATGTCCCTAATTAGTTTGATCTGATTTTTTTAACATGTATACCTACCCTGATGTTGTGTGATGTTTTAATCGAACATTCATGCATTTTCACTATATGTTATTTAACTCAAAAACAAACACATTCACACAGCAATCGTTACCCCTCACCTCAAATTACAAATATAACTTACATTACACATCTGTATGTACATACCCTTACAAACCCTATAACATATTTATGATTAAAAACACAGCCAACTTCTAACTCAACAAAAACTTTTATTTAGTACAAACATAATAAGGGTGGGGGGGGGGGGAATAAAAATAAATTAAATGAGGGCCTCCAAACGTAAAAAAAGAATATTCAAATAAAATAACGTCAGGAATATCTCCCGCAAAATGTTGTCCACCTCCTCCTGGTGCTGTTCAGTGTCTGTAGTGAAGGGGAAAAACACATTATAATTAATATATCATATACATAAATGTTTATTGCATTGTAACATAATATGAATTTGTGAGTTAAGTGTGAAGGCCACATACATTTTTCCACTACATTGAAGATGGGTATGCTGTAAACATGGTCCAAAATACTATTCTGTTGACACACACATACTGTACATATTACATAAAAATATAAAAATTACTCCTTATTGGATGAATGTATGCTGTATCCCAATTGGTTGTTTGGTTTTGGGGGACTCACCTCTAACCTCACAATTAGGCTGTGCTATTTAAGGGTTATGACATTGTTGCGGCTTAAGCACTCCTTACTATTTTAAATTTAGGACATTGCTGTACAAATTATAGGCCTAAAGCTATGTTTGTAAAGCATGCATCCGCATGGCCTCACACACTATGAACAAAACAATCTATAAATTAATGTTGCACATCATGCTGGGAAGTGGAGTTAGCCAACACCTGGACCCATATAACTACAACACCACTAATGTCGGATATCTCATTGGATGTACTGTTATGTCAATTATTCAAGGGGTGAGCCATGGCCACACTCCAAAAAACCACCAAGGGGACCCTTGTTCCTGGAGAAGGACAGGCCACACCTCATGGTCGCCCTGCAGTGATATGTTGCAACTAATGTTGATGTTGGATACACATATGTGGTTGTTGTGATTGTTTATGTGTAGAAATGTGTAGGTAAACATCAGACACATTATTTACTTACGGCTAGTTGAGCCATCCTGCTCGCCGCTGGTTGGGTGTCCGGTGGTTGGGGGGGTCAGGAGCAAGGGGGATGGGATAGGACTTGGGATACAGGTAGTGGGTTGGAGTGGGGATTAGAGAGGTTTGGGGGTGGGTGGTGGAGAGGTGTAGGGGGGTTGGAAATGGGGTGGGGAGGGGGTGGGGGTAGGGGAGGGGGTGGGGGGAGGGGTGTGGGTGGGGGTAGGGGAGGGGGTGGGGGTAGGGGTGTGGCTGATGGAAGGGGATGTCGAAATGGGGTGGTCACCAGCAGGTGCCAATGTCTCCTCCTCTTCCTCCTCCTCTTCCTCCTCCTCTTCCTCCTCCTCTTCCTCCTCCTGGGCTGCCTGCTCCCGGGCTGCCTGCTCCCGGGCTTCCATGCGTGCCCTTGCCCGTGCTGAAATGTTCATGTTGATGGCATAGAAATCGAAGGTTGGGTTTCATAAAAATGGGGGAAAGAAAAATTCACATTAGTCATGCTCATAACCTTACAAATTATCATTGCTGTTATATTTCAGACATTTATCATGCGAACTAATTGATATGCTACACCCAAAAACAAAGCGACTACTTATACCCCCCCTATACACCCCCTATACACCCATATACACCCCCTATACACCCCATATACACCCACATACACCCCATATACACCCATATACACCCCATATACACCCCATATACACCCATATACACCCCCTATACACCCATATACACCCCCTATACACCCCATATACACCCATATACACCCCATATACACCCCATATACACCCCATATACACCCATATACACCCCATATACACCCCCTATACACCCCATATACACCCATATACACCCATATACACCCCATATACACCACATATACACCCACATACTCATGAACATATTTATAAAAAGTACAGAAATCATTGAAAAAAAACGCAGACATACTAGTTAATAAAACTTACATCGGGCAATATGGCGCCGAATGGAACTCAGCATCACTGGCCGGCGCAGGTCAGACCAGCGCCGCTCGACTTGGGCCAGGCTTCTCTGTACGCCGGTCCGGGCGTATATTAGCCGGCGGGCAGCATTATATGCCCGCCGCTTGTCCATGTTGGACACATATGGGCCCCTGGGCCCCAGCCGCCGGTCCATGACCTCAACCAAGGCCACCAGCTCCTGGGTAGAAAACGCGCTAGCCCTGGTTGAAGTCATATTGGCAATGGCGCAGTTATTAATTGCAGGTACATATATCACTTTTGGTGCTTGCTGATTGGTCTAAAAAATTGTTTGTTTAGTATTAACTTTATTAATCCTTCTTACATTAACAAACTGGATGCGAATAGAAACTTACGCGGACCGTTCCGATATACACACACCATAACCAACAGCATGCTTTCAATGTATAGAGAGACGAACTGTATATACAGTGTGCTGAAAATAATACACGCAACCGTCTACTAATAAATACGCTGCTAAAAGGGCACAATACACCGATTTCCATGGAGAGACGTACTGTATATACAGTGTGCTGAAAATAATACACGCAACCGTCTACTAATAAATACGCTGCTAAAAGGGCACAATACACCGATTTCCATGGAGAGACGTACTGTATATACAGTGTGCTGAAAATAATACACGCAACAGTCTACTAATAAATACGCTGCTAAAAAAGGCACAATGCAACATGTTGGTGTATGACAATTTCATACTCATTACATATGTATGGAAAGCATTATAACGTGATGTTTTGAAATGTGACTCAGAAAGCATACGCGAACTCCAACAGATACCAGCTGACAACACTCATCATTGGAATGACAGGTGCACACATGTCACCATGTAGCACACAATGCTCCACAACCTGTGTATGTGCATATACAGGTGAATGATCAGGTGCGTTGAGACCTGCGTAATTTAAGCGGGAATTATCGCCGGGAAATATCGGCGTAAATTAGCAACTACATTGCGGGGAAAAATATACGCCCCCTTGTTCATGGCGGGAGATTACCATATAAATATTCAGTCAGATGCAGGCCAGAATTGCTGCAAACATGTCTAGCTCAGATGATTCCGCAGCTGAGGACGCTCTACAGAGAGCTACAGCAGAATCCCTGCTTGAAGCTTTGCAGAAGAGGGAACAGGAGCGGAGAAGGAGGGCCCAAGAGAGAAGTAGCCTGCAAGACCAAGCGGGCCCCTCACTAACAGGCCCTGTTCAAACTGCACCAGCTCCACAAGGGCCAAGCAACCAGCCAGAACAAGAGGTTGCATCTCTCCAAACAGGTGTGACCCAGCAGGTGCATGGTGAGAGAACTGGGGCCACCAGAAAACGTGCTGCAACATCTAGGGTGAGGACTGAGCAGGATACCACCACCAAAAAGAGAAACCCTGCATTTGTAGAGGCAGAATTGCGAATTTTAGTGCCCAGGGCACGCGAATGGATAGAATTGCCAACCAGGAAGCCGGGTGCCAGTGCAAGGAGAAACCTTTGGGACAAGATCACAGAGGAAGTGAACCAGGTGTCACCAGTGGTCAGAGATTGGCTAGCGGTGAAGAAAAGGCAAGTGTGTTTGTCCCCCTGATAATGTCATATTATACATGTGTTACATGTATGTTTTGAGAATAATAGAAAGGTGTGTTTGTAGATAGTGCTACACTTCAATGTCACATGTGAACACAACTATGTCTAATAACCCACATTTATATATGAAACATGCACCATTGGTGTTATGTGAGGTTATGGGCACAGTTCTGCTCATGTGAAGTATGTGAAGTATGTGATGGGACAAGAGAAAGTGTGTTTTTGAAAGAGTTGTTGTAACATGTTCCATATGATGCTACTGAAACAAGAATGACCAAACTGTGCACATGTAGCTGGTGAGAAACTACACATCCCAGTATGCCATCCCATAGTTAAATTACTCCATAATAACCACACTGTCAAGCTATGGTGGAATGTGTAGTTTCACAACAGGTGGAGGTGCATAATTTGGCCATGGATGATGTCATTTCTGCATAGTGATCTATGCATGTGCATTTAGTGGCCTAATGAATGAGATGAGACACTGAAATGCCTCATAATGGAGACATTAATGTGTGTGGGAAACATATGGCTAAAAAACATAAGATCACCCACACTAGGAAATGTAACGTAGTCATGATGTTCACTAGCACAGTGGTGCACATATCTCATGGTGATATTTGTATTTTTAAACTTGTAGGTGGACAGACTTCAAAACGACACTGAAGAGGAAGATGACTGACCGGTACAACCACAGCATGTCCACCGGGAGGGGGCCTATGCCAGACACCTTGGAATATACCCCCCTGGAGCAGGATGCCTTGGATGTCATTGATGTGGCCGAGGTCAGGGGGATATCCAATATGGATAGTGAGCTCCCGGTGGAGGTCTTTGCTGCTGCTTTTGATGGTAAGTCACAGTAATGCATTGTATTTTGAAAGATATTTTTTAGTGCGTATGTGATGGTGACATTGTTTTCAATTATTATCCTAGAAGAAGCAGAAACCCAGGATGAACCGGCAGCATCTTCCTCTGCAGAGCCACAGGTGGAGCAAGTGGTCCAGCCTCCACCAAGACGACACCCCCAGCCACAGGACACATGGGATGCCAGCTTGATGGTGATGCTGGAGAGGATCGAGAAGCAAGGGGTGGATGCTGCGGTCCGTCAGCAGCAGGTTGTGGAAATTCTGGCGGATTGGAAGGCCACAAACAGGCAGCAGTGTGAGGCCTTCAACCGCATGAATGACACTCTGGCGGCTGGCATGCAAAGCATTGGCCAACACCTCAGCCGCCAGAATGAAATTCTAGCGGAGCTGCTGACCACCGCCAGGTCCCTAAGGGACAATCCCCCATCTGCTGGCCCACCCCAAGCTGCTCCCCAACCTTCCACCTCTGCTGACCCTCCTGTGTCCACTAGGGGAAGACGCCGCAAGCCATCTGAGCCAAAGGCCCCTGTCCCCAAGGCCCCATCTAAAAAGGGGAAAAAAGGGCCCAAATAATGAGACCTGGTTCACTTCCTTTGTGGTTGGACCCCAAATGTTTAAATTGCACTGGACATCCACTTCCTGAGTTGGCCATCGATCCATTTTCGTGCCATGGGCATTAAAGTTATTATTTTTACCTCTACAAATGCAGGATAAATTTTTGGTGGTGTGTATCTTGCTTAGTATTTACCCTGGTTGTTGCAGTATGTATTCTGGTGTCCCCATTTCTTTCACCATTGCATTTGCAGGGTAACACATGTTTGGAGATATGCAACCTCTTGTTCTGGCTGTTTTTTTATTTTTGTGTATATTTTGTTTGTTTATTTGATTTATGACATTAAAGTGTCAAATAAGCTGTGATGCTGAACAGCAAATACATTTATTTTACCAATTAAAACACAATTGTTGTATGTGTAATTTCTTGTGTGAAAAAAATACTACATTTATGTGTACTTACTGACCAGGGTATTTTTGAGCATTTGTTGAAGTGTGGTAGAAGTTTCCCATGTGTAACCCTCTCCATGGCCATTCACATGTTCCTATCCAACTTTTCCCTGCTAATTAGTTTGTCAGCACATGTGCAGAGCAACTTAATAGGTGAGAAAGCAGTTTGTGCGCAGGTGAGGTAGCTCCTACATTAGTCGGTAAAAGCAGGGCCAGAACAATGCTTTCCTCATGGAGTGGGTGAGGTAGACAAACAAGGGTCAAAAGGGACATTTGTGTAGGAATGCATATGTGTCCTCCCTAAAAAAAGATGTGTGAATCGGCCAAACATGATAAAATTGCTTGTGGACAAACATGTTTAACTTTGTACATATATATGATTTTACAGTGTCATAAGCAGATGTAGGAATCCTTTGTTAGAGAGATGTGAGTGCAATAATGTGATTGGTGGCATCTTACATCCAGAGTGTAGTAAAATCCAATTCATAGCAGATCAGATAGTGGTACAGGTCTGTATTTTGGGTACTATACAAAGATTGTGTGCAAAATAGTGGGCATGGGCTTAAAACATTGCTGAAACATCCTTTGTAGGTGTTAGATGTGGTTTATGTTATTGTATCATAAATACAAAACCTATGTTTGTATTAGAGTGAACACGTTGACACATGTCGACTTGTGTAGATTGAGTGTGCTACTGTGTAAAGTCTATGAAAGCACGTAGTGAATGTGTGTAACTGTTTAACAAATGCCTACCTTAGCATATATAAGCAGGTCTTAAAAAGATTCTTACCTTAAATTAAACAAACCTTTAAATGTCGAGAAGTATAGAAAGATAAGCTTCCAATGTGTTTGAGTGCTGTGTGTGGCTTGCAGGCAGTGAAATCATGGTTTGGACTTAATAGACTGCAGCATTGCTTATTACATTCAGGTGTATGTGTTTGAGTAGTAATCAGCGTAAATTAGCAAACCCAGGCGCACGCTGGCATGCGGTATCTGTAGGGATGGTCTGAGGTGGCGGTTGGCGGCCGCCTGTTTTGTGTCCGAAATGAACGGTGCTTTAGCCGATCGTGCGGTAGTAGCACCGTTCATTTTTGGTGCACACCCCTGTGTACGCCCATATTTACGCCCATTTTCCCTCATTATTTCGGCCGCTCCCCTCATCACGCCCCTATGCCGCCCCCAATGCCCGTACTCTCGCGTACAGGTTTTTTCGCACGGAGAGACCCGTCCGTAAGCGTTGGGGAGTGTTCGCGCCTGCGCATTGGAGATGGTACGCATGCGCAGGTCATTAAAAACCCCGGAACGTACGCGTACGGGCCGGCCGCACCAACCAGAATAAGGCCCATAAGCTCCACCTGTGGATCATTTAAAATGTGTCAGTTGGTAATGATTACACCTTTGCAGCAGCTAGGTTGTCTGGAAAATGTGAACTGTTGGTAGCTCTCGAGGACTGGAGTTGGCTACCACTGATTAAGGGTGAGATTTAATAGGATGAGAGATTCAGAAAGTGAGAGATTTGGGAAGAAATCTCCAGTTTTTTTAAAGCGGCAATCATTTACACTGCAAAATCAAACTGGTTTTGCAGTGTAAATGATTGCCGCTTTAAAAAAACTGGAGATTTCTTCCCAAATCTCTCACTTTCTGAATCTCTCATCCTATTAAATCTCACCCTTTGACTCTATCCAGCCTATAATATAGAGTATTTCCCAAACTTGGTGCAAATCTACTAGTGGTTGTTTGGTTATCATTAATAACCCACCAGAGACCACCTTCATTTCACACAGTTGCCCTTATTTAGATCTGATAGCAGTACAAATTTGCTCTCAAAATGGGCAAAACCATGTGCACTGCAGGTGGGGCAGATGTAACATGTGCAGAGAGAGTTAGATTTGCGTGAGTTATTTTGTTTCTGTGCAGGGTAAATACTGGCTACATTATTTTTACACTACAATTTAGATTTCAGCTTCAACACACCCACCCAAATTTAACTCTCTCTACACATGTAACATCTGCCCCACCAGCAGTGCACATGGTTTTGCCCATTTTGAGAACAAATTTGTATTGCGATCAAATCTGAATAAGGGCCAGTGCGGGGAGAACCTGAGTACAGCCCGGCATCTCTGAGAATATTGGCCATGCAGTGGCGTAGCGCCAAATTTTACCCCCAAACCACACACCCCCGCCGCTAAAATGTTGGCGCCCCCCTCATCCGTCCGTCCGTGTTCGTCTCCGCCCCCCCCTCCCCCCTCTCTTACCTGTCCGCGTTCCTGGCCGGGTGTCGGGACCGCAGATCTACTTTGCACTCCTAGCCTCCTCCGGGCTCCGAGTCCTTATGACAAAATGTCCCTCAAAAAATGGCCGCACCCTTACAGCAGACCGTTTTGAAGGCTGCTAGAGGAGGCCACTGCTGCCCCCTCTAAACTCCTTAATACTGTCTGCTGTAAGGGGGCGGCCATTTTTTGAGGGACATTTTGTCATAAGGAGCTAGGAGGAGGCTAGGAGCGTCAGGATGCAGAAAAAGTAGGTCCCGGCTCCCGGCCACGAACGCAGCATAGCTCCTGCAGACCCTGCCACCCACATCACTCAGCGCCTCCCTGCCACCGCGGGGTTTGCCGCATGGTGGCTACGCCACTGTGGCCATCCCTCAGAGTGAGGAGACTGGGGGCATCCAGAGACACCACTCCTTCTGCAAAACCATGAACCCTTTTTGGGTGTGGGGTCTGACTTTACAAACCACTATACTGAGAGGTCGGATTGCTTCTCCTCAGGAGTAAGTTGCATTAGGATGAGCAACAACTTTCTCCAGGTTTATGTTATTTTTATTACAAGCGAATCATATGCTTAACCCCTGCATACCATGGCGGAGAAGAGAGAAATTCCAAACGACATCTTCAGTTGTATACAATTTAAAAAGAAGATAACAGAGATCCCTAATTAGGGAGATCAGGATTCAGGACTGACGGCAAAAAGGGGCAGATTGCCCAGGGTGCCGAGAAACCTTGCACCGGCCCTGCCCGCTGAGATGATATCGCGGGAGACGCTGACCGTGTGCACCCGGCGCCAGCCGGACACCGGGATGCCACAGCGCTGACCTCAAACCCTGAGTCGTGACACACTGCATGAGTAGTAGGTCACCTATGCACAGCAGGTCATCAGATGTCCCACAGTATGAAGAGAAGATGCCCCCACATGCAGAGTAGGAGGCCACTCGTGGTCCCACAGCACTAAGTAAAGATGCCCACACATGTACAGCAGGCCAGTGGGGGTCCCACAGCACTAGGTAAAGATGCCCACACATGTATAGCAGGCCAGTGGGGGTCCCACAGCACTAAGTAAAGATGCCCACACATGCACAGCAGGCCAGTGGGGGTCCCACAGCACTAGGTAAAGATGCCCACACATGTACAGCAGGCCAGTGGGGGTCCCACAGCACTAAGTAAAGATGCCCACACATGTACAGCAGGCCAGTGGGGGTCCCACAGCACTAGGTAAAGATGCCCACACATGTACAGCAGGCAAGTAGGGGTCCCACAGCACTAAGTAAAGATGCCTACACATCATGTACAGCAGGCCAGTGGGGGTCCCACAGCACTAGGTAAAGATGCCCACACATGTACAGCAGGCCAGTGGGGGTCCCACAGCACTAGGTAAAGATGCCCACACATGTACAGAAGGGGGCGTTCCGACGGGCTGCCCAGCATTTCATAGGCACATCCACAAAAATGGTGAACGCGCCCATATAAACGCTGAGCTGAACCCAGCAAATGCAGGCCTGCCCGTGTCAGCAGGGTTTGGGAGGATGACATCACATGACGTCATCGCCCGTTCTCAATTTGGCCATTTCCGTGCAGCATATAAGCAAGTCCAGGCTTACGTTTATCGGCAAGTAGAGGAAAAATCATTCGATGGTGAGCAACCATCAAATGATGATTTCCTCTCGCATGGTAGCGCTGGGATTCGGGGGGGGGGGAGCATGCATTTGGGGGGCGGCATTTACCTACTCGCTAGTCAGCAATAGCAGGTCTGAATTACCCCAATGTCTTTTATAATTACTATATAAAGTTTAACAACATCTCCTTCTTCTCCCTGCATGGCGCATTCTCATTCTTCTCCGCAAGGGTTAATAAGGATGAAATGAAAGGTATCTTGCTTTGTTCTTCCTTCCTACAGTATGTCAGGTTCTTCCATATAAGGCAGAAGACTGGGGAGAGCTGCCAGTGAGCTGGAGATAGGCAGGTGTCTGATGAGAGATAATGTTGTCATTATTTACAAAGCTGCATCTGCGCTGTCTGCAAATTAGTAGCTGTAGGAAATAAAACAGCTTGTGAATCAGGAGAGGGATTTCTCGTACCAGAGTCTCAGGACGTGAGGCACATAATCAACCAAATTAAACAACATTTTCTAGGGTAAACTAAATAGAGCGTAGTTACACACTGTGGTGCTGTCTTATGGGACCGCTCGGAACGGGCAAAGATCCTGGTGGGATGTTGCTATATACTGTGTGTATAGATTGCTCTTCTCCGGCGAGACGCAATTTATTCCAAAAAGGCAGCGGATATCTGATCGCTGCATTATTGGCTGGTTCCTTGTCTTAGACATATAACTGGAGGTATTATTTGTATAAGCGGCACTGTTACTGTGGGCATTATTTGTTTAAGAGGCACTATTACTGTGGACATTATTTGTATAAGCGGCACTATTACTGTGGGTATTATTTGTATAAGGGGCACTATTACTGTGGGTATTATTTGTATAAGCGCCACTGTTACAGTAGATATTATTTTTGTAAGTTGCACTGCTACTGTGGGCATTATTTGTTTAAGCGCCACTGTTACTGTGGGCATTATTTGTATAAGCGGCACTATTACTGTGGGCATTATTTGTATAAGCGGCACTATTACTGTGTGCATTATTTGTATAAGTGACACTGTTATTGTGGGTATTATTCTCCCAACAATGGGGAGCTAACCTGCCGTCTGGTGGAGGGAGGGGGGCATAATGATTAGTAAAGACTAGAGGATACTTTACAGGAGCAGCGCTACATGTCCATTATTAGTGAAGCCCGAGCCCAGCACCAGGGGTCAAAGTGGGCCGGAACAGGGTGGAACCGCATTGTGCCCACCCATCCACCTTACTCCGCCACAGCAACTAAGTATATGCAGCTGTGGCTGTGCTGCGTTTTCCCCCTGCATCAGGCACATCAGTAACTGGTGTGGGACAGTATATTCCCAGGAAAGCGGGATAACGGCCACAAGTTGAGATCCCAACTGACGGACTATTCTCCCTCGTGGGGGTCCATGATCCCCACGATTCATTGTGCTCACCCCCCTGTTGGAGTACCAGCGGTCGGGATTATGTTGTTGGTATATTGACCATTGGCCCGCCATACCATGCCCGTTCCCAGCACCGGAACAGCATCAGGTGTGAGGAAGCTGTGTCCCCAGCAGGACAGCACTGGAAGTGCAGCAGCGCAGGATGTACACTGCCAGGACCAGCAAATCACGGTTTGCAGATCGAATGCTAATAGGAAGCAACCGTGGTAGGCCAATCTGAGCATGCTGTACCGTGTGTGTCATCAGATGCCACTGGGAGGTAGAGCCAGAAGTGCGGGGGTTGGGAAGAGGAGAAGACACTGGCCGAAGCACTCTGGTGGCTGCAGAACAGGCTAGAAGCCCACGGACTCAATATGGAAGACAGAAGGCAACGGGCCGGCGGCAGAGGAAAGAAGATGCCAGTAAGGCATACTAGTGTGGAAAGTGTAACAGCTAAGGAAGCTCCCCCCCCCCCCCCCGTTTCTCTTTCTCCAGACAGGTAGTCCCTTTATGAGGTCCACCTTTCACCAACATCCCCTTCCCTAGACCATCAGGGCAGTCTGGCACTAGGCCTGAGGCACAGTAGGTGGGCCCTGTCATTACCTATATAAATGTAACTAGAAGGACAATAAGTGAAGTGCGCAGTTTACGTACTCTTTCCGTAACCTGCTTACCCTTTAAACATAGCTGTATGCGAACAAAGCGTAGCAGACCTTTTCCGTGTATTGTACACGCTGGATCGACACCAGTAATTGAGTATCCCTTCACAGTACTTAGTACCTAAACTGCGAATACCTTATAAGGACAATGTCCGTAATACACCTTATCGCTAGATGCGAATAATAGTCGAGACCAGGATATAACTCAAAGTGAGGAGATAGATTCTCCAAATAGTGTATTTTAGTCCCTAGCGGACAACAGGGGGTTACAGAAAGAAAGAACACAGTGTTACACGTGATACAATTAAACTAACTATACTAAGTACACTTTAAACTAACAGGGGAACAGAAACAGATACAGAATATAATCAGCCACACTACACACACAGGAATACAAATGTTACCGTCATGGAATAGCGCAGCGCAGTCCGGGCGGAGCTCGCTATGTTCAAACTGAACTTAGCCCGGTCAGGATGTAGGGAGAGATGCAGTGCCAAAGTGACCTAGCCAGCTCAGGGATAGCTATCTTTATAGTGTCCAAACAAAGGGGGGTCAAAGGCCGCTTCCATTGGTCAAGGGTTCAAATGTCAAGTCCTCAGGAATTGGAGCAAAGTACTGCACCCAATAAGGATTGGTGCAGGGGGAGTGTGCTTCGGTGTCCTTTGTTTGTTGGCATCGTCGTCGGGGTCGTAAAAAGCAACAAGAACCAGTTATAACTTGATTCCTTTGTCCTACACAGTTCTAGCAGAAATGGTACATGAAATATGGATTTTGTCCGTAATTATCGGACCTTATGATTTGCGAAGTTTTCGCTACGACCGGAGTGCTGCGCATGAGAAACGGAACATAACAATACTAAACATTATACAGAAATAATTGTGTTTGGTTGAATAAACTATGTGTAGTGCACTAAACCTTTAATTAACTATATTTTATTTGGTGTAAATGTGATATTATGAATTTATGTGTATTAGTATGGCTGCGCTTATGGTCCACTTTGTTACACAGACTCGGGTATTATACTTTATTTGCGCAACTCTGCGAACCAAAATGGCGGCCATACTATCCTAAAATGGCGTGTGTGCTACTCAACTTTAACAGCCCCTTGACCTGGGGTGCAATAGGCTGTCATTAGGCTCATGACCAAAAAGTTATGCCTTTGGCAGCATAGAGGGAATTAAGCCTTATTAGTCCCTATGGGCACTAAGTCCATGCCACTTAAAACTGCCCCTCAGCTAGGCAGGCCAAAACATCTGAACCACATGATAAATAAAATGACCTGGGCATTAGGCTCAGATGTGGAGTCTGTCTCCCATCTTATCATATTTCTCCTCCTCTCTGTCTTCTGTCTCCCCCTATTCCTCCTCCTGACCCTTCTCTCCCTATTCCTCCTCCCGTCTCCCATCTCTCCCTATTCCTCCACCTCTCTGTCTCTCATCTCTACCTGTTCCTCTTCTCTGCATCCCATCTCTCCCTAATCCTCCTCTCTGTCTCTCATTTCTTCCTATTCCCCTCCTCTGTCTCCTATCTCTCCTTATTTCCCCTCCTCTCTGTCTCCCATCTCTCCCTATTCCTCCTCCTCTCTGTCTTCCATTACTCCTATCTCCCCCATTCCTCCTCCTCTCCCTAATCCTCCTCCTCTCTGTCTCTCATCTCTTCCTATTCCCCCTCCTCTGTCTCCTATCTCTCCTTATTCCCCGTCCTCTCTGTCTCCCATCTCTCCCTATTCCTCCTCCTCTCTGTCTCCCATCTCTTCCTATTCCTCCTCTCTCTCTCTCCCATCTCCCCCATTCTTCCTCCTCTCCCATATCTCCCTGTTCCTATATGTCTCTTTCTCCCATCTCTCCCTATTCCCCCTTATTTCTGTCTTCTATCTCTCCCTATTCCCCCTCCTCTCTGTCTCCCATCTCTCCCTATTCCTCATCTTTGTAACCTGTCCTCCCCTATTCCTCCTCTGTCTCTCATCTCTCCCTATTCCTCCATCTCTCTGTCTCCCATCTCTCCCTATTCCTCCTCTTCTCTGTCTCCCATCTCTCCCTATTCCTCCTTCGCTTTGTCTCCCATCTATCCCTATTCCTCCTCCTTGCTGTCTCCCATCTCTCCCTATTCCCTCCGCTCGCTGTCTAATATATCTCTCCATATTCCCCCTCCTCTCTGTCTCCCATCTCTCCCTATTCCTCCTCTTCTCTGTCTCCCATCTCTCCCTATTCCTCTTCTCTGTCTTCTGTCTTCCCCTATTCCTCCGCTGTCTCCCATATCTCCGTATTCCCTCCCCTCTCTGTCTAATATATCTCTCCCTATTCCTCCTCTCTGTCTTCCATCTCTCCCTATTCCTCCTCCTCTCTGTATACCATCTCTTCCTATTCCTCTCTGTATCAATCCAACCATTCCTCCTCCTCTCCCATACCTCCAAATTCCTCCTCTCTGTCTCTTATCGCTCCCTATTCCTCTTCTCTGTCTCTAATCTCTCCCTATTCCTCCTCTTCTCTGCCTCCCATCTCTACCTATTCCTCTTCCTCTCTGTCTCCCATCTCTCCCTATTCACCCTTATTTCTGTCTCCTATCTCTCCCTATTCCCCCTCCTCTCTGTCTCCCATCTCTCCCTATTCCTCCTCCTCTCTGTCTCCCATTTCTCCCTATTCCTCCTCTCTGTCTCCTATTTATTCCTATTCCTCCTCTCTGTCTCCGGTCTTCCCCTATTCATCCTCTCTGTCTCTCATCTCTCCCTATTCCTCCTCCTCTCTGTCTCCCATTTCTCCCTATTCCTCCTCTCTGTCTCCTATTTATTCCTATTCCTCCTCTCTGTCTTCCGTCTCCCCCTATTCCTCCTCCTCCTCTCCTATCTCTCCCTATTCCTCCTCTCTGTCTCCGGTCTTCCCCTATTCATCCTCTCTGTCTCTCACCTCTCCCTATTCCTCCTCCTCTCTGTCTCCCATTTCTCCCTATTCCTCCTCTCTGTCTCCTATTTATTCCTATTCCTCCTCTCTGTCTCCCATCTCCCCCTATTCCTCCTCCTCTCCTATCTCTCCCTATTCCTCCTCTCTGTCTCCGGTCTTCCCCTATTCATCCTCTCTGTCTCTCATCTCTCCCTATTCCCCCTCCTCTCTGTCTCCCATCTCTCCCTATTCCTCCTCTCTGTCTCCTGTCTTCCCCTATTCATCCTCTCTGTCTCTCATCTCTCCCTATTCCTCCTCCTCTCTGTCTCCAATCTCTCCCTATTCCTCCTCTCTGTCTCCCATTTATTCCTAGTCCTCCTCTCTGTCTCCCGTCTCCCCCTATTCCTCCTCCTCTCCTATCTCTCCCTATTCCTCCTCTCTGTCTCTTGTCTTCTCCTATTCCTCCTCTCTGTGTTATGAGCCACTGCTGGTGCTAATTCCTGTTTATATTTTCATGTCGTATTTCTGTGGGCATTCCAGAGTTCTCGTTTTCTGTGTGGGTTTTGTACTTACCGGATCTGCGCTCCAGGTTTTGATTGATACATTTTGCCTTGTTTCCATGCATGCCTAGTCTGCGTTGGGTATGGCTGCCTCTAAGCGACTTGGTATTTAGTCATGCTCTGAGTACTCAACCCTGATGGTAATATTAAAAAGAAGCATACAACCTAAAATCATGAGCTATATATCTCCTGTGTCCATCTATCTGTGGGTGTGTCAGCATTCGGGGGGTGGTACATGCGGGGGTGTAATGGCCATTCAAATGGCGCTTTCTGGTCGTGCATAAAATAATTGCGATCTTTTTTGCTATTGAAGATTCATCTCCATCCACAGAGAGCAGCTCAGCTCTGGCATCCACAGAGACACTCATTATCTCCGGGATGACCCAATTTGCGACCACAGTACCATTGTTGCATTTGTACAATGGTATACAACAGTAGTGGCCAATTGCAATTGCGTAAGGCAAAGGATAGTAGCGGCAATCGCATCAGCAACACATTTGGAAGAGTCTCATAACCGAAACCAGTGATTTTCTGTGTTTCATTGTAAAACTGAGGTAGACAGAAGTTAGGGGCAGATTTATTAAGCTTGGAGAAGAGATAAACTGGAGATATACTGGAGATAAGGCAAAAGGAGATAAAGCACCAGCCAATCAACTCCCAGCTGTCATTTTCAAACACAGCTGATTGGCTGGCACTTTATCTCCTTTTGCGTTATCTCCAGTTTATCTCTTCTCCAAGCTTAATAAATCTGCCCCTCATTTCCATATCTGTCCATACACACAGAATAAACCAGATTTCCTATGTGTTACAGCCACAGACTGCCCTGCAGGCCAGAATCATACAGAGCCTTCGGTTGTCATGTGAACATATGACTACTATTAGCCTGCATTGCAAAACAGAACCTGCAGCAAGGCAGCCAACTGTGAGTAGACAAATGCCCATCGTTCATCATCTCTGACACCCTTCATTAAACAGGTGTCCGGTATGTCAGTGACAATTATCTAGAAGGTATCTCCCATGAATCTTGCATAGAAAATAGATATATTTTGCACACTAAGAAATTTCAATAAAATATATGAAAAAGCACAACTACGGATTCAGAGGTGCCTGACCCTGTGCCCCGGAATTCTGGAATATTGGGAGGTATGTCTCCTTACAGGAGAGTGGCAAAGAACAGGTGGTATTCGCATCTGCCAGGGTGTGGCAAGAAAGAGAAGACAGAAGCAACCATCCAGGGGACCTGATACCCCTTCAATGTGACATATAGCTTTATAGAAGGTGCGCCCACACGTGCTGGTGTCAGTATGGGAAGATAATGCACCTTCAGTGTCGTCCCCCCCCCCACATGGTAATATCTTCTGGTGATCGCCAAACAATAACTACTGAGCGGCACATCATCTGAAAGCAGAACCGCCTCTCTTTCAAATGTGGATGCCTCTCAGGGCCGGCGCCACCACTAGGCAAATCTAGGCATTTGCCTAGGGCGCCGGCCACTGGAGGGCGGCATTTTGCCCCCTGTGCCGCGGGGGTACCTGTCCTACGGCGCTGTGTATTTAAAGCTGGTGGCGGCAGAGAGGGGTCCCTGCAGTCAACGAGCGCTATCCGCCGGGCTATGCGGAAGCGCTTCTGTTGTGAAAACACTGTCCGCACGCTGATTGGCTGAGATTCAGCCAATCAGCGTGCGCCGTGCGGCCAGTGTGTTCACAACAGAAGCGCCTCCGCATAGCCCGGCAGATAGCGCTCGTTGACTGCAGGGACCCCTCTCTGCCGCCGCCAGCTTTAAATACACAGCGCCGCAGGACAGGTACCCCCCCCTCCCCCGGCACCGGGGCGCCCCCACCCCGACTCGCCTGGAGCGCTCCGGTGCCTTGCACCGGCCCTGATGCCTCTTCTTCAACTTAACTTATGCCATCATAACCATGCCAACTGAGCCGCATTGCGATCTCGCGACCCGTTGCACTCAGTACGGGGTGTGAAATGGAGATAAGCGACCGACACCAATAGGTATATGTCGCTTTAAGAAGCGCAGTCCTGTTCAGTAATTAGAATACACTGGATTTAGGTAAAGTAGAAATGTTTTATTAAAAACAAGCATATAATAATTCATATATTAAGACAATTGTGCACAATATTATTAACAAACACACAGGACATACAACACATAACATAGAAAGGTTGTAAAGGTTGCAGCTTTATATGAACAATTTGTTTGAGGCTATATCTGTTATGGTTTTCGCCTGGGCTCAGGGTGATACGACAGCTGGCAGGAGGAAAAAGGTCAGGCGTGAGCCCGCAGCTGGGACCGCTGTTTAGAACGGCCACAGCGAAACCTACACTGACTCTGTTGAGTCCCCCGGGCAGATGGAATACCCCTGCAAGTGCTAGGCTTCGCCTGTAGCCGCCGCGTTCGACAGAGCCAGTTAGGCCGGCTCTGACCCCGATGCAGCCAGGTGTTAGGTAAAGACAAGGGGTGAGCGATCGCCAGGGGGTATCTCAAAAGGACCGTCTAACTACAGGGCCTAGCTGGGAAGAGACCCCTAACTACCGGCACCTGGCCAAGAACGGGGAACGGCGACCCAGTCGCAGACACAAACAAGGAAATAGGGAATCTCGGAACAGGGACACCCCGAGACTGCGATTCCCCAAAACAAGGAGTAGCTAGAAGGGAAATACCCCTGCCTACCCAACGCTAAGGTGACAGACAATAACCAAAGAGGAAGGACAACAGAAATGATACCGCAAAGTAACAGCGGACCCACAGAGGGGTACAGCCACGGCGGGCCAAAGATGGTATAAGGAATAACCAGCAGGCTCCAACGGAGCACTTACGTGACCCACAGGCAGATAGGTAACGGGGAGAGGTGCAGGCTCTGGCCCAGGACAGGATGATGATCCAAGCAGGCTGGGAGACAAGAGAGCAGGAGTATACACCAGGACACTTCAAAGACTGGAGCAACAATGCTCCGGGGACCGGGTAATCAGGCTTATGCTATTACTAGCAAGGAGCTGAGCTGCAGAGGATATATCTTGGGATCCAAACAGGAGACTGGAACAAGGGACCAGGAAGCGTGGCTAGGAGCAAACAGAAGTTCCCTGCAAATGCAGCAGGAACTTAAACAGAAAGCTATCACTGGCAGAATACTGCAGGTGAGCCTGCCCTATAAAGGGCTCAGGTGATTAATTACACCTGAAGATTCAGGGAGCTCCCAGGCTAGTGCTTGATTAGCTTAATATCTCACAGCCTAGTGAATAAACTAAGCTCCCAGAACACAAAGCTGTAATGGCAACAGACCTGCCACTGGAGGTCACCAGTGAGTCAAAATGCCAAACAGAAACTGACAGAAAACAAAACAGACTGGTTCCTGACAGTACCCCCCCCTTGAGGAGGGGTCAACAGACCCCAAAATCCAGACCTCCACAAATTAAATGTATCTGGATTCTGGATAACGGGGCAAAGGCAACAGAAAGGTGAACACAAGCTAAAACCACCCTTGAGGGTGACCACAGGGCACAACCAAAAAGACAAACAAGATGATCCAGGAAAGCGGAAAAAGATTAGTGCTTCTTTTTCTTTTTCCTAGATTTTGATGGAATCAGCAGTTTAAGGCTCCACACATTATCAGATCTGATGGTACCTTCTATCAAATCACAGCTATGGGTTACCAAATCAGAAACAGAGTTGAAGTCTCGATCTGAGGAGATCATGAGAGTCTTTTTAACAGATGGAATCTCAGAAAGGGAAGAATGTCTCAATTGGCCATAGGCAGAACTCTTATTGGATTCCCCAGACCCAGAATTACAGGTACCAGATGTGTCCAAAAAATTTTTGTCAGGAGTCAGTGAGACAAAACCAATAGCTAAACTCCTGGATTCCGGACCAAGCGATGAGGCAGAAGAACGAACAAACAGAGACTGTGAGTCTCCAGAAGCCTGGTCCTTAAGCCCCTGGCTTATGCTGGGCACCACATTTCCAGGAGCTGGTGGAACCCCATCCTTCTTTTTGGGACTGAACTTCTTAATAACTGCATCACAGAAAGAAGATAGATCTCGGATACAAGGGTCACCAGCATTGATCCGCTCGTAGGCCCATGTCTGAGGTCTACCCCTAAAGGCAGAAATGATGAGGTCTACAATGTTAGCCCAAGTGACCCCTGAAGATGGTCCAGATTCAAACAGGGAAACATAGTGTCCAACCAGGGCAATAAAATGGGCAAGATCTCCATCAAACACGATGGACGTAGGGACATCCACCTCTGGGACCTCAGAACTGGAATTCTCTATGGGAACAACAACCTTGGGGGCTAAGATTTCTGAAGCCTCCCGAGAGGCTGGCAAAACCGAAACACTCACCGGGTTTGCAGCCATCAAGACCCTTGCTGAGGCTGTGGTCTTTGGGACCTCAGACAAGGATATGGCCACCCCTTCCGGGGACACAGCTTCTATGATACCACTTGAGACCAGACGGACTGAGTCCCCCTCAGGGACCAGACAGACAGAGTCCCCCTCAGGGACCGGACTGGCAGAGTCCCCCTCAGGGACCGGACTGGCAGAGTCCCCCTCAGGGACCGGACTGGCAGAGTCCCCCTCAGGGACCGGACTGGCAGAGTCCCCCTCAGGGACCGGACTGGCAGAGTCCCCCTCAGGGACCGGACAGACAGAGTCCCCCTCAGGGACCGGACTGGCAGAGTCCCCCTCAGGGACCGGACTGGCAGAGTCCCCCTCAGGGACCGGACTGGCAGAGTCCCCCTCAGGGACCGGACTGGCAGAGTCCCCCTCAGGGACCGGACTGGCAGAGTCCCCCTCAGGGACCGGACTGGCAGAGTCCCCCTCAGGGACCGGACTGGCAGAGTCCCCCTCAGGGACGAGACAGACTTGCCCACCTTCTGGGGCGAAACAGACTTGCCCACCTTCTGGGGCGAAACAGACTTGCCCACCTTCTGGGGCGAAACAGACTTGCCCACCTTCTGGGGCGAAACAGACTTGCCCACCTTCTGGGGCGAAACAGACTGGCCCACCTTCTGGGGCGAAACAGACTGGCCCACCTTCTGGGGCGAAACAGACTGGCCCACCTTCTGGGGCGAAACAGACTGGCCCACCTTCTGGGGCGAAACAGACTGGCCCACCTTCTGGGGCGAAACAGACTGGCCCACCTTCTGGGGCGAAACAGACTGGCCCACCTTCTGGGGCGAAACAGACTTGCCCACCTTCTGGGGCGAAACAGACTGGCCCACCTTCTGGGGCGAAACAGACTGGCCCACCTTCTGGGGCGAAACAGACTGGCCCACCTTCTGGGGCGAAACAGGCCTTTGGGCCCCCACTCGGGGCTACGGCCTTTGGGCCCCCACTCGGGGCTACGGCCTTTGGGCCCCCACTCGGGGCTACGGCCTTTGGGCCCCCACTCGGGGCTACGGCCTTTGGGCCCCCACTCGGGGCTACGGCCTTTGGGCCCCCACTCGGGGCTACGGCCTTTGGGCCCCCACTCGGGGCTACGGCCTTTGGGCTGAACACTTTCCGCACGGTTTTTAGGAAACCCGGAAGATCCCTTAGGATGGGATCGTCAGCCTCTATGAGAGGTTTAACCCACTCCAAAGCTCCTCCTCTAAAGCATGATAAGAGATAACGGACAGCAGAAGCAGGTGTCATCTTCACATTATGTGAGAAGTCCATTCCAGCGAGGAATTGCTGAGCAATTGGTCGGAGCTGGGCCAAATCTCCATCGAAGTATGGAGTGTTAGGAGTATCATCAGACACGCCCGGCGGGCCTTGGGCATCAAATTGGCTCGACTGACCTCGAGCACCACAAACGTTCAATGAGCCCCAAGCGCCCTTGCCGCTAGATGAGCCCCCCGGCATCGGACTCGCCTAAGGAGACCGGGACTCCTGGATCCACAACCTCAGAGGCAACTCCGAGAACCCCAAGATCGGGGAAGATGTCACTAGAAATCCCGGCTGAGACTGATGTCAGGGATTCTTTTTTCGGAGTTATGCCTCCCAAGGCCTCATCAGGAGCAATGACCTCCATAACTCCATGTGGGGTTAAGTTCCCCAAGACCCTCTTAGGGGTGATGGCTTCAAGGACCCCCTCTGGGATTATGCCGCTTGAAGCCCCTTTTGAGGGAAAAACCTGATACTCCTCTACGGGACTTAACAGTTCCAATGTTGAAAGAACGTTGATCTCCCTGACTGGAAGATTAGTATCTAACGTATTTCTGTCTGGAGTCTTTGTGGATGAATTCCACATTCCCGTCTGATTCCGTACCTCAACATGGGGCGCTCTAGTCTTAGGACCCCAGTTGTAAGTCGGAGCGTTACGTATGTGGGGTGTGTGGTCAGGCTCCTCCTGCTTAGAGGAGATAGGCATAGATGTAATCTCCTGATACCACTTGGATTGAGGAAAACCCTTCCCAGTACCACCACCAGGTCTGCGCAATTCGCAATACTGGAGAAAGTGGCCTGATTCCCCACAATACAGACATAGGTTAAAGTCTTTACGCCGTCGCCGCTCTTCTGGTGTGAGCCTTGGCCGTAAAAAACTTCTATGTCCCTTCTGAATCTCCTGATCTGAAGTTTGACTGACTACCCCCTTAGCCAGGGTCTCCCTAGGAGCTGGTTGAGCCCCAAAAACCTCAGACAGATCCAGGAAAATTTGGGTTAACAGATCTTGCAATTGCAGAAATGACTGCTGCAGACCCTTAACCCGCTCAGGTTTTAATTCTGTAAAGGCCGTATTTAAGGCCATCAAGGAAGCTTGCAAGGCCTGCATGATTAAGTACAGCAATGAAACAAACAGACCAGACCAACTGGGCAAGCTGAATAAAGCAAAACCCCGTAACGGGCAAAATGCGGGAAGAAAAAAAAAATCTTAATATGGACAAATCTATAAGTCCCGCCACCAATCAAAAACACCCAAATCACCTTGAAACAAAATTTTATATATGCATGTATACCTATGACTACTGTGAACACATGCATATATCGGTATGGCCAGTGATAATGTTATGGTTTTCGCCTGGGCTCAGGGTGATACGACAGCTGGCTGGAGGAAAAAGGTCAGGCGTGAGCCCGCAGCTGGGACCGCTGTTTAGAACGGCCACAGCGAAACCTACACTGACTCTGTTGATTCCCCCGGGCAGATGGAATACCCCTGCAAGTGCTAGGCTTCGCCTGTTGCCGCCGCGTTCGACAGAGCCAGTTAGGCCGGCTCTGACCCCGATGCAGCCAGGTGTTAGGTAAAGACAAGGGGTGAGCGATCACCAGGGGGTATCTCAAAAGGACCGTCTAACTACAGGGCCTAGCTGGGAAGAGACCCCTAACTACCGGCACCTGGCCAAGAACGGGGAACGGCGACCCAGTCGCAGACACAAACAAGGAAATAGGGAATCTCGGAACAGGGACACCCCGAGACTGCAATTCCCCAAAACAAGGAGTAGCTAGAAGGGAAATACCCCTGCCTACCCAACGCTAAGGTGACAGACAATAACCAAAGAGGAAGGACAACAGAAATGATACCGCAAAGTAACAGCGGACCCACAGAGGGGTACAGCCACGGCAGGCCAAAGATGGTATAAGGAATAACCAGCAGGCTCCAACGGAGCACTTACGTGACCCACAGGCAGATAGGTAACGGGGACAGGTGCAGGCTCTGGCCCAGGACAGGATGATGATCCAAGCAGGCTGGGAGACAAGAGAGCAGGAGTATACACCAGGACACTTCAAAGACTGGAGCAACAATACTCCAGGGACCGGGTAATCAGGCTTATGCTATTACTAGCAAGGAGCTGAGCTGCAGAGGATATATCCTGGGATCCAAACAGGAGACTGGAACAAGGGACCTGGAAGCGTGGCTAGGAGCAAACAGAAGTTCCCTGCAAATGCAGCAGGAACTTAAACAGAAAGCTATCACTGGCAGAATACTGCAGGTGAGCCTGCCCTATAAAGGGCTCAGGTGATTAATTACACCTGAAGATTCAGGGAGCTCCCAGGCTAGTGCTTGATTAGCTTAATATCTCACAGCCTAGTGAATAAACTAAGCTCCCAGAACACAAAGCTGTAATGGCAACAGACCTGCCACTGGAGGTCACCAGTGAGTCAAAATGCCAAACAGAAACTGACAGAAAACAAAACAGACTGGTTCCTGACAATGGCCCTTATTCTGGTTCGTGCGGTACGGCCCGCGTGCGGCCGTACCGCCGATGTTTTCCGTCTGCACATGCGCAGAGGTCAATCTGCGCATGTGCAGGTGAATTCGCCGCACATAACGTTAGTACGCCGCAAAGGGGGCGTATAGGGGCGTGAGGGGCTTCATGCCCTCATTTCCCTATGTATACGCCCCGCGTTTCATGGGCGTTCCCATGCAAACGCGGGGCGTACGCATGGTAATGAGGGCATGACGCAACTCATGGGGGCGGAAAGCTGACGTTGCCGGATGTCAGCTTTCAGCCCCCATACAAGCTACCACACGGACGATTGTCCGTGTGGTCTCAGCTTGCGGGAGCTGCCGCGGCGTGCGGACCTGCCTTCGATGGTCGACGACCATCGAATGCAGGGGGCAGCTCCCAACATGGTGGAGGCGTACGCCCCGCCATTTTCATGCGGATCGGCAGCCGTCCGTGTACGGACGGCCGTGCCGATCCGTCTTGTAGGCGGGGATTCGTCTGGTGCGGTCGGAGCCGCATATGCGGCTCGACCGCACCAACCAGAATAAGGGCCAATATCTGCAGTTCATTTAGTCGAGGCTAAGAGGCATTTATAGTTACCAGTCCTGCACTTGGATTAGGAACCCTGGTATGGGTCTGTCGCTTGTGGGATAGAAATATCAGGGTAAGTCTCTCCAATTACCAGATATGTATCCTGAAATTCTTTGGATAGGAAGGCTTGCTCCTGTTCACAGGCACCCAATTTGGGTATTTGTAATCCACATAAAGCGCTGACAGATGGGTTTAGCAGAGTTGCAGGATCAGGTACAGTGGGGCTCACTCCAAAAACGCGTTTCTCCGCCTTTGGTCACACTCGGCGGCTTCCTCAGTTACGGGGTGTGTCTGAATTCATTGACATATCTATAATTGGTGTGTGGAATGGGCCTCCTATACTGCGCTGCACACCCTGCCCCCATATCATTATATTCACCTCCCCCGAGTCCCGCTTCAGTGATGTAGCAGCATCAGAATGGCGCGGTGGATGTTTCCCAGAGATTTGTGCATGTGCACAAAGCCAAAATCTACTGTGCCACAAAGAGGACATTTAAATGCCTGGAAATATCTACGGTTGCTCAAAATCTGGTGCGAAATACAAACTGACAATAGCCAACCACTTTTTTTTTTTTTTGGCTTAAAGCACCTGATTCCCTACCAACTGCGGAGTTTGTATATTCTCCCCGTGCTTGTGTGGGTTTCCTCCGGGTACTCCAGTTTCCTCCCAAAAACCAAAAATATACTGGTAGGTTAATTGGCTCCAAACAAATTAACCCTAGCCCTTTGCAGCCCTTTGAATTTAAACATTCTGGTTTAAATATTTAAATTAGTTGTAATTTTTAAAAAAATGTTTTATAAAAAATGGTCTACATTGAATGTTGAACGATGTTAATGTTCTTATTGTAAAGTGGCTAACCATTGGATCTGCTACTAGCGCTAGGGTTGTTGAGCCTGACTAGACGTTGTACTTGAAAGGGCTAGAATGAATGTCTGTGTGCGCGTGTACATGTGGTAGGGAATATAGATTGTAAGCTCCACTGGGGCAGGGACTGATGTGAAAGTTCAAATATTCTCTGTACAGCGCTGCGGAATATGTGTGCGCTATATGAATAACTCATAATAAATAACATAAATACAATACTATCATGATGCAGCCCCCGCTCCTGGCGTAAACCAGATACGGTATGTATATGATATTGCACAACTACCAGGGCCGTTTCTAGAGGCGGACAAGCCGTGCAGCCGCCCGGGGCGCCGCACGGCTTGTCCGCCTCTGTTTAGCTGCCAGGGCGCCCGCCAGCTTCCCCAACGCTGCTGTCCCCCCCGCACGCCCCGTCCGCCGCCCCAAAAAGATGCTCTCTCTCTTGGACTTGGAGGGGAGAGGAGCGCATAAGTCTCTCCTTCCCCTCGCTGTGTCACTGGGCTGTAAGCCAATCAGCTCGCGGGCCGGCAGCCAATAAGGAGCCAGCCCGCGAGATATGATTGTCTGACAACCGTCATAGTGAAGGGGAAGGAGAGATGCGCTATGCGCTCCCCTCTCCTCCCCTGGGAAACAGAAGCAGCGGCGGCGGCAACGGGACGACGGAGACCCGGACTCTGCTCTCCCCAGCAGCAGCAACGGTGAGTTGTGCTGCTGCTGGGATATTTATCCTCTGGCACTGTGGGGGCATATAGGTCTGGCACTGAGGGGGGCAGATGTGTGGCACTGTGGGGGCATATTTGCCACTGTGGGGGGAATATATGTGGCACTGTGGGGGCATATATGTGGCACTGTGGGGGCATATATGTGGCATTGTGGGGGCATATGTGTGGCACTGTGGGCGCATATGTGTGGCACTGTGGAGCATATTTGGCACTGTTGGGGCATATGTGTGGCACCGTGGGGGCATATTTGGCACTGTAGGGGCATATGTGTGGCACTGTGGGGGCATATCTGGCACTGTGGGGGGCATATCTGTCGCACTGTGGGGGCAAAGCTGTCACTGTGGGGGCATATATAGGTGGCACTGTGGGGGCATAGCTCTCACTGTGGGGGCATATATGTGTGGCACTGTGGGGGCATAGCTGTCACTGTGGGGGCATATATGTGTGGCACTGTGGGGGCATAGCTGTCACTGTGGGGCATATATGTGTGGCACTGTGGGGACATATGTGTGGCACTGTGGGGGCATATCTGCCACTGTGGGGGCATATATGTATGGCACTGTGGGGGCATATTAGTAAATGGCATCAGTTGTGCGGCAGCGGCGCGTTGGGCATAATGTGTAATAGGCATTACGTTGTGGGGAGTATTGTGTACTTGCCATCATGATGTGCGGCGTAATATGTAATGTGTAATTGGCATCACAGATAAAAAAGTGTATAATGATTTAAGTAGCCTGTCATTGTTTGGCCTTGATCTGTGAGGCATACTAGGTAACTGTGTGGGGCTTTATATTTTTATGTCACTGTGTGGCCTTCAGCCCGCCAACTTAAGTGCGGGAGGACAATGACAATTCCTGCGGTAACCAATGTCTGGAAATGCAGGTTGCAAAAGTGAGATGTAAGGTAATTGTTTTGCTGCTAGACCACGCCCTTATTTAAGCCACACCCCCTTTAAAATAAACCACGCCCCCTATGTTATGTATTTGGGGGGGGGCGCATTTTTATTTATTTGCCCTGGGAGCTAAATTGTCTAGAAACAGCCCTGACAACTACTGTGTGACATCATGACGTCACATGGACCTGAGAACACTCCCAAAGACCCTTTGTTGTTCTGTGATTAAAATAAGTTTGGACACACAAAATGGTCTCATCCACTGTATGTGGGCAGCCAGCTGAAACACGACACAAGTATTAAGCCTACTTCCAAAAGACCTGGAGCCTGATTTAGATTTCTACGCAATGCCGATGTTCACACAGCTAAGCATTTATCAGAAGACTGTGCACGTGCCAAGGTACTCTATCGATGCCGGAAAAATATAGCGCTACGCATTGTTTGAGGGCCCCAAACCGTTTTTTTTTACCTAGGGCCCCATGAGGTCTAAATCCGCCTCTGCACCCTCCCCAGGAATAATCCAGGAGCAAAAGCCACCAGTGCAGATCTGGAAGCATTTGCTATATCGTTTTATAAGAAAAAAAATTCCAGGACATGTTTTACGCTAAACTAGCAAAACCCCTTATTGCTACCAAGAGAGAAGGAACTTCGGTACTCTTTACCTAGAAGGGCGGCCATCGCGGGCATTGAATGCACTAAAAAATCGGGTGCGATGCGACCGACGCGATGCCCGCGATTTCCCATAGGGAACAATGTTAAATGTCTCAATTGACCCGATTTTCCTGTTCAATGCCTCGATTGACCCGATTTTTCCATAGGAAACAATGTTAAATGGGCCACAGAGGCCAAATAGGCACCCTGAAGTGTGAAATGGCCCCCACAATTGTTAACACCACCCCACGATCAACGTCAACCCGAAGCGTGGCGAGCCCGCCGGGGCGGCGGTACGCGTCCTACGACCTTTTCATACCCCCACTATCCACGTCGGCGTGGAGTTGAGAATAGAAAGTGTGGCGAGCGCAGCGAGCCACCGAGCCCGAAGCGTGGCGAGCGCAGCAAGCCCCGCGAGGGGACGCGGATACCTTCACAGGTATCCGCGTCCCCTCGCGGGCTTCACAGCTGTCCGCGTCCGCTCGCCACGCTTCGGCATCGGTGGCTCGCTGCGCTCGCCACACTTTCTATTCTCAACTCCACGCCGACGTGGATAGTGGGGGTATGAAAAGGTCGTAGGACGCGTACCGCCGCCCCTCGCGGGCTCGCTGCGCTCGCCACGCTTCGGGTTTACATTGATCGTGGGGTGGCGTTAACAATTGTGGGGGCCATTTCACACTTCAGGGTGCCTATTTGGCCTCTGTGGGCCATTTAACATTGTTTCCTATGGAAAAATCGGGTCAATTGAGGCATTGAACAGGAAAATCGGGTCAATTGAGACATTTAACATTGTTCCCTATGGGAAATCGATTTTTTACTAACGATGCCCACGATCAAAATCGTGGGCACCGTTCTAAGTAAAGAGTACCGGAACTTCAGTAGTTTATCACATATTTCTCTTTAGTAGTACAGGAACGCCCTTAAAATTTGGGGACCCATTGTGGTTTTTCTTTGCCCTGGAGCATAGCAGAACTTAGATTGACATTAATGTCTTATAAATTCCTATCATACGAGAACGTCCATAAATGAATCATGGTGAATGCCAACCTGATCATTGTCATCGCTCCCAACGCTGGCCTTCTGTTCCTTATTCTCAGTCTTCATTGCACATTTGGGGACAAAGGGAAATAAGTAAAACGAATAGAAATAACTCCGAAAAAAATAAGTATGAAGACATCAATAAATTGTGTAGACAGCGGCGACTAAGATGCCTTACATTTCCCGGTCTCTGCCATGGTGACAACTTTGAACGTACCAGGCAGGACATGACAGATTCGGAATTTATAAATGACTTGGAAATCGGGGAAGCATTTCATCTACGTGGGAACAATGGGGCGGTTCTCAGTGCGCATTCCTCAGTTTAGGAGGAATTTGGTACTTAAGCCAGGCCTTGGCCTACTTCTCCAGTTCCACTGGAGGCCCGGCAGTCTGAGGTGCTATGGTGAAATATCTATAAGTGTCAGTTCCCTGGCCTGGATTATACAGCCTGCCCTGTCTGTGCACTTTGCCTTTTCAGTAGTGTTCTAGGGACTGCAGAGGAGGGAGGCAGCTTTTTGTGTAACCCCTGTAATTGATATGGTGTTTAATGGCCTCACTGACAGCTTGCACTTCTCCGGATAACTTGTGTGGATGCAGAACACTAAAGTCACTGACACAGCAAATTCTAAGGATCAGCCCTCCCGCACCGTCCATTCAAACTTAGGGCAAATACCAGCATTTTTGTTGGTTAATGTGTTTCTTAGCTGGCATCTATTATTTATTAGCATTTGTCCTGATTGCCAAAGTCTCGATATGTTACCTTGACAAGTACTTATCGTTTAAATGGTAGAGAAACGACAGGCACCGGATTGTGTAATATTTGTAGGCTGTAACCGTGGTAACAGTTTGTATATGAGGGATACATATGAATGACCGGCGGTCAGTATGCCGATTGTCCGAATACCAATGGTGGCGTCCCGATGGAGGAAATCCCAACAGGGGTCAGCTGAAGAGGGGTGCTGTACATACAATGATTTATTTTGTTTTGAGTGGGCATTGCTACACCTTCCCTGATTTGGTCATCCCCTTAGTACCCTGGCCCATAGCGCTCTCGGCGGCCCGGTACACTGGACAGAGCAACCAGAAGCATCTGTGCAGATTGAAGCCATTAAAGCAGTCATTCAATTTAATCCATCTGTGTATACAGCACATTAACAGTACACACTCACACACACACATACGCACACACACATACGCACACACATACGCGCACACACATACGCACACACACACACAAACAAAACAGATCCTGGTGAAACCGTTCACCCTGTCCTTCGTTTAAAACTCCTAGATTGATCTGAATGGCTGCGCAACAATGTTCTCCTGTTGGCATCTACTTTGTCGAAACATTTTAGCATGTTGTGGCCTAAGGGCCTGATTCAAACCTGCAGACAGGGCTGCGAATTCGCAGCCATGTCAACTGTCAGGGGCCCGCATATGAGCACGGTACACTGTGCGCGAGCCGTCTGTGCGAAGACAGCCAGTGATGGCAAGCCATTGCTGGCTGTTTGATGGGTAATTGACACCTTATGCCCATTTGGGGGCATTCACTTAGCATTTTCAGTGAGTACCCCAAAAAATGCAGATGTCCCCCTGCCATTGGGAGGGACGGCCGCTGACGTCAGCACTAAGTCCTGGCTGCAAACAGAGGGGGAAACCATTCGATGGTGAGTGATGGCAAATGGTTTCCCCCTCGTGCACCTGTGCGGGAATTTGCGTGGGGCAGTGTATTTCCTTATCGCTGGGCTCCGAAGATTTGTAGCCCAGCGATCAGTCCTGAATAGGGCCCTAATTCCTGTCCTGATAGTTGTCTGCCTTGTGATTGGCTAAACAGTTTTGAATGACAGGCACATAACCGAGCCACGCTGCAGATTTGCTTTCAGTCAGTCACAGATGTGGTCAAATCTGGATCCTTCACCAGTTTCCGTATCTGTGGGGCATCAAAAATTCCCACCTTTAATTTACCAATACTAAGAGATGGAAACATTCCACAAATATATATGTGAACCAATTGACTGATTTGTCCAATGCTTTACAAATTGTTTCATTAAACCCAGTTTGATACGCAAAGGCAGCAGTAGGATTTTTCTTCCTATTGATTAATGGCTCATGAACGATGTTGGCTTCTCCTACAGTTATAACTTCTCTTGGAGTCCCTACGGTTTGCTTTTGTTTTGCATGGCTATCCCATAAGCATATGTGACAAGGATACCTAGTGTATCCACTGTGCTGCCCAAGAAGAAAGTTTACTGTTTTTAAATCGACACAAACAGACCACCAATAAGCTATTTTTTCTAAGACTAAGTTGAAATTTTCATACAGTTCTTTAAGTTTTGGTGAATGGCCGATAGGAATCGGCACAAAATGTATTCCCATTGTGAAGTAATATGCATTTTGGTACTTGTTTCCTAGCAGGGCGCCCAGTACGCTGTAAGCGTACAGGGCTATTCTCCGTAGCAAAATCGCATTGCATTGCATCTCATGGGCCATTATAGGGCCATGCGATGCGATTTTTTAATGTAATCTATTCACTGCTCTGTTGGCCCTAGGGGATTGCATTGCATTGCACCTCCTGAAAAATTGCATGAGATTTTATAGGGTGCGATGCCATGCCATTAGCTATACACTTGTATGACATACAATGAGGTTTCACTGACCCCCCCCCCCTCCCCCCCACAATCCACGCCCCCTAAAGCATGGCGAGCGGCGGTGGATTGTGTCCTCCCGACCTTTTCATACCCCCACTATCCACATCGGCGCGGAGTCGATTATATATAGTGTGGCGAGCCCGAAGTGTGGCGAGTGCAGCGAGCCCCGCGAGGGAATGTGGATTACTTTACATGTATCCCGCGTCCGCTCGCCCTCCTTCGGTCTCGTTGGCTCGCTGCGCTCTAAACACTATTTGCCACAAATATAACAAAGAACACTGTCTCCAAGAACTCATTTTTATTGTGAAAAAGTTTTGTTTCACATAGGCAGTGCTAATTTTCAACAAAAACTGAGACATACTGAACAAAACAAGCCCAACCAGCAGGGAAATTGTTTGTGGCAGGACAGGGAGAGGGCCTACCTAAAAATAGGAAGTGTACTACCTGCATCACTTGGTCCTCTCCGTTACTCCTTTCTGTATGCTGGGATGAGGCGTAACTTTGATCTGAGGATGTCCTAGCAGATACAGCAGTGCACCGCCATGTGTCTCAAATGTGACTACCAGCTACGTTATCACAAATAAAACATTTTTTTTTTTTTTTAAAGAAGGCAGTTGTTCAAAAAGCAGAAATAAGTTGATTCTGCTAAGTAAAGCAGCCTAGGTACTTCAAATGTAGAAAATAATAGAATTTTATCATTTTTATTCATTTGAAAACTGGAGCCAATTCAGCTAAAGCGAAAATCTAATGTGAAGATAATACCTGCAAGAACCCGCAAACTAATCCTTGACAATTACATTTTTTTTGGCTTCCCAGTGTTATTATGGTTGTTAATATTATGCCCTAGAAATTTATTTTTAACTTATCTGCCTGTCTACAAGATGCAAGTTAAAGAAAAAGGGATTTGCAAAACTAACATTTCTCCTTTAAAAATATTCTTGGGTCGCTCAGACGGTATAATGAGTGTTCGGAGACTGGTTAGAATATGAATGCATTCAGCAGCAATGCTCGCAGTAAGACGCCTCTTAAAAGGACAAGTGTGAGGATGAGAGTATAATTACATCCACAAAGCAGTAGGGGCTGCGATGAGCCTCCAATAATAAGTGTGACAGCACAGACCCCGTTCTCTTCCTAGCTGGTGGCTTTATTTTTCCCGGTGAAGAGGACACTGGCTTTAGTGCAATTAGTTCAGGAAATTATGGCTAAAATATTCAGGGAGCTGCCGGGTCTCTTCAGCTCAGGTCTCTGCTTAACTCCAGCGAAAGATAAAGGTTATAAGTATATTATATATTTTCCAATATTTTTGCATTAATAAGAATTTAAGAAAAATAAAACGCTGCAGTCCTGAAATAAGTCACTAGTCACCAACGAGATAGGGGCTGATTCTGCGGCTGCTTCTCCTGGAGATGTGGCAGATGGCTTACTAGCTTTATGCTGATGTGTGATTTTGCCCATGGAAATCTGTGCCCACCCCGCACTGTTTTTCCACCCATGCTGAGTGCAAAAGATCTGCCACACACAAGGGTTTGTTCTCTATCTGCCTGCTGTGCTCAAACACAAAGACACCCTACGTACCCATGGCCCACCCATGACGCTGCTACTACAAGATCCAACAGAACTGTGCACTCCAATGGTGCCCACTCCGAGCTTGTCTTTGTTACTAAAGCAATCCCTATGTTATTAGTCTGAGAATGTCAGGAAGAGTCTCATGCAGGTTGGTTGGATTGGTTCCTTAGGTAGATTTCTCTTCGAGACCCTGATCCTCAGGTTCCTCCACATCGTCCAACTAATCCAGACCACTGCTGTGTGGCATAGAAGGGACACCCTCCAATCTACCCCACCCAAAAAAGAGGTGGAAGCTTCTGATTTGCTGCTGCAACCTATGATAACCCATGCTTAGACACCACTCTAATCTGCCACTTAATACCCCTTTCACACTTGCAAAAATATCCCGGGTTTTTGCACATGAACGCGCATCAACCCGGGATTTAGTTCAGTGTGAAAGGGTCTTGAAAGAATATCCCGGGATGAACATCCCAGGATTGCCACCCAGGTCCTGACCTGGGTAGATTCCGGAATCGACCCGGGATACGGTCAGTGTGAATGGTCCCGTACCCAGGATTGGGTACACGGGACTTTAAAAAAAGCTGCTGATTGGATCTTTCTTGGGCTCACAAATGCTGATGTCATCTTTTCAAAGCCCAGGAGTCCATTTCTAATGACATGCATATGTATTTGCAGGGATTTCCCCTGATAAGTGTGAATGGGGCTGTCCTGGGTCGATCCCAGGTCTGAGTGCAGTGTGAAAGGGTATATTCCCGGGTAGAGTCCCAGGAAGCATCTGGGAACACATTCCCGGGTATAACCAGGCTCTGTGAGTGTGAAAGGGGTATCAGTAACTCTTTATGTATCTTGTTGTAACCTACAATGACATGAGAATTGATGTCAACAATGGGCATTTTATAGGTTCCATGAATCTGACATCAACGGAAATACCAGTGACTTCTTCTGTCCAGCCTGTCAGACACACCAGCAACAGTGATTGTGGCTGATTGGAAGAGCAAGTATAGTGGTGGAATAGTCCAAAAATTCCATGTTGGGGATTCCATGCTGGATACTGACCCAAGGGAATTTCCCCTTATTCTGCTGCTATAGCACCTACTGATGTGTGTTACGAGTCATATTATTCTGTATTGGTTTTTAGGATTCGCTCAGGTCAAGGTAAAGTTCTGACTTTGCAAGTAGATTCGTAGTCACTATTTTTTCTCGATCACGTGACTGTTGATAGGAAGCAGATATTTAAACATGGTGCTGAGTAGAAACTAGGAGCTTTGATAGGTGTTTCTGATACGCTGGCCCCTGGGTCCGATCTATTGCTGATTTTAGTTTAACCTCTTACGCCTAATCCAGCAGTGCCTGTCTCTATACCACGGTGGGAACTGAGCTGCTCTCATATTGTTTTATTTTTGTTATCGGAGAATTTTAGTATTACATGTGTTAAATTAGGTAACTGGGCGAGTATTTTATATATAGATGAATACAAAAATTGGTGTCTGTGTTTTTGTTTTACTAATATGTACATTTAGGGAACTACATATTCTAGGAAGTTCTAGCTACCGGTGTCTGCTTGCATTTATACTTCCCCAAGTGCCTCAATGTCCAAGAATTAAATGGCTGCCAGCAGGGCAGTGGGGGGGAGCGGGTACAGTTTACCTGGGCTCTGGCCTGTCAGGGGGCCCCGGGCCCAGACACACACACAGTTTTTTTTTATATGGTGGCGAGTGCGCTGGGTCTGAGTGCGCCGGAGTCAGCTGTTTAGCAGCGGTGGCAGGAGTGCGGACGAGGGCGGTTCCACTCTCCGGCTCCAGGGCCTGCTGAGAGCCCGCCAAGTGACTCTACAGTTTGCCTTGGCTAAGTGACAGGAGGATACATTGGGTAAGTAGTCCCTGGGTGCCAGGAGGAGCTGAGACAGAGGAGTACCACCCACTCCACAGCATCCGGCTCGCCACGCACCCCACATTCCCATCCCAGCCTCTGCCAGCAGCAGCAGGTGCAAGTGCACTGTCTCCTGCCCAGCAGTCCTGGACCTGGTTCCCCACCCATGTCCAGGTCTCTGTGTTCCAAGGTGGGTGGCTGATTACTCTGTATCTGCTGCCTCCCTGCATGCTGGGAGGCAGCAGCATGTAATACGTGGCAAAGCATGTACTGTAATTCCAAGGCAACAAGCAAGTTAACCCCTGGCAAACCATGTAACCCATGGTAGAGCCTGTAACTCCATGGCAACAAGCATGTTAACCTCTGTCAGAGAATGTTAACCCCTGGCAGAGCATGTAAACCCATGGCAAGGAGCATGTTAACCCCTGGCAAAGCATGTTAACCCCTGGCATCAAGCATGAAACCCATAGCAATGAGCATTTAGGTAAGCGGAACTTATGTGGCATAATATGTGTGGTATTATATGTAATAGGCATTACAGTGTGTGGCATAATATGTAATGAGCAGTACGGTGTGGAATAAAGTGTAATGGGCATTGCAGCATGTGATAAAATACGTAATAGGTATTATGGTCAGGGGCGGGCTGGGCTGGGGGGCAGGGTTCCATGTGCCCCCCGGGCCACTGAATCGTTTTGTGTGCGGGCCGCCATTGTTCTGAGGCTGCTGCTGCTGCAGCCCGGCTGACCAGTTTCCGACTGTTCTCCAAAAACATGGTCGCCGGCCTCCTGCACTGAGGACATGTCTAGTGCAGGAGGCCATTACAGAGACTCTGTGTGTTCCACCTACTTCCTGCCCGTGCGTTCCACCTACTTCCCTTTGCTGCAGCCTGCCTCACTGTCTTGCATCAAGGTAAGAGGGAGTGGGACTGTACAGGCTGAGTAGCCTGTAAGGTTCAGTCATTATACCGGAGTAGCAGCCTGTGGGGGTCCCCTTATTATACAGGAGCAGCAGCCTGTGGGGGTATTATTATTATACAGGGGAGCAGTCTGTGTGGTCCTATTATTATTATTATAATAAGATGGGGAGTAGCCTGTGGGGTCCTGATATTATACAGGGGGAGCAGCCTGTACTGTCCTGTTATTATTATAAGACAGGGAGTAGCCTGTGGTGTCCTGCTATTATACAGGGGAGCAGCCTGTGGTGTCCTTTTATTGTTTTAACCTAAATTTAACGAGGCGCTGTTACTTATGGGCCAGTGCTCTGGACTTGCCCCCCAGGCTAAAAGTTGCCAGCCAGCCCCTGATTATGGTGTATGGCATAATGTGTATTGAGCACTGCAGTGTGTGGTATAATGTAACAGGCATTATAGCATGTAGTATAATATGTAATGGGTGTCACACTGTCCCTGGAAGCTGTGGCATATCAATGGGTCTGCAGACCCCACGGTGGCTTGGGGGAGCCAGCGCTGGCAGAGTGTGTGGGACTGGCGCCGGCTCCCACCGCGACCGCTGGGGCTGCCTATGCCTAGTTACGCCACTGGTGGGAAGCTCCGTCCATGGGGTCCTGGGAAGTTGTTGTACCTAGGCCCAGGATTTCTCTTGCATCATTTCCTAGTATTGCTGCGCACAGACACAATGGGTCCGGGATTAGCGTCAAGCCCATAGTCAGACAGGAGAATCAGTATAATAAACTGGTCTGTACTTCAACTTCCCATTGAGCTTACAGCACCCAGCGGTCTCTGCAAATTGCTGGTAATAAATTGCCACTTGCTTCATGTTTAGCCAGAGCTAACCAATTCCATGATCAATTATGCACACAGATGACAAGAAGGTCCATTGATTTTGTAGTTACTAGCAACAGTATTTCCGAGAGCATTCGCTGGTTACATTTTGTTGTGTTTTCAATATTTATTGTAATCAGCAATTCAGATGTGGTTGGGATGAGACAATGGGGGTAATACATACACATACATTTGCACAGCGATCACATACATTTTCAAGGCGGGATTTCACTCTAGCAGGTCGACTTCTACACAAATTCCTGGCCCCTGCGGATTCATGGCTGTGTGATCAGGTCTGAATTACCCCTAATGTTGCCTAAATTCAGCCTATTTTTTTTTTTGCACAGGCCCCTGCTCCCATGGAAAAGCGGCCAGAGCTCTCTCATCCCTCCAGATCATGCAAGGAATTTTCATTTCCATATAAAGGGGGCAGGGCTAAATAACACAGCTGGCTGCGTGCATAAAGCAAATAGGTTTTGAATAGGAAATAAATAGAAGTAAGTTTACATCCAAGGACCAATGACAATTGAGCTCCTTCTGTCACTTGGTCAGCTGATCTGTGCAGGCAGTGGCAGAGTGGGCAAAGGTAGAACACCTACAGTCAATCATATTGTCTGAAATCTCACAGCGGAAGTCAGTGTCCTGATGTCACATGATCGTCCATATGTGTTTATGAGAACAGGGCTAAATCGAAAGGCCAAGGAAGCTTGTGCGGAGGGAAGTGAGGGCAATCAGTGAGAACAGGGCCCATACACTGTATGATCTTGCCAACTGTTGATAAGGCCGGATCTACATTCTGAATTAGCACCAAACTGGCCTCACATATACCATAATGTTAAGCATACATGGGAAAGATTGAACAACCCAATAATAAATATTAACACCTTTCATGGCACAGGAATATTTACTTCTATGTTAGAGAATGTACTAAGGTGGCTTTTTCAGATTGCATCAATTTATATCTTGCATCTGAATACCTTATTTAACACTGTATAATGTCAATGAGGCATTTAACACCCTATATCAATGAGGCATCCGCTACACAACAACTACTCCCAACGGAGAAATACTTCAAGTAGCATTGTGACCGCGGTAACCATTATCAGAGAGATCAAAGCCATCTGTGAGATAGGCCGGGGCCTGGCGGATGTTCTGCATGAGAAGATAACGTCCGTGGATATTGGATATTGATGTCCATTGACTAAGGAGCTGACAAAAGTTCTAGCAAGAATGTGAAATGTAATTACCGCAGCACCGGGCAGTTACAGGACCAATCAGCACCGATTGGCTGCCAGGCTGTCACTCACATACATCGCTGGGAAGCTTTCAATCTTACAAGGGGGAGAGATAAAGTGGGAAATGTAATAGGGTCCAAGTTTGTAAGCTGTGTGAGTTTAGCGGTAAACACCAGAAAGCCGTCATAAAATGGTAAAGCCACTGCCGTCAGGAAAAAAACATTGAAGGTAATGAAACATCACGATGGGATGTCCATCTCTAGCTGCAGCACAGTTCAAGATTCAAGTAGGGGAGCCACGTCCACTGACAGTTAGTCAATTTGGAATAGCAGGTGGTGGCAGTGCATGTGGCTCCCCCATATATCACATATTACAAGCTATATATAACATTTGGTACTTGTGTATTATCACGGCGCCCAAGTTTCTTACGTACGGCACCGTAGGAAAATCACATCATTGTAACAGCCGTACGATGCGATCCGATCCGATTTTCCTATGTAATTTATTCACTGCTCTTAGCCCCGGGGGATCGCATCACATCGCATCGCACCTCCCGCATATATAGGGTGTACAATGCCATTACATTACCTATACAATTATATCATTATATGACATACAATGAGGTTTTAGGGGCGGCGGAACGCATCCTCCGACCTTTTCATACCCCCACTATCCACGTCGGCGTGGAGTTGACTTTATATAGTGGGGCGAGCGCAGTGAGCCACCGCGCCTGAAGCATGGCGAGTCCCTCGAGGGGACGCGGATTACTTTACGCTCACCACGCTTCGGGGTGGCGTGGATAGTGGGGGGTGCCTAAAACCTCATTGTATGTCGTTATTGTATACCTAATGGCATTGTACACCCTATACATTATAAATAAAAGAGCACTGAATACATTACATAGGAAAATCGGATCATATCGCATCGCACGGCACTTGGCCCATGCGATGCAATGCGATGCGATTTCCCTACGCAGAATAGCCCACTAAGCAAATAGCTTAGTGGGCGCCGTGATAATACACAAGTACCTAACATTTAATAAAAAGTTTTCTTCTACGTTAGGTACTAGACCATTTGCTCCATCGCTGAAATCATTAACGATATAATTGATGCTCCAGGATGAATGATCTAGTGCCTACATACCAGTGGCGTAGCTATAGCACCGCAGCCCCCGCGGTCGCGGGGAGGCGCTGTGCATATGGGGGCGCCGGGGGGGGGGCTGCGGTGCTATAGTAATCCCCCCGCCCCCCATCCCCCGCAGGCTTACCTGTCCAGTGTCCGCGCGTCCCGGCTCCCCTCCTGGCTTCAAACAATGGTATGGAGACGGACCACGATAAAATGGCCGCCCCATAAAGCAGACTGTTCTCTGAAACTGTCTGCGGTATGGGGGCGGCCATTTTATCGTGGTCCGTCTGCATAGAATTAATTGAAGCCAGGAGGGGAGCCGGGACGCGCGGCGGACAGGTAAGCCTGCGGCAATGGGGGGAGGGGGCATGGGGGGCACGGGCAGCCGGGGGGGGGGCACCCCCCCATTAACGGCGGGGGGCGCCCCAAACAAAGCTACACCACTGCTACATACTGAACGATATCGGTAACGATAACATTCAATGACATCACCCAGCCCCCCAAGCATGCAGTCATAGACAATATGGTCAACATTTAGCTGCATGTTCAGAGGACAGTAGATATTGTTACTGACCCGCAGGAGCTTGCAGCATTATTACCAATACTGAGCAGACACACTGGAGGATATGAACGCTATATATCATTAAGAATATCATTATCATTCATATTGTTAATAATGTATCATCCAGTGCAGGGATGGGGAACCTTCGGCCCTCCAGATTTTGTTGAACTACACATCCCAGCATGCCCTGCAACAGTTTTGGTATGGCTTAATAGCAAAACTGTTGCAGGGCATGCTGGGATGTGTAGTTCAACAACATCTGGAGGGCTGAAGGTTCCCATCCCTGATCCAACACAGCCTATATAATGACAGTCAGAAGCTGATTGGTTGGAATTGTTATCTCCGAGCTTTGATAAATATCCCCGTATATATTACAAGGATTCGGCAGTGCAGAAGTTTCACACACAGCTTATACACAAACAGAATCTCATCACACACACCCCCCCCCCCCCTTCCGCTCCTATGACTCCCCGAGGAACCACCATCCAATAAGCCCAAAATGTTTGCAGAATGGTAAAAGCATCCAGCAGCCAAACATTGTGCAATGCTACACAGGAGACCCCTGGGAAAACATTTAATTAAAGACTCCGGCAATGCAGCAAGCAAATCCCTCACATATTACATATTCCAGGTGAACAAAGACGTATTAAATAAACTTTCACTGATCATTACCTTGTAAGCAGCTGCCTCTTTATTAATAGCAGAGAGAGATTCTAAGCGCGGCGTCCAATAAAGCGGAATTCATACTATCTGCAGTAAAAAAGGGCCCTTGGTAGCCAACTGAACATGGATTACATGTCTGTCTTTTTAGGGTATCAGATAATAATTGAAACACATAGTTCGATATATGATTTGTTTATTTGTCAGATATACAGTTGTGCTCACAAGTTTACATACCCTAATAGAATTTGTGATTTTCTGGCCATCTGTCAGAGAATATGAATGATAACTCACATTTTTTCTTTCACTCGTGGTTAGTTGTTGGGTGAAGCCATTTATTGTCAATCAACTGTGTTTACTCTTTTTAAATCTTAATGACAACAGAAACTAACCAAATGACCCTGATCAAAAGTTTACATACCCTGGAGATTTTGGCCTGATAACATGCACACAAGTTGACACAAACGGGTTTGAATGGCTACTAAAGGTAACCATCCTCACCTGTGATCTGTTTGCTTGTAATCAGTGTGTGTTTATAAAAGGTCATTGAGTTTCTGGTCTCTTGAAAGACCCTTGCATCTTTCATCCAGGGCTGCACTGATGTGTTTGGAGTCTGGATTCTGAGTCATGGGGAAAGCAAAAGAATTGTCAAAGGATCTGCGGGAAAAGGTAATTGAACTGTATAAAACCGGAAAGGGATATAAAAAGATATCCAAGTCCATGCTGATTGGCATCCCAGCAGTGTTCAAACTCTAATTAAGAAGTGGAAAATGAGGGATTCTGTGGAAACCAAATCACGGCCAGGTAGACCAACAAAAATTTCAGCCACAACTGCCAGGAAAATCGTTTGGGTTGCAAAGAAAAATCCACAAATAACTTCAGCTGAAATACAGGACTCTGAAAAAAAGTGGTGTGGTTGTTTCAAGATGCACAATAAGGAGGCGTTTGAAGAAAAATGGGCTGCATGTTCGAGTCTCCAGAAGAAAGCCATCACTACGCAAATGCCACAAAGCATCCCGCTTACAATACTCCAAACAGCACAGAGACAAGCCTCAAAGCTTCTGGAACAACGTCATTTGGAGTGATGAGACTAAAATTTAACTTTATGGCCGCAACCATAAACGTTACATTTGGAGAGGAGTCAATAAGGGCTATGAGGAAAGGTACACCATTCCTACTGTGAAACATGGAGGTGGATCACTGATGTTTTGGGGATGTGGGGGACAAAGGCACTGGAAACTTGGTCAAAATTGATGGCAAGATGAATGCAGCATGTTATCGGAAAATACTGGAGGAAAATATGCACTCATCAGCCCTGAAGCTGCGCATGGGACATGCATGGGACGTACGGTTGGGTCATGAGTGGTCTCGTCAGCTTCATCTCGATTTGCAAAATTTGTCTAAAACGCCATGACGCACCATCCCAAACGATAAGGTGATCGTTATAGAACAATGTAGTGTTAATGTGCAGGCAACCTTGCTCTGTCGATCGGTGCACGGCCACGGTCCGTCGTACGAACGGGTACCGAGTGGCGTGGTGAGAGGCGGTACATCTTTTTGTGACAGGGAGTGCAGCCTGCACTACCCCCCCCCCCCCCCCCCCCCCCCAAGCGTGCAATAAAGTCATGTAATCCATGTCAAAAAAAATTACAGTTTTTAGGTGCGAGATTTCAGGGGCCGGATGAGTAAATTTATGTCACCCCCGTTTAATGCATTGAGAAAACCGATTTGAAACGGGATAGAATTTGTCTGGTTCCCTGTCCTTAAGCATGTTCGTGGCATCATTATCATTTTTGGGATAGTTCTAATGTCTGCATGTGACTGCCATGGCCAAGCTCAGTGGTTCAGGGCAGAATACGCATCTGGAACTATATTGTACAATATTTTTACCTTTTTTTAAATTATTATTTGAACGGCAAACATTGTATTAAAGGCTGCGGGTCATATAGAATTACCCCAAACTTGTAAAATATGACTTACAATCTGGAAAAAATGATGTGTGGGTAAGTCACCCTCATGGGTCTGGCCATTACAGTGGGTAAGGGAAGCAACATATGGCAAAGTTATATAACATAGAGGGGGTAGAGGACATTGATTGGGTTCAGATTAGGTTCACGGCCACTTAGACCCCCAATCCCGCTGGGGGCCCAAAAAAGGGGTCCGGAAACTATACAAAGTGACACGCAGGCATGCGGCCAAAATTAGGGGGTTGGGCCACGCTCCCCATTTCCGCTGCTGTTGGGGACATGACTAGCATTGTGAGAGCTGCATGCCATGCCCCCTGTCCTTCCCAGTAAATAGAATTAAGCAGTTTATTAGGTAGTGGGGGGCAACTGCCCCCCACCGCGGGACACTGCTGGCCCCAGGTGGGACATGGGACCATCTTGCAAAAACAGGACCATCTAGCTAAAATTGGGACATTTGGAAGGTATGTTCTAGCTATACATCTATCTGTAGATTTCTGCGGCTTCTCTTTGCTGTGTGTGCTCTGTGCCTTCTCCATCTCTGCTGCAAGTGTCCAATACAAAGGCAGAGAAATACCTTGTAGAACAGAAAGGCATTTGATCAGGAGCACCAAGGCTGTTTCATTACCCCACTCGCCTCTGGATTCCTGCTGTCTCGCTGGTAATATTACAGGAAAGTATCTGTGTCACATTGTGATGGATAGCCCCAGCTTCTGCATGCATTAATGTAACAGGCTCCCTATCAGCATACATGGTGCATCTGCCGCGCTGGCCCTGGGGCTACAGACTACTGTGCAGGGCCGAGCCGCTCCCATCAGCAGTGGATGGGGAAGATCTAGGTAACGGAATGAGCTGTGAAATGTATCCTTAGAACATTCAGTCTCCGCTCTGCGCAGTCCTAATATTCTGGTACGTGATCACCATTAATATGGTCTGTAATATCCAGACTTATTACAATCTACATTCATGTCTGTCTAAAATTGATTGTGAAGGGAAATATTTCCAAACATGCGCCAGACTTCATTAGCAAAATAATAGCTGATAACAGAGAACACTAGATTCAACTCCACTCAGTAAGCATCGGTCGTTTGCTGCTTACCAAACGGCTGAAACCCCCCCCCCCCAGCCTACTCGGTAGACTGACTATTATGTCCTCCGTAAATTGGCAAAGATGGGGCGAACGCTAACTTCCTGTAACATCAGGCGCCCATCTACGTTCCCTTGATAATGCCCAGCATTTTCATGGGGACGCCCATAAAATTTTGGGCGTTCTTATGGTCCAGTGCCATCTAGGCCCCAGTCCAGCCCTGGCCCTCTCTACAACAAATAGCCCATTGAGTGTGTAACCATTCGTTGCTGGTGTCTGCACATGTGCAGACCCACAAGCATCGTAACGAACGGAACCTAATTTGCTTTGTGTGTTGTTGAATTAGGCCCAAAATGTAAAACATCTCAGGTTCTTTTAGAATAACTTTTAAACTGGGTACATACTATGTGATATATGGTACGATGTCATACACATCGTATAGGGTATACACGTAATCCGTCATTCCTGGATTTCATTCTGTGGATCATCCCGACTTTCCAGTGCTGTGCAGTTTTGTGGCTTCACAAATAATCATTGTGTTATATATAAAATAATGTGTTAGTAGATATAAACCTTATATATATAAATTTGCACTGGGAATAAATATTGCGATGCACATAAAACCTGTATACAATATGTCTCCTGATTTAGTCTATATTGGTGTATTCAAATAAAATATTTACATGAAAATAGTAAATTGAGAGAAACAGGCCCTTAAATAAGAATTTTCTGTAGAAGCTATAGTGACAAAAACAAGTCATAAATTGAATATTGTCATAAATAAACAGGGTTGTTGACAGGTGAGTGTGGGTAGGGTACAGAGTACGTAGCCTATATTGAGGCTCAGAAGAAGCAGCCACACCCCACAAGAAGGCTTGGTCACACCCCTTCCATTCAGGGGTGTGGTATAGGGTTCCGACAGTTGGGATCCCGACAGTCATTAGCCCGACGTCAGGATCCCGACTGGCCGGACTCAGACAGCATGGCGAGCACAACAAAGCACCTTGCGGGCTCGTTGACTCTACACTCACCATCTATTCTATTCTCCCTCTATGGGGGTCGTGGACCCCCACGAGGGAGAATAGCCGGTGGCCATCGGGAACCTGTCTGTCGGTGTTTTAACAGTCGGATCCCGACGTCGGGTAAATGACTGTCGGGACCCCATCCGGCACCCCCATTCAGAACAGGGCATGGCAATCCACAACTCTCTTAGTTTTGTTGGAATTATGTAACCAGTGGAGTTGGTTTAATGATAGATAGCAGGTACTGCTGTACTCACTGTTACATGCACACTGGTGATGCAGCAGAGCTTGAGCGGGGTGGGGTGTCATACAGCTCACGAGCCCGTGAGTATATGCTGCAAATGGGTAGAGATGCAGGGATGCTAGGACAGCGTTATAGCTAGTTTCTCGTAGGAGCTAAGGCGGAGACATTGGCCTCTGCACATACTCAATTGTGATATTGGTGGCCATCTTGGCATAGAGCATGACGCCTCCCTGGAAAATGGGAAGATTGGAGAGTGCGCAGTAACGCACTCCTCTTTCAACAAGTACCCTGGCCTGGAAAGGCTTTTAGCGGCCCTAAGGTGGAGGTAAGGTGAAGCCAAAAATGCCCCCAAGCACACTTTGATGAAATGTAACAAGAACACAATATAGAGTTATAGTTTTTGTTTTACACAAGATTTAAGAATAATTCATATGAATTAACAATTGAAACAACACTGATTGCTTGTAAAAACACCGATGGAGGACACCCTGACGGAGCACCCTCTGGAGGGAGGGGCAACACTGGAGAGGTGTTGCAAAATACTCACCTGAAGGAAGGAATTGCTAGGTCCCCGATGAAGAGGCCGGTGTCGCTGGAATCCTGGTGAGTTTTTGCTACTTTATGGCATTGGACCAAGTTGAATCTTTGCAAATTAAAAATGGTCCAATCAGAGGCCAGAGCAAATTTTAAAGCCACAAAGAGCCAATCACACAATGCCTCTATAGATTGTAAGCTTGCAGCAGGGCCCTCCTACCTCCATGTCTGTCTGTTGTTACCCAGTTTGTTTTATCACTGTTTACTATTGTAAAGCGCAACGGAATCTGCTGCGCTATATAAGAAACTGCAAATAAATAAAAATAAATAAATATACCGTATATTGTCACCATGAGCAGGTGAGTCAGTCATTTGCAGAGTGACAAGGAAGTAAATACAGAATACGCCGAGCCACGAGAAGAGTCATTCTGGGCGGGGGGAGGTCAGTGACACTCCACAACGTATCAGGAACCCAATTCATGCAAAACATAGAATAAAGAGTAAACCCTTCTGCACCAGTAACGCTCTCGGTACTCTTTACCTAGCACGGCGCCCACAATTTTGATCGTGGGCATCGCAGGTAAAAAAATCGCGGGCATCGCGGCCATTGAATGCACTAAAAATCGGGTGCGACGCGACCGACGCGATGCCCGCGATTTCCCATAGGGATCAATGTTAAATTTCTCAATTGACCCAATTTTACTGTTCAATGCCTCAATGGACCCGATTTTTCCATAGGAAACAATGTTAAATGGCCCACAGAGGCCAAATAGCCACCCTGAAGTGTGGAATGGCCCCCACAATTGTTAACGCCACCCCACGATCAACGTCAACCCGAAGCGTGGCGAGCGGCGGCGGTACGCGTCCTACGACCTTTTCATACCCCCACTATCCACGTCGGCGTGGAGTTGAGAATAGAATAGTGTGGCGAGCGGACGCGGATACCTTCACAGGTAAACGCGTCCCTTCGTGGGCTTCACAGGTATCCGCGTGCGCTCGCCACGCTTCGGGCTTGGTGGCTCGCTGCGCTCGCCACACTATTCTATTCTCAACTCCACGCCGACGTGGATAGTGGGGGTATGAAAAGGTCATAGGACGCGTACCGCCGCCCTTCGCGGGCTCGCTGCGCTCACCATGCTTCGGGTTCACGTTGATCGTGGGGTGGCGTTAACAATTCTGGTGGCCATTTCACACTTTAGGGTGCTTATTTGGCCTCTGTGGCCCATTTAACATTGTTTACTATGGAAAAATCGGGTCAATTGAGGCATTGAACAGAAAAATCGGGTCAATTAAGAAATTTAGGTACTTATGTATTATCTGGGCTCCCATGTTAAATGAACCCCATTTTTTCATACCCCTACTATCCAAATATGCATGGAGTTGATTTTATATAGTGTGGCGAGCGCAGCGAGCCACCGTGCCCGAAGCGTGGCGAGCGCAGCGAGCCCCGCGAGGGGACACGGTCTCATAAGAAAAACGGGAGCCCAGATATTACATAAGTACCGAAATTTAACATTGTTCCCTATGGGAAATCGCGGGCATCGCGTCGGTCGCGTCGCACCCGATTTTTAAGTGCATTCAATGCCCGCGATGGGCGCCGTGCTAGGTAAAGAGTACCACGCTCTCTAATTACCATGTGCATATGTTTCCCAAGTAGTTGGGCTCCCATTAAAGACCGCGGCTAGGGTGTTATTGTTCGTGTGTGTGATTAAGGAGGTTATTCTGATCGGAGCGGCCAAACGTGCGTACGTTCACTATTAGCGTACGCTCTCCGTACGCGGCCGTTGGGGTTAAGTCCACCCACAACTCAGCCGCATACGTACGGCCAGAAACAACGTCGAAGGGGAGTGGCGTACAATTGAGCGTACGCCAACGTGCACGGACGGACCAGCCCTTACACTCCGACAACTGGCGTACAACAGAGCGTACGCCCCCGTTTACGGACGTCTCTCGTCCGTCTTCCCACCGACTTCTTGCGGCTATCTGAGCGTACGCCAGCTTGCACGGACGGGTCCCTATTGTTTTCAATAGAAAACTCAGCTTATGTCACCGCTCGTGAGAGTGAGCGTACGTCCGTGTACGCTGGCATACCCTTCACATATATGGACCTGCAAATCTTGCCTTTCAACTATAATTATGAAAATTAATTAATTGATTGAATTAATTAATGTGCAAAATAGTGGGCATGGCCTTAAAACATTGCTGAAACATCCTTTGTAGGTGTTAGATGTGGTTTATGTTATTGTATCATAAATACAAAACATATGTTTGTATTAGAGTGAACACGTTGACACATGTCGACTTGTGTAGATTGAGTGTGCTACTGTGTAAAGTCTATGAAAGCACGTAGTGAATGTGTGTAACTGTTTAGCAAATACCTACCTTAGCATATATAAGCAGGTCTTAAAAAGATTGGTACTTCTTTACTTTCACGGCGCCACTCTAGATAGGACAGATAGGATACTAGATAGGATACGATTTGTATGCGATTTGACATAAGATATCGCATAAGATATAGGATAGGACAGATAGGATACTAGATAGGATACGATTTGTATGCGATTTGACATAAGATATCGCATAAGATATAGGATAAGATTTACTATCCATTTCATTACCCCACTATCCACTAGGGCGTGGAGTGAGAATAGAATAGTGTGGCGAGCGCAGCGAGCCACCGAGCCCGAAGCGTGGCGAGCGGACACGGATGTTGTTTGAAAGCAAGTCCCCAATATCGCATGCCATTTGCATGCAATTCCATAAAATACATTCCGTGTCCCCTCGCGGGGCTCGCTGCGCTCGCCACGCTTCGGGCTCGGTGGCTCGCTGCGCTCGCCACACTATTCTATTCTCACTCCACGCCCTAGTGGATAGTGGGGTAATGAAATGGATAGTAAATCTTATCCTATATCTTATGCGATATCTTATGTCAAATCGCATACAAATCGTATCCTATCCTATCTGTCCTATCTGTCCTATCTGTCCTATCTGTCCTATCTAGTGGCGCCGTGAAAGTAAAGAAGTACCAAAAGATTCTTACCTTAAATTAAACAAACCTTTAAATGTAGAGAAGTATAGAAAGATAAGCTTCCAATGTGTTAGAGTGCTGTGTGTGGCTTGCAGGTAGTGAAATCATGGTTTGGACTTAATAGACTGCAGCATTGCTTATTACATTCAGGTGTATGTGTTTGAGTAGTAATCAGCGTAAATTAGCAAACCCAGGCGCACGCAGGCATGCGGTATCTGTAGGGGTGGTCTGAGCTGGCGGTTGGCGGCCGCCTGTTTTGTGTCCGAAATGAACGGTGCTTTAGGCGATCGTGCGGTAGTAGCACCGTTCATTTTTGGTGCACACCCCCATGTACGCCCATGTTTACGCCCATTTTCCCTCATTATTTCGGCCGCTCCCCTCATCACGCCCCTATGCCGCCCCCAATGCCCGTACTCTCGCGTACAGGTTTTTTCGCACGTAGAGACCCGTCCGTAAGCGTTGTGGAGTGTTCGCGCCTGCGCATTGGCGAATGGTGGGGCAGCAGGCAGCGTTCACCTGCTCGCTGGTCTGCTAATATACTCAGCCTAGTGAGACGATCTGAACCAGGACCATAGATTGTAAGCTCCATTGGGGCAGGGACGGATGTAAATGTTCATATATTTTATCTGTTATGCGCCGCGGAATATGTGTGCACTATATAAGTAACTTGTAATAAATAAATATACGTAGTAAGGTGTCAAATAACAGATAGCAATAATAAGGGGAATAATATGCTGCTGTCTTATAAATAAATGTAAAAAGCAATCATTTAAAACACCCCCCCCCCCGTAGGTAAAGAACTGACGTTGATCGCGTACTGCAGAAGAGTCAGCTCTACGTGAGGTGACATTATCAGCTAATAAAAAGGACAAGGAAATCGGAGACATGGATTTTAGTCTACTCCCTTCACAGCAGTACACCAACCTTAAAACACACACACACACACAACATTATAGGGGGGTATTAATGACCAGCTGATGGCCTCATTCTTTAAAAAACGTGACATTAATTTCCCATACTGGGACTATAATACATATTAATTGTAAGAGGAGCTTTAGAAATTGTATTTAGAGTTAGGTATTCTGATGTTCTAACATATCTTATAGTATATTGTACTTGGTCTGTCATTACCAGTCCAGTAAATATTGTCCGCTCATTTCTAAATCCATTCTTCCCAAATGCCAATAAGATGATTGCACGTATTATTTATCTGCAATTCAATTACATGCAAATCGCGTTTCGCAATTGTTAGAGTGCCTACTATGATCTTGAGCTTACAGAACCCACTTGCTGAGTGTTTCACCTACACAGAGCTGGCCATAGGCATAGGCAAACTAGGCAAATATCTAGGGCATTTGGAATTCCTAGGGGCATCTATTCCAAGCATAGGGCCTGCTCACCTTGACAGCGGTGGACTGGGATGGGTTTAATGTGTATAAGGTAAAGAGATACTGTGTGGTTGTAACATGAATAAAAGACACTGTCATGCGATGTGAATAAGGGACACTACTGTGTGACTTAACATGAATAAGGGACAATGGGGCAGATGTATTAAGCCTTAAAAGAGAGATAAACGTCCAGCCAATCAGCTCCTAACTGACTTTTTTCAAACACAGCCTGTAACATGACAGTTAGCAGGTGATTGGCTGGACGTTTATCTCTCTTTATCACCTTTGCATTTATCTCTTGTTAAGGCTTAATACATTTACCCCATTATGATGTCATGTAATGTGAATAAGGTTGCACTACCTGTGACATACTTTGATACTAATGTCTGGGCAATCTCCTTCCCAGGAAGAACAACAACCCTTTCTATGGGATGCAGTCGCTTTCCAAGTGGTCGGAATCCTGGCGGTCAAAATCCCGGAGCCGGAATCCCAACCGCCAAAATCCCGGAACTCCCATAGAGGGAGAATAAATTAGTGTGCCGAGCGTAGCGAGGCACCGGGTCCGCTGCGTGGCAAGCAGGGGGGAGGATTCACGTTCCCCCCTTGTCGGAATTCCGACCGCCGGGATTCCATACCAGTCCCCTTTCTGTCTCTTTAAATATTGGAGTCTTAAGGAACAAATCCCCAAATTTCTAGGTTTTGCCCCTGTGGATGAGGATTGCTATGGATGAGAGGTGATAGGTGTTGCTGGTTGTTGCTGGGTAGTTTTTGCTGTGCTGGGAGAGGATGGTGGGTCGTGGTCGGAACTGTCAATGGCGCTTGAGGGCACCAGCCAAAATCATGCCTAGGGCATCTGATTGGTTACAGCCGGCTCTGCACCTACAGTATAACAGCACCTTTCCCTAAACTACAATATTTCTCTGGCACTTAGTGGCTCACAAGACTTAAAATCGAATAGCGTAAGCTCAAGATCACAAATACCTATATTTAAAGGGAACAGGACACAGCAGAGACTACTAAAACTATATACAGAAAAACAGGATGCCAAATGTTCAGTATAGCATGGAAAATTTTCACTGAAGAGTAGCTAGCCAGTTTTCCAAATAGCACTATAAATGTTTTGTTGGACAACTCTCTCAAATAAAACAAGGCTTTTCTTTAACAGGGAGCTAATGAGAAGTGCCATCTATAAATACATAACGACTGTTTACAATCTATAGTATAGTAGTATAGTAGAGCTGTTAGTGAAATGTGAAGAGAAGAGGGCTTAGAGGACAGAAGGGAAGAGGGCCTTGCTTGGAAGAGCTTACAATCTAGTAGGAAGGGGCAACAGACAGATTACATGAGGTGCAAGCAGTTGGGAGGTGGGTTGATGGCATGATGTAGGCAGGCAGAGACAGTCAGTGCGTGTGAAAGGGGTCAGAGGACAAGCCTCATGACTAGGTTATGCAGTGGAAGGGTACGTGTGATAAATAGATGAGTTTTCAGTGCCCGTTTGAAGCTTTGCAAGGTCGGGGAGAGTCTAATGGAGCGAGGGAGTGCGTTCCACTGAAGGGGTGCAGCACGGGCAAAGTCCTGAATTTTACCATGGGAAGCAGTGATCAGGGTGGAGGAGAGACGACCGTCGTCGGCGGACTGTAGAGGGCGGGAGGGTGTATGAATGGAGATGAGGTTAGAGATATATGGAACAGTGGAATTATTGATGGCCCTGTATGTGAGTGTGAGGTGTTTGAAGAGGATTCTGTAGGCGAATGGGAGCCAGTGCAGATTTTGTTTGAGGGGAGGGGCTGAGGTGGAGCGGCGTGAGAGGAAGATAAGCCTGGCTGCAGAGTTGAGGACAGATTGGAGAGGAGCCAGTTGGGAGCGAGTGAGGCCAGTGAGGAGAACAACAAGAGTGGGTCAGAGCTTGGATGTGGGATGCAAAGGAGAGGGAGGAGTCAAGAGTGACACCCAGGCAGCAGAGTTGGGGAATGGGGAGATTATGGTGTTGTTAACAGTGATAGGGATATTAGTATGGGGTGTAACTCTAGATGGGGGAAAGATAATGTTTTGTCCATATTGAGCTTCAGTGAGAGCTCATACATCCAGGAGGAGATGGTGGAGAGGCAGTTGGAAACCTGAGAGAGAGAGCAGTGGGGGACAGATCAGGAGAGGAGAGGTAGATTTAAGTGTGGTCAGCATAGAAGTGGTATTGGAGTCCAAAGGAGTTAATGAGTGCACCCAGGGAAGAGGTGTACAGGGAGAACAGAACGGGGAAAAGGACAGAACCCTGAGGGACACCGACAGGAAGGATGGAAGGTGGTGCGGTGCAGCCAGATGCAGAGACTGAGAAGGATCGGTTGGTGAGGTAGGAGGTAAACCATGTGCGGAGGAGGAGAGGGTGATCCACAGTGTCAAAGGCAGCAGAGAGGTCCAGAAGGATAAGCAGAGAGAAGTGGCCCCTAGATTTGGCTGACAGCAGGTCATTGGTGACTTTCACAAGGGTGGTCTCAGTGGAGTGGAGCCAGATTGAAGGGGATCGAGGATGGAGTGGTCAGACAGGTAGCTGGTGAGATGCCTGTAAACCAGCCATTCTAGTAGTTTAGAGGCAAATGGGAGAAGATAGATAGGACGGTAGCTTGTGGGTGATAAAGGGTCCAGGTTGGGTTTTTTAAGGATAGGGGAGACCAGAGCATGTTTGAATGGTGAGGGGAAGATGCCAGTAGAAAGGGACAAAAGAGTTTAGCAAGGTGGGAGCAGCCAGTGTTGGAGAGGGAACGGAGGAGATGGGAGGGGAGGGGGTCCAAGGGACAGGTAGAGGGGGAGAGGATGAGATGAGGGAGTGGACTTACTCATCTGTAGTGGGTCTGAAGAAGGACAGAGTTGGGTAGTTGGAGGGGGAGGATGATAGGGGTGGGTGGGCAGCAGAGAGCGTATGGGAGGATATATATATGGGTGTGTGTGTGTGTGTGTGTGAGATGCTTTAGAACATGGGTCCTCAAACTGCGGCCCTCCAGATGTTGTGGAACTACAAATCCCAGCATGCCTTGCCACAGTTTTAACTCTCCCTTATAGCAAAACTGTGGCAAGGCATGCTGGGATTTGTAGTTCCACAACATCTGGAGGGCCGCAGTTTGAGGACCCATGCTTTAGAATGTGAGCTATCACGAGCAGGGCCCTCTCTCCTCATCAATCAGCCCAATTTGTGGCCCTCATTACCCACTACACCCTAATTGATAAGGTCTGGTTTCAACAATTTAATGAGTTGGGGAGTATGGTGACCAGTGTGGCTAATGACATGACTTGCTATCTGCCCCCCCCCCCCCCACACACACACACACAGACAGACACCCCACCCGCACACACACACACACACACACACACACAATCACACATACACACACAAACAATTGAGTATTGATATTCCAAATGACAGAACCCCCTATTATCATCCCCAGTCCTCCAAAACATTCTGGCTAACGATTCTAATACCGGTATAGGATGCTGACATAATATTTTATTAGCATTGGCTTATCAGATTATCTATTGTCTTATTGGTTTACAAAGTGCAGAACGCAGGCAGGGAACGTGTGCAAAGAGCGGTATTCCCCGGACGTCTGAGGACTGAGGAGATCTGTCTGGTTGTGCGGATACCATTTCAGCTATGAGCCCCTATGAAAGTATAAGGCAATTTCACACATAAGAAAGAATAGATCCGTATGAGAACTGGATTAATTAACACGACTTTTTTTTTTCTACTCAACAAAAAAATAATAATAAAATCTTTGAAATGAGACAAAGAATGTCTGTGTCTGTATGTTACGGGAGGCTAGGGAGCATAAATCACCATTACGGCCTCTATAATCTCTGACCTTCACACAGGCTCCAGGGTTCAAAGGTGATGGGGCTTTGTGTATTTATTGCTTGGCGGGATATTCATCATTTTCACTCCAATTTAACCCTTCTCTCGCTGTAGGCGACGGCTGAGGAAGATACAGAGGAAATAATGAGATTTTGCTTTTTATTTTGTGCTACAGCTACAATAGATGAGATGTGCCGTTCCACGGATGGCGTGCTGCGGCGAGATGGGTGGAAATGTGAGGTAATTCCTCTTTTAATGTAACCTTATTATATAATGTACATACCTGGAAGGATTTTACTTAGTCCCGACGGACAATAAAAGTGAATTATACGCCCGTCAAAATCCGGACTGCCCAGAAAATGGGGAAATGCCCCTAAAATGTTTTTAGCAGAAAATAAATCATCATCCGCCAAGTTTACAAGATAGAAAGTGGCATAAAAACTTTGCAGTCAGTGTGAGTTTTATCCCAGACAAGTGGAGAGAGATAAACTACTACAAACCAATCAGTTCCAAACTTTTTTGAAAGATAAATTAGCAACCAATAAGATCATTTTTCAAATGCATCATATAACATGTCAGTCACAGTGGTGTAACTAGAAATGTTGTGCGCCCCCCTGCCCAAAAAAAGTCCACCCCCCCATACATTTATTACAATTATTTAAACTAAATGCTCGTTGCCAGGGGATTCATGCTCATTGCCAAGGGGTTACATCATACTTGTAGCCAGGGGTTTCATGCTCGTTTCCAGGGGTTACATGCTCGTAGCCATGGGATTCATGCTTATTTCCATTGGTTACATCATGCTCATAGCCAGGGGTTTCATGCTCGTTTCCAGGGGTTACATACTCATTGCCAGGGGTAACATGCTTGTATCCAGGGGTTTCATGCTCATTGCTAAGGGTTACATGCTCGTAGCCAGGGGTTTCAAGCTCATTTCCAGGCGTTTCTTATTCATTGCCAGTGATTTGTTGCTTTTTATCAGGGGGTTACATGCTCATTGCCAGAAAGTTATATGCTCATTGCCAGTGATTTGTTGCTTGTTATCAGTGGGGTACATGATCCTTGCCAGGGAGTTACATTGCCCATTTTACGCTACCCAGTAGGGCCTCTATCATCTATCTACTGTATCTGTTCAGTAGGACCTCTAGCATCTGTCTCCTTCAAGGCAGTGGACATCTGTCTCCTCCAAAGTGGGAACTGGGCAGCTGCCTTTTGGCCCGTGATCTAGGGGCCTTTGAGCAGAGGCATAATGGGCTGGGGCATTTGCTCCAGTACTGCATGAGTATAAGGGGTGCAGTGTGAGGATAAAAGATGCAGTGTGAGGAAAAGAGGTGCAGTGTGAGGATAAGGGGTGCAGTGTGAGGAAAAGAGGTTCAGTGTGAGGATAAGGGGTGCAGTGTGAGGAAAAGAGGTGCAGTGTGAGGATAAGGGGCGCAGTGTGAGGAAAAGAGGTGCAGTGTGAGGATAAGGGGCGCAGTGTGAGGAAAAGAGGTGCAGTGTGAGGATAAGGGGTGCAGTGTGAGGATAAGAGGTGCAGTGTAAGGAAAAGAGGTGATGTGTGAGCATAAGGGGTGAAGTGTAAGTATAAGGGGTACAGTGTTATGATAAGAGGTACAGTATTAGGATAAGAGGTTCAGTGTGAGGACAAGGGGTACTGTGTGAGAATAAGGGGTGATTTGTGTTGATAAGGGGTACTGTGTGAGAATAAGGGGTGATGTGTGTTGATAAGGGGTGCAGTATAAGGATAAGGGGTGATGTGTGAGCATAAGGGGGCAGTGTGCGCATAAGGGGTGAAGTGGAGAGGTGCAGTGTGACCATAACGGGTGACTTGAGTAATTGGGGTGCAGTTTGAGCATAAGGGGTGAAGCACGGGCCCAGTATAAGCAAAAGGGGTGAAGTGTGGAGGGGTGCAGTGAGAGCATAAGGGAGGAAGCAGGGGTGCAGTTTGAGCCAAAAGGATGAAGCAGGGGTGCAGTGTGAGCATAAGGGATGAAGCAGGGGTGCAGTGAGAGCATAAGGGAGGAAGCAGGGGTGCAGTGTGAGCATAAAGGATGAAGCAGGGGTGCAGTGTGAGCATAAGGGATGAAGCAGGGGTGCAGTGTGAGCATAAGGGATGAAGCAGGGGTGCAGTGTGAGCATAAGGGATGAAGCAGGGGTGCAGTGTGAGCATAAGAGATGAAGCAGGGGTGCAGTGTGAGCCAAAGGGGTGAAGCAGGGGTGCAGTGTGAGCATAAGGGGTGAAGCAGGGGCGCAGTTTGAGAATTTGTGGTGTAATCCAGTTTAGCCGGTGTCTGCAGAGATTTGTGTAGCCCACATTCCTGCATGTCCCCCGTAGAGAGATAAAACACCGGTCATTACTTTCAGTGGGACGCGTTTCGTATTGTCTAGTTCTATATGAAATGGGACAGCACATTTATATAGGCACATAAACTAATGTAATTAGAATCATAAAATGCATCATATAACATGTCAGTCACAGTGGTTGTGCGCCCCCCCCCTCCCCCCGCCAAAAAAAAGTCCACCCCCCCCCCCATACATTTATTACAATTATTTAAACTAAATGCCCATTACCAGGGGATTCATGCTCATTGCCAGGGGGTTACATCATACTTGTAGCCAGGGGTTTCATGCTCGTTTCCAGGGGTTACATGCTCGTAGCCATGGGATTCATGCTTATTTCCATTGGTTACATCATGCTCATTGCTAAGGGTTACATGCTCGTAGCCAGGGGTTTCAAGCTCATTTCCAGGCGTTTCTTATTCATTGCCAGTGATTTGTTGCTTTTTATCAGGGGGTTACATGCTCATTGCCAGGGAGTTATATGCTCATTGCCAGTGATTTGTTGCTTGTTATCAGTGGGGTACATGATCCTTGCCAGGGAGTTACATTGCCCATTTTACGCTACCCAGTAGGGCCTCTATCATCTATCTATCTGCTCAGTAGGACCTCTAGCATCTGTCTCCTTCAATGCAGTGGACATCTGTCTCCTCCAGAGTGGGAACTGGGCAGCTGCCCTGGGGCCCGTGATCTAGGGGCCTTTGAGCAGAGGCATAATGGGCTGGGGCATTTGCTCCAGTACTGTATGAGTATAAGGGGCGCAGAGTGAGGATAAAAGATACAGTGTGAGGAAAAGAGGTGCAGTGTGAGGATAAGGGGTGCAGTGTGAGGAAAAGAGGTGCAGTGTGAGGATAAGGGGTGCAGTGTGAGGAAAAGAGGTGCAGTGTGAGGATAAGGGGTGCAGTGTGAGGAAAAGAGGTGCAGTGTAAGGATAAGGGGTGCAGTGTGAGGAAAAGAGGTGCAGTGTGAGGATAAGGGGTGCAGTGTGAGGAAAAGAGGTGCAGTGTGAGGATAAGGGGTGCACTGTGAGGAAAAGAGGTGCAGTGTGAGGATAAGGGGTGCAGTGTGAGGATAAGGGGTGCAGTGTGAGGATAAAAGATGCAGTGTGAGGATAAGGGGTGCAGTGTGAGGATAAGGGGTGCAGTGTCAGGAAGAAGTGATGTGTACGGATAAGGGGTGCAGTGTGAGGATAAGAGGTGATGTGTTAGGATAAGGGGTGCAGTGTGAGGATAAGAGGTGCAGTGTGAGGATAAGAGGTGCAGTGTGAGGATAAGGGGTGCAGTGTGAGGAAAAGAGGTGCAGTGTGAGGATAAGGGGTGCACTGTGAGGAAAAGAGGTGCAGTGTGAGGATAAGGGGTGCAGTGTGAGGATAAGGGGTGCAGTGTCAGGAAGAAGTGATGTGTACGGATAAGGGGTGCAGTGTGAGGATAAGAGGTGATGTGTTAGGTTAAGGGGTGCAGTGTGAGGATAAGAGGTGCAGTGTGAGGATAAGAGGTGCAGTGTGAGGATAAGGGGTGCAGTGTGAGGAAAAGAGGTGATGTGTGAGTGTAAGGGGTGCAGTGTTATGATAAGAGGTACAGTATTAGGATAAGAGGTTCAGTGTGAGGACAAGGGGTACTGTGTGAGAATAAGGGGTGATGTGTGTTGATAAGGGGTGCAGTATGAGGATAAGGGGTGATGTGTGTTAATATGGGGTGTAGTGGGAGGATAAGGGGTGATGTGTGAGCATAAGGGGGCAGTGTGCGCATAAGGGGTGAAGTGGAGAGGTGCAGTGTGACCATAACGGGTGACGAGTAATTGGGGTGCAGTTTGAGCATAAGGGGTGAAGCACGGGCCCAGTATAAGCAAAAGGGGTAAAGTGTGGAGGAGTGCAGTGAGAGCATAAGGGAGGAAGCAGGGGTGCAGTTTGAGCCAAAAGGATGAAGCAGGGGTGCAGTGTGAGCATAAGGGATGAAGCAGGGGTGCAGTGTGAGCATAAGGGATGAAGCAGGGGTGCAGTGTGAGCATAAGGGATGAAGCAGGGGTGCAGTGTGAGCATAAAGGATGAAGCAGGGGTGCAGTGTGAGCCAAAGGGGAGAAGCAGGGGTGCAGTGTGAGCGTAAGGGATGAAGCAGGGGTGCAGTGTGAGCATAAGGGATGAAACAGGGGTGCAGTGTGAGCCAAAGGGGTGAAGCAGGGGTGCAGTGTGAGCATAAGGGGTGAAGCAGGGGCGCAGTGTGAGAATTTGTGGTGTAATCCAGTTTAGCCGGTGTCTGCAGAGATTTGTGTAGCCCACATTCCTGCATGTCCCCCGTAGAGAGATAAAACACCGGTCATTACTTTCAGTGGGCCACACTTCGTATATTGTCTAGTTGTATATGAAATGGGACAGCACATTTATATAGGCACATAAACTAATGTAATTAGAATCATAAAATGAACAAATATGACACATGAAATAAAGAGAATCCCAACGTCCCCTAAGCCTTATGACTTAATTAAGACATAAATAAGGCTCCAACGAGCATTATTTTAAGAGAAAAAAGGGAGACCGGTAAATAATTAAGTAGTCTGTAAGGAAATTATAGTAGGCACCACTATAAATGATTGTTTTACTTTTGCCAGTGCCAGTGGGTATATTCAATAAGTGACCAGAGGCCTGCAAGATGCCAGGCCCAGTGTCCGCAAGGCCACGCTTCACTGATCGCTACAGAGACGGGCACCTGTGTATGCAGCAGCCAATAATGTATTTGTCTCGGATTCGGCATGAAAAGCCGGCGGTCGGGATCCCGGCGTTCAAAATCCCGATGCCGGAATCCCGAACGCCGAAATCCCGACAAGGGGGGGACGTGAATCGCCACCCCTTGCGGGCTCGCTGCGCTCGCCACGCAGCAGGCCCGGTGCCTCGCTACGCTCTGCACACTCATTTATTCTCCTTCCGAGGGTGTCGTGGACACCCACGGGGGGAGAAAGTGTCGGGATTTCGGCGTTCGGGATTCCGGCGTCGGGATTTTGAACGCCGGGATCCCGACCGCCGGGATTTAAACTGCATCCCATTTGTCACATGTATTACACTAAAGAACCATCGGGAGCTGCGTACGGTACATTAATGATGGCTGCAGTCTGCACATGTGCAGTAGCACAACGGGTTGGAGGTCTCACCTCCTTGCAGACTCTGGGTCTTAGTGCCCAGAGTGTATGCAGCATAGGTTTCCCCTTCAGAGTGCATCTCTCCATACATTATGTTGATTTATGATTTATTTCCTTTCATTTGCCTACTTTTGCATCATCAAGCGGGAGAGGCAGCGTGTAGGATGTTACTAATTGCGTCATCTCATTACTTCTTACTTCCCGTTTACTCAAGTGGGTGTGGCTTGATGATGCAATTTGTGTATTTACTGGGGGATATATGCGATATGGTCCCAGTTCGACAGAGGTGCGGTCGCCAGACAATCCCAGATGGTTTTTAAAGCAGCAATTATTTAGGTTCAGCCTTGTAAACGATTGGCGCTTTATAAAAATGGATGTGATTGGCCAGCATCCTTCGGTAAACTCTGACCTTATTACATACACGGCTAGGTGTTCCTGCCCTGCAAGCAGGGAGAGAATCCATCTCTCCAGGAGTCTCCCAGACATTCAATTTGATAGGCAACTATGGGGATCTTAGAATTATGCTAATTCAATATACAGTACGTCGGTCATGAATTTCTAAGCTGATTTTAACAACGTCGGCAATAGAAAGTGACAAATGTAAGCATCTTGTTTTCACCTAAAAGGTTTAAATGAAAATTATTTCACTTGGATCAATTACAGTAACAAGAAATTTGCGGTACTCGTTAAGAAGACCGGGCAGAGGTAAAATCACATCGGCAACATTCTCTTCAGGGTCAGAGAACACATCACTGAGAATTGGAGCATCTGTTGAAAAAGATATTTATCATTAAATCCATAGACTAGCTTCCGCTTGAGGAGACCTACTGTCCTTGGAGCATTGACACTATATAGTCGGCCCTTTGTGGCCAGTACCCAAATCAGGATTTGCCGATTTAAGAGGGTATTTGGGAATATTCATGCTGACAATGTGATCATTTTTTTGTTACTGCCCTGAAAACTCGTGTGGCGCATACGTTACACAGTGTGTCCACAAGGAGGCGCTGGTGTGTTCCTGGGCCGTGACTGGGAGGTGGGAAACAGAGGCACAGAGATGGACTGTCTTAAGTGCGTGTTCCAGGAGTGTCACTGGTGCGTCACTAATGTGTTTGTGTACTAAGACATTCGGTTTGGAGACTGTAAATCTGCACCTGCTCTAGGGGTGAGACCAGTGTTCAAAGTTGGCCGGTATGCGGCGGTATGGCATATCGGCACTTCTCCACTGACCCGGAAGTGTTATTTTCTTAAATGAATAAACATGTGCAGTGCTCCGCATCCCACTAATCCTACTGTGCCTCAGCCCTACTGTGCGATCAGCTACCTGTCAGTGGCTCCCGGCGCTGAGGAGCATGAGTGGGAGCGAGAGCTGCTGTGAACCCTGCGCTGGGGTGCAGCAAAAGAAGATGGGAAGGAAGTGCGGCACCAGTGAGCGGGAGCTGCTGGGAACACTGCACTGTGGTGCATTAAGCGGGGAAAGAGTGTGAGCAGGCCCAGGAGCAGGAAATATGACAGTTGGGAATTGATTGGCCGGTGCGTTATCTCCTTTCACTTTATCTCCAGTTTATCTCTTCTCCAGGCTTAACCCCTTGAGTGGTGGGTTTTGCTGGGGCAGGACAAACCTACCAGGGCAGGTTTGTCCTGCCCCAGCAAAACCCACCACAGGATGCAGAAAGGTCCACTCCGCTCCGGCGTTTGTTTTTACGCCGGAGCTTTCCCGCAGCTCTGCCCCAGCCGCCAGTCACAGTCAGCAGTGACGTAGGCGGCAGGCTCGGGGATGTTCGCGGCGGCTTGGGAGGACTCGGGCGCCTGAACTCCTCAGCGATCCCGAGTCCCCCTGAGCTGCGCCGACCATCCCCGAGCCTGCCACCTACGTCACTGATGCAAATGGTGAATGGCGGCTGGTGGCAGGGGAGCTCCGACATGCGATCGCCAGAACGGAGGGGGGGTTGGGGCGAAGGGGGGGACCCCCAAAGGTAGTGCACCACTGGCGCGCACCTACTGCAAAGTGGAATGCCCGGAAATTTTCCGGGACAGCCCACTGTGGCAGCGCGGCTGAGCCCAGAAAATTTCCGGGCATACCACTCAAGTGGTTAATACATCTGCCCCAGTGTGAGGTAAATGTACTTCTATTGAAGATGGGTTGTTGATATGGGCAACCAATCAGATTCTGGGCGGATTCTCTAACATCCGTGCAGCCCGCACTTTACCGTACAACGCCGGCTACCGCAGATATATTTATCACACATGCACTAACATATGCGTTAATTATGGCAAAGGACAGCTCTTGCGTTAAGAGCTGTCCTTTGTGTTGTGGCCGGCAATGTGCAGCGGGTCCCAGGGGGTCCTCCCTCCCTTACCGGGCCGGGTGTTGCTGCTGCTGCGGCGGGCTCTCTTCCTCCTCCCTGCACCCGGAAGAGGATTTACAGTGCAGGGAGGAGGAGGTCACTGGTCCGTGCAGCACAGCGCTATGCTGCCAGGACACAGGTGATGGGGGGTTGGTGCGAGGAGGCTTCTATGGGGTATCGCCCGCCGAGTGGAGGCTTCTTTGGGGTATCGCCAGCTTTTGCTCCCTCCCCAGCGAAAACCCGCCGAGCGGGTTCTCCTTCATATCAAAATGCAGTAAAAAAAACAATAACGCCCTTTATCTATTATCTTCTAGAAGGTGCTAAATAAATAAGTAGATTCTGATTATTTTCTACAGTATGCGCAACATCCCCTCTTGAATATAACTCTCATCTTAGTACATTTCCCTCTGTGGAACTCTGTATACGGCAGGATACACAGCAGACATCTGCGGCGTTATATAGTATGTAATGTACGTAAACACCAATCGCTGACAGAAATATTTCACTTGGCCGCCATTAATGCATCCTCCTATAAAGAATAGGAACGCTGCCTCCTTCGTACAAATACCGCTGCTCTGTGCTATTTAGTCAGCATTTTGTACAGAACCATTAAAAAAAGATCCTGCTGTATGTTGTCTTTTCTTATTTATTCCGGCCCATTCTGTGTGCCCTTCAGGGGGCCATTTTCAGTATTTACATTTTTTTGTGAATTATCAAGTGGAAATCCAATTGCCGGTAATGGCATTCGCTCTGCGTGTCTTTCCTGTCTCATTTCTAGGCACGAGACAGAGCTCGTTTACTGCCGGCTGTAATTATGCTGCTCTGGCTGTGCAGGTTCCAGGTTACAAAATACTACTACGATGGCAGCTACTACTAATACTAATACTACAGCGAATGATTATAATAATAATGACGATGATAACAATAATAATAATAATTCGTTAAAAAGCAGCAATAAAAAAAAACTTGAGACAATGGGACAAAAAAAAACCAAGTCATTTTGTGCCTGGAACAAACCGCGTTGCCGTGCATGACAAGCAAAAATGTTTATATTGTTTCTGTGCAGGGTAAATACTGTCTGCTTTTGCGTGTATCCCACAGTTATTAGCTTTATTTTTACTCTGCAATTTAAATTTCAGTTTGAACACACCCCACCCACATCGAACTCTCTACGCATGTTACGTCTGCCCCACCTGAAGTGCAACATCATTTTGCCCATTTGCACAATTATTTTTTTGCTTGGTTAGCGAAGATGAATCAGGCACATTATTATTATTTTTTTCGCAGGGCAAAAAAAATATTTATTAAATTAAATATTTTTGTAATATGGTGGAGAGAAAAATATAACCGGTATGTAAAAATGTAAGGAAACATGGGAGAATGACGATAGGGGTTCTGATGGTCAAGGCTCCCATACTTGCAAGGTATCGCATAGGACACATAATTATGAATGCAATGTATTGTATGCGATGCCGTTGACTGCCACAGAATCTGGTAAGTCTTTGTGGCAGCCATGGCGATCTCTGACCCAGATCTGATGCACTTGGGACTGCACCCGGATCAAAATCTGAGGTAAAACACGTAGGATTTGACACTTTTCACGTATTTTCTCAGTTCGTTCCATCGGAATCGGGCAAAAAGGTCCCAAATCGGTGCGATTGGTCACTAATGAGCATACATGCCTACTTTAATAGTTGCCTCTCCGGGAGAAGCCCAGAGAGGCAACACATCGAGGGGGCAGGGATGGGGCTCATGTGACCAAGCTCCGCCTCCTGCCACACAAACACCATGATTCGATCTGTTGACTGTCAACCTTCCCATTGTCGACCTAATGCTTGTGTCGACTTTCAGTGGACAACCTAATGCATGTCGTCTCGTCGCTATGGTGACCCATACTATTATATTTCCTGTACGGATGGTAGTTTCAGATGAATGTTTCTTTAATTAAGGACATAAATAGTGTGTGGTGCATTGCCTTTGAGAGACAAAAAAAAGCCCTTAGAATATTAATAACTATATTTCTACAGCAACGAAAAGAAAGATGTTAATTAGCTGATTGTTTTCTGCATTCCGATAGGTAAATATACACAACAGATTCATTATCGCGGTGACATTTACTACCCGCCCCATGAAATAAACTCCTATTTTCTAGATTATTAATGCCCATATTTATCCTGGGATAAAGCAATTAATTGTGTGATGCTGAGGCCGTTTGCTCGGCTTGTATACATCGCGACCTCGTGGGATACAGACCACTAAACGCACGCACAAATGAGCCCTCTGATATTCACAAACTGGCGGCATAAAATCAATAGTTTTCATTTTCACATCGAACATCACAATTTCCACTTGACAATCTCAGCAGGTTTTTTTTAATGGACAAACAATTTGTTTTTATGGTTTTAATTGTTTGTTTTTTTTAGACTAAAGACAATTTGTTTTAATTGCCAGTGGACTACAGTATGTGATAAACGTTTACAGTATCGCTCACTAACGCTCACTGTAGTATCACAGCGCAATTCTTTATTAAACTCTGCTGTTCCGTCGGGTTCTGCAATGTCGACAAAGAATATAGAGCAGAAAAAGGATAAAGGCTTCAAAGGAATTATAGAAACATTAGTTATTATTAAATGTAACGATAATGTGCGTGGTGGTGGCTGTGTGAGTCCAAACTGAGCAACATTTTTAATTGCTCCATCCACTTGAATTCCTACCATAGTGCTGAGGAGCAGTGTTTATTATACAGGATTTAGATTTTTTTTTTAAACTTGCTTTACCTGCCAAACATGGCCGGCAGTTGGGGTGGCTCCTCTACTTTGAATACTGGACTGTGCTGTAGCCCCACCTCTGGAGCCGCCACTGGCAAAGAAGCTTAGCTGCGAAGCAAACGCTGGGCCACCATGTTTTAGGTCACAGCGGCTGTGAGTGTGACCAGGGCTGCCACTAGAAATTACGGGGCCCGGGACGGATTTCTAGTATGCCCCCCCCCAGTTACCGCTGCCACCTGTGCTGACCCACACACACACACAATGGGCACGCACCTAGCAGTGTGGCTGGGGGGGGGGGTGCGAGGGGCGGTGGTGGGGGGTGGAGCCCATGGGAACGTTTCATGGGCGTGAAAATGCTGGGCGTTCCCATGGTAATCGAAATTCGCAGCCTTACGAGTCAACCTGAATAAGGTCCAGAATCGGGCTTGTTTTACAGCTGATTAACAGTTGCGTCTCAGTATATACTGGTAATAATTCCTAGACTGGAAATAAATCGAGCTACAAAAACGGACATTTCTAGGTTTTCTTGAGTATAATTGGGTGAAGAATAATCACACACAGCGAGTGATTAATTCCTATTGGTACATGGAGCTTTGTATTTCGAACGGCTGAATGTTAAGAGACAGAACAAAGCTCCGCCGCCTGCAGGGAAGGGCATTTTATTAGACAAATGTCTGGTCCCCAGTTAATTTGGTGATATCGTAACTGAGGACGAGACCAGCTGCCGTACAGTCCTGCGCCTAGTAATAGGCCCTATTTGGCTTCTGTACAAATGTCACGTCAGCGGGTAAAGCAACCTACGTTTGATGATCCCCTCCCAAGGGTCCTTGTTTGTCCTGGACCTTCCTCGGCTGGGCAGAACCCAAAAAAACGAGTGTGAAACCGATGCCTGCAGCGAAGACGGTAAATGAATCCTATCGTAGCATCCATCAAACAGGCCGCAATGTAATCAGACGACACAAATGCTTTCGCCTGCTGTGAATTCGCTGTAATCTTTATTTATAGACATCATAAGGTGCAATTATGCTGAGATTGAAGAAAGTTCTCTTGAAGTTCTATAGGGCTACGGAGGGTGCGCACAATGGATAATTGGGGCTTGGAACCAGAAATGGAACATTTTTAACATACGTGCGCTCACAGATCTTCACTCTAATGAGAAGCTTAAAGCAGAGGTATTTTATACAGATGAAGTAAGTCGGTGCTGGTAATTGGGGTACGGGGTAAAGCCTCCATTGTTCTTCTGTGCGGTACTGGGTTTATATAGGAACTGAAACAAACTGAATCCACCTGAACTCAGCTGCCAGTCAGGAAAACTTTGGAAATTTTCATTTAAAATGTAAAAATGACCTCATAAATAATCTAATAATCTAATAGAAACAGAACTGTAAATTGAAAACAGTCCCAAACAGGATGGTGCCAGCCCCCAATCAATGGGAGCAGCAACCGTTCCCTATAGCAGGGGTGGGGAACCTTTTTTGTGCCAAGGGCATTTTGTATGGGGAAAAAATCCTTCGGGGGCCATATGTAAAAATGTCTCTTACAAATTGTCCTGCTGTAGCCGTCCCACGCTCCGGCGGCTGCCGCTGAATAGGACCGACAGTCTCCGGCTGCTGTTGATTAAGAGGAATCTCGCGAGAACTACCGACCTCTCGCGAGAGTTCCCCTGTACTTAACTCCCGGCAAAGCTGCCAGGCGGGTGGGAGGGCCACTCAGACCGGCTACGGGGGCCGCATACGGCCCCCGGGCCTGAGGTTCCCCACCCCTGCCCTATAGAGTGTGAGCTTACGAGCAGGGCCCTCCTACCTCTATTACTGTAACTGACCAGTTTGTTTTACCACTGTTCTTTCCAATTCTAGTTTAACGGAATTTGAAACTGATAATGAATAAATTAATAAATAAACAAAGGGTTGCTTATCATTTTTTTTTTATTGAGTACACCGTGGTTACCGCAAGATAAAAAAAAAATTAGATCATACATGGATAGAAGATTATATTAAAAGTCTGAATTATAGACACTTTGTAGTAGGGGTGTGCAGCGGGCACTTTTCGTGTTTTGGGTTTTGGGTCTGTATCTCTGGCCCTGTTTTGGGTCTGGATCTGTTCCAAAACACGCCCTTCCGTGTTTCGTGTTTTGGATCTGTATTATTTTTTTTTTACATAAAAACCACTATAATCACTCATACGCTATTATTAACCTCAATAACATTAATTTCCACTCATTTCCATTCTATTCTGAACACCTCACAATGTTGTTTTTAGGCCAAGCTGGATGACTATGCTAAGCAACATAAGTGGGTGGCAGTGGCACAAACACGTGGCCCATCTAGGAGTGGCACTCCAGCAGCAGGCAGGATGGCAGTTTTGAAAACTGTGCCAAAAAATTACGCAGCTGTATCACTGGACAGGAATTATGCACCAGTAGTATCACTGGACAGGAATTATGCACCAGTAGTATCACTGGACAGGAATTATGCACCAGTAGTATCACTGGACAGGAATTATGCACCAGTAGTATCACTGGACAGGAATTATGCACCAGTAGTATCACTGGACAGGAATTATGCACCAGTAGTATCACTGGACAGGAATTATGCACCAGTAGTATCACTGGACAGGAATTATGCACCAGTAGTATCACTGGACAGGAATTATGTACCAGTAGTATCACTGGACAGGAATTATGCACCAGTAGTATCACTGGACAGGAATTATGCACCAGTAGTATCACTGGACAGGAATTACGCACCAGTAGTATCACTGGACAGGAATTATGCACCAGTAGTATCACTGGACAGGAATTATGCACCAGTAGTATCACTGGACAGGAATTATGCACCAGTAGTATCACTGGACAGGAATTATGCACCAGTAGTATCGCTGGACAGCAATTATGCACCAGTAGTATCACTGGACGGGAATTATGCACCAGTAGTATCGCTAGACAGCAATTATGCACCAGTAGTATCACTGGATGGGAATTATGCACCAGTAGTATCACTGGATGGGAATTATGCACCAGTAATATCACTGGACAGGAATTATGCACCAGTAGTATCACCGGACAGGAATTATGCACCAGTAGTATCACTGGATGGGAATTATGCACCAGTAGTATCACTGGATGGGAATTATGCACCAGTAGTATCACTGGACGGGAATTATGCACCAGTAGTATCACTGGACGGGAATTATGCACCAGTAGTATCACTGGACAGGAATTATGCACCAGTAGTATCACTGGACAGGAATTATGCACCAGTAGTATCACTGGACAGGAATTATGCACCAGTAGTATCATTGGACAGGAATTATGCACCAAAAGTATTACTGGACTGGACTTTAACGGCAGTGCCAATGGACTTTAAGCACTAGGCAGCACAGGAATGGACTCATATAGCAGGTTGTCACCCCCACAAATTACCACAGACCACCACAGATCACCACAGACCACCACAGCCCTAGAACACGTCCACCCACGCCGAAGTGAAGATGGCGGTGCCAGCGTGGGATTTATATAGAGTCTGGATGTCACGAGATCCGACGGCGGGATGATGACATTTTGGAACAGACTGAGCTCCGAGTCTGGCAGGAATCTGTACTCGGATTGGGGGTGTCCGGTGGCGTTAGGATTCCTTAAAATCCAAACCCACTCATCCCTACTTTGTAGTGTTAAATGCTGTTTATGTTTCTATAGACATATAGGGGAGAATGAAGAATTCAATTGTTTCATCCTGCAGCTGACACTATCTGGAACCTGAAGAAGCAATTCAATTGTTCATGTCCATTTGGGTGAGAATAATTGGAAGAGGGGAGGAGCGGGGAGAATGTTGGGGGGACGGGGAATTTCTGCATGCTGCTTCCAGAGGTGTGAACTAAAATGTGGGTTAAAAGTGGTGCGTAAAGCACCCAAAGCAGTACTTTAGGGGGTTATTCAATTTCGCACACATCTGCGAAATCGCAGACCGGGCAAATAGCGATAGACTGCACACAACGGTATGGATCATTCAAGGCTGTCCTGCCATAAAATCCTGCTCGATTTTGGAGTACTGGCTGTGTGCAAGTTGATAGCCAGGAAGTTGGCATTTGAGGGTGGTAGCCGGGCATTTTCTGGGAGTGTCACGAAAACTCCGGCCCCGATCTGACTGTTTCTATTGCAGCCTCCGAGTAAGTCCTGGGCTACGCACTGACTGTACACACTGAAAAAATCATTCATTGGTGCAGCGAATCCCCGATCCAGCTAATTTGCAGGCTTGTATGGGGAGGGATTTCACACTGAATGTTCAGTGGCTATCGCAGGGACAATCCAGGTCTGAATAACCCCCTTATATGGGTTTCGCTACTTTGCACGGCTAAACCGGGTACTCATAGGCGGGCACACGCAGAATTTATGCCCTATGGGGGAACAAATCAATCTGCACCCAGCAGCAATCTCATAGGTCAGTATAAGTCCGATCCGGCCCGTGCGCAGTTACTGTTTTTTTTTGGGAAACCATCAGCGCCTGACTCAGATTGAATCAGCCCATAGGTCACAAGGGCAAAACAGAATTCCGCAGACACCTGTCGTGAAGACTTTGGGATCTTCTTATTAAATGGGCAAAATCCAAATCTCCGATGTATTTCGATCTTACCGATACAGCTGTAATATTTTCTGTATGGTGGCATTAAACCATGCAAAGCCTGTGTGGCCCTTTCTGGAAATTAGCTTATAACCCCGGCGCTATAAGGCAGCGGTGCTGACCACTATTCTACCATGGCCTGTGCTTGCAATCAGCAAGCCTTAACAATGAAAGGACCAGCAATCTGAAATGTACGTAAGATAGGGAATGCGAGAGACAAACCGTGCTTGGAAATGTCATCGCTCTGCGGAAATCAATACTGAGAAGATCCACTGCAAGTCCTGAGCCACTGCGGGGACACTGTAAAGTAAGGTGAATCATTCTCTCCAATTGGGTGACCTTCCACCTGCATCAAATGTCAAGGAACTTTAATAAGAATATGATGTTCTCCTGATAAGTGCAACTAGACACATCCAAGGTCTCGACAGACATAACATATTCCTCGGCCCATCAGAAGCCTCATGCACAAGACACAGATGTAATATGGTAGTCTATCAAAAACACACACAAACTGCACACAAACATCTATCTAGACAACCACCAAATGCCAGGCTCTGTCCGTAATAATTCCCGGATATCCCCTTGAAAAGAGATTACGGTAATAGAGTAACATTTGCGGTCCTTGACTTAATAGCGACACTAATAAAACGAACAAAGGTTAAGACAAAAATAATTGCGATAGCCAAAATCCCAGTAATATGAGGTCATCATCAGCAATAATTATAGTCGATGCTTAATTGGAGATGACCTTATAAATGGGATTTCAGCGATTAATTGGCGTTCATCTGCCTTCTATACCCAGAAAAGGTCACTGGGAAAGTACCAGACTGGGAGGCGGAGAGGGAGAAGGGGACTAATCTCTGAGGCTGGAAACGTTTCCAGGAGAAATGTAAAAGAGATGTTAGTGTGATTAGTTTGGAGAAGCCTGATTATAGTCGCAGAGTTTTATTCAGATGCCTTTATTCGCTTTTTTTTCCTGAAAGTTTTACAACATAGCTAAGTTTATTTGTTATGTGGTTTTAATCATCTAATCATTGTTTATGAATTACTAGTTAAAAGACGTTCCATGCAGTGTACATGCGCGGCCGTTCGATGATCGCTCGGGCTGCATATATACAGCCGAGCGTTAGGTTCTGAATCGGCCCACGGTTTGTTCCAGGCACATTAAAATGCTGGGTGTTCCCCCGCTAATGCGGGCATGGTGATGTGTCACATGACATGATCGCCCACCCCTAATTCAGAGTACAGCGGCCATCAGAAAAGTAAGTATAGACGTACTTTTCAGACCGAATGGTGGAAAATTCGACCATTGCATGATTTCTCTTCCTTGCAGCCGGATTAAGCCTTTGGGGAGCCCGAGTCCCTTTAGACAGGGGGCCACGTCCCACTTGTCATTACTGGCCGCAAACTGCACGGGAGAATATTACACTGTCAAAACACAGAGTAATGGCAGTATAAACTTGGTTAATGGGTAACTCCGATATATATATATATATATATATATATACCGCATGAGAAGTCTGTGTTTGTCCCTCTGTACCTTACTATGTAGGAGACCTCACAGGCTCAGCGCTGCCTTTGATTAAAACCCTCCCATGACGAGGCTGCTGCTGTCCTACCTGGGCCTGAGAAGCATGTGATGAGCTCCACCATTCAGAGCTCAGCACAAGCCTCTCAGTCTTTGACCTCTTGTGCAGACCCATGGGACTTGGCTCCCGATACTCAGCACCATTAATCATTGTCACATTGGCAGATAGGTGAAGGTGCAGCACTACCACACTCCCATGCACAAAACCTTTAGCTAAAGGTTTTTTTTTTTTTTAATACATGCCAACCACCAGGGGTGCCTAGGTAGAGGGTGGCTCAGGGGCACTTACCCCCCTGAGCCCCTCCTTAATCTGTCCCTGCCCCAAGTTACTCAATTTTTGTGCTGTACTTCCAACATGAATCAGGCCCTATATGTGGCAGCATTTTGCAGAATGCTGCCACAGAAAATGCAGAAAATGTATCTCCCCTTTTTTCTCCCCCTCACCCCACGTTAATGCTATTTGTGAGCATTGCCTCTCTGGAAGTGTTTGCTGAAATATTCCCTTAAATTGGATTTGCTTTAATTGCCATTTAAGCTTCTCTACCCAATCATCAGCCCTTCAATAAAAAATGTTATTCTGAATTATTAGGTGTAAGACATATGCTGGATATTGTATATCATTTCAGTTGCCTCTTGGCTATGACCAGATAACTCTCTTTGGAGAAAAGGTTTATTCATTATTGCGCTATTTAATAATTGCCAAGACCATTTATCTAATAGTAAAAAAATCTGTAGGGTAATATGTAAGCGTGCATGACGGCAGAGACAGTGTATAGATCAAATTAAGCACAATCGATATATTTAAAGCATTGTCACTTAGTTACATTGAATAATGCTCATCGTTACATATGAAGCATTGCAAACTTAGAGGCCTATTTATTAACCATAGCATATTCAATGTGATCAGGGTGCATCATTAGCGCCAGGGATCGCATTGCAATGTGTGATCCATCGCCTGTACATATTAATAAGTACAAGCAGGGACAGGGGCTCTTGGTATTGGTGCCCTCACCTTCCCAATACTTCAAATAGAGACAGGGGCGTGGTCTTTAGCAGGCATTTCCCCACAGGTAAAGGGTGTGGCCACACAACAATACTCTCAATTCGACTCACAACACATTTGTGCAAGTTATGCACATTTACTACACAGTAGTGCCCCTTGGTCACGTTACACCACCCACTAGTGCCCCTTATTCACATATACAGCACAGTAGTGCCCCTTATTCACATTACACCACACACTAGTGCCCCTTATTCACATTAACTACACAGTAGTGCCCCTTATTCACATTACACCACACAATAGCGCCCCTTATTCACATTAACCACACAGTAGTTCCCCTTGTTCACATTACACCACACATTGTGCCATTAGTCATTTTAACCACACAGTAGTGCCCCTTAATCACATTATGCGGCCTAAAAATTAGGACCTAATTATTACTGGTGATAATTATGTTTTGACTCACTGCAAGTTCAAAGATGATCACAAAGGCAATCGTGTCTCCTAACCTAAAGTATCACTTGCAAAAAGCTGCTCTTTTGCTGAGTCAGTTTTTGGGCAGTGTGGGACTTTTTTACCTGTAGCTCCAATCTTTCAATACAATTTGCTGCCATCATAATCATGCGCAGTTAGCTACACGGACCGAGGTGGTCAGCTGTTTGTCAAACACAGGTAACGCCCCTAGATCTGGCAGTAAATCGATAAATCTGGATAATGGGGAGCTTGTATGGGTGCCCCCATGGTGTAATGGGGAGCTTGTATTATCACACACAAGCCCGATTCATGTATGACCAAAGATGTACATTGTGACAAGATGCAGATGGCCACTAAACTCCCGATAAGGCTGTAAGGCAGGGATGGGGAACCTTCGGCTCAACAGCTGTTGTGGAACTGCACATCCCAGCATGCCCTGTTCCAATTTTGCTATTTGGACATACCAAAACTGTTGCAGGGCATGCTGCGATGTGTAGTTCAACAACAGCTGGAGGGCCGAATGTTCCCCATCCCTGCTCTAAGGGCTATATTTACAATGGTTTCTAAAATGGGAGCACTGTTGAAGATGGGATGTTGCCCATAGCAACCAATCATCTACTTTTTATATCTTTAGCACCTTCTAGAAGATAACAGATAAAATCTGATCGGTTGCTATGGGCAACATCCCATCTTCAATAGAACTCCCGTTTACTCCAGGATGGGTGGGCAGGGGGCAGAGGTAGGGGACACCCATTGTTTTATGGGTGCGCCCATAGAAACGCTGGGCCTACCCCTGGGAATGCAGGTGTGTCGATGCCTGATTAGGGCGGGTGGCGGACATCACATGACATCAGCCCCCGCCCCAAATTTGGCCATCTCCGTCTAGACCAGGCATGGCCAAACTGTGGCCCTCCAGCTGTTGTGAAACTACATGTCCCATCATGCCTTGCCACAGTTTTGTTATTAGGGAGTGCTAAAACTATGGCAAGGCATGCTGGGATGTGTAGTTTCACAACAGCTGGAGGGCTACAGTTTTGACTGACTTTTATCCACAAACGGAGGAAAAATCTTTCAATGGGGAGCGATCATATGCTTTTAACTTTGTGTTTCTGACAATTGCAACTGCAGACAATAATCTAATTACACAACTGAGTGGCCGATTTACTTGGCGAAGCTGTTGCCGGGAGAGAGAATTCAGGGAGGGGAATGTAATGTAAATAATTTGCTGCCTGCGCAGGATTAAATAAACGAATACTCATTAACAATAGATCCGTTTGCCTCAAAGCTGCATTAACTGCGATAATTTCACCTTTCCACTCAATTTGCTTTATATACAAAACTGACTTTGTAAACTTGTCTCTTACAAGCTGGTATTGTTCTGCTAAATATTGTGCTGGTCCCGCGGGATATTAATGTCAGTCTCTGCCTAATGCACTGACAGGAGCGAGCCAGTAAGGGTGCCAAAACTGACCGGCTACACTAACTCTAACCGCAGACTGTGGCGTATGTATAATGGGAGCAGGGTGTGAGGCACACACAGGCCCTGCAGTCGTATACTGTATTATACTCACCTCTCCAGAGTCCCAAATCACCAGGAAAATGGCGTCCGTGCCCGAGTCTGCTACACACAACAGTACGTCGAGAGATTAGGTGGTTTGTATGGGGACTGTACATGGGTACTCTTCCTCTTCTAAGCTGCCCCTTACTGGAAATATGCCAACATGAGGGAGGGACCTGAGGGAAAAAGATTAAGTTGATTCCTAAAAAACATGGGAGAACGCCCAATCTAAGGGAATGTAATTCTGAGCGATGTCTTGTCTATGAAATCCTAGGGTTGGGTCCTGACAATGCAGACGGATTAGGGTAGGTATTTTAACCCTAGAACACCCCTCCCGCATGATCAGTGGCGTAACTATAAATTTTGCCCCCCCCTGCCAAAAAATTTGTGGCGCCCCCCACGCATAACGGAGAAGCTGAAGCAGGATAGAGGAAGAGAGACCAGAATACACTGCTGCTTCCCTTGGTACAGACGCATCCCAGGCCGCCCTAGCACGTCCATCCGCCCGCCCATCCTGTACACAGTAGCCAATAGCCTTCTCTGTGTACAGTCAATTGAATCAGTGGAGGGATTTTTCATCTCTGCCATGGCCGCACCCGCGCTGCGGCTGACTAGCCTCCGAAGCTCAACCAGTGGGCAGCGGCAGGCAGCAGCATATCAGTGTGTTGAGCGGGTGATGGCGCCCACACAGACCTCACTGTGGCTTGCTCCCCCAAGCGGCAGCTGGGGCTGCCTTACAGTAGTTACGCCACTGCGCATGATAACCCTAACCAACCCCTCCTGCAGCCTGGGGACCATTTAGCTGCACCTGCAGTGTCATGCACAAAGGCCCGATGTTCTGTACTTTGCTCATGCACAGCACCTGTTCTGCACCTGCATGAAGGAATCCTGCGATGTCAGAAGCAGGCAGTGGTGGACTGGGTTGGTCAACCAGCCTGGGTCATTTCTGTAAGCATCCCTAATGGGGACGGGGTCTGCAGAGGAATGAGCGACTCGTGGGGTCAGATCCTGAGCTGGAAGTAGTTGCAGCCTTCATTGCGTCTTTTGCTGCAGCTGGGCTGTGACTACTAGGCTTGTCACCTCATGCATCATCGATTCGTGGAAATCCACCCCGACAACAAACGAGTCGGCGGAGCTATGCTCGTAACCCATGATCAGACAAAAAATTGCCCGTTACACATAATGCCACCGAACATAATGCCCATTACAAATTATACCACACAATGTAATGCCTTGTACACATTATACTACAAACCATAATGCCTATTACATACATATTATGCCACATAAGTGAAGCTAACCTACATGCTCGTTGCCAGGGGTTACATTCTTCTTGCCATGGGTTTCATTCACATTGTCAACGGGGATTATATGCTTGTTGCCAGTGGGAAGTTACATGCTCGTTGCTAGGGGGAGTTACATGCTCATTTCTAGCGGGAGTTACTTGCTAGTTTCAAGTAGCCATGTTTTACAAGAACAGCAGTAACGGGAAACCGCACCCCCAACTCCCATGGCAACATTAGTTGTGGCCCAATACATAAGATTTACATTACACAAACAGAGGGGGGGGGGGGGGGGGGGGGTTTACATGCTTGTTGCCAGACATGGCTTATTATGTGAGGGTGATAAGCCATAAGGGGCGAGATTCTCTATTACAGAAATGCGGTAAAAACCCAGTTTTCGGGGTTTTTACCGCATTTCTGTATTCTCTAACCTCCCTCCGCAGTGTCACCGCTGCGGAGGGAATCGCCAGCAAAAGCTGGCGGTTCCCTGCAGAAGCCTATGGGCTTCTTACCGCAGCGGTGTGTGAGGGATCCGTCACGGATCCCTCCCAGCATGCCCTGCGGCCGGCGCGTCAGTCTGCGCATGCGCAGACGGACTCCCGGGTCATAGACCCGGAAGTCCAGCAACGGTGCCGCATCGCAAGGGACAGCTCTTACCGCAAGAGCTGTCCCTTGCGTTAATGACCGCATATTTTAGAGAATATGCGGTCATTAGAAATGCGGTGGCCGGCGATACTGGGCTATGGATTTTAGAGAATCCCGCCCAAACAGAGGTGGGGGGGGGGGAGGGGTTACATGCTTGTTGCCAGACATGGCTTATTATGTGAGGGTGATAAGCCATAAGGACATTACAAATGGGCAAAAATGGTTTGAGTCTCACTTACCGTATATGCAATCACGCCCATATTATGTTACTGCTGCATCTAATTAGCCAATCGCCTGTAACCGCCCAGGAACGCCCAACAAATTGGTTGTGATTCAGGTCCTCTTTTGATCTCCTCCTTCCCCAGCAGGTGTCACAGCCGGGATGTGATGGAGAACCCCGCACACCACATTACAGGTATCGCGGGGGTCTCAGTCACCGCAACCCGATGCTAGCCGCATATGTTAGAACATATGCGGCAGCATCGCGGCGGCTGTCAGGCGAAGGGCGGCGATGTATATTAATACATCCCGCCCATAGAAATAAAGTTGAGAAGTTGCCATAGCAACCAATCAGTGGGGCAGATGTATTAAGCTTTAACAAGAGATAAATCCAAGGGTGATAAGGAGGGATAAACGTCCAGCCAATCAGCTCCTTACTGCCATGTTACAGGCTGTGTTTGAAAAAAGTCAGTAAGGAGCTGATTGGCTGGATGTTTATCTCTCCTTATCACCCTTGCATTTATCTCTTGTTAAGGGTTAATACATCTGCCCCAGTGTCTCAACGTGAGACATGACCATCAGATCTGCGCTGCAACATTGTGCCTGTAACTTTGCGTCCCGCTGCCGCCCTGCAGTGCTGATTCTGCATGTGCACAGTTCTAAAAACATTACGATGACGTTCATCTCTGAATTAGACCCTTTGTCTTTAAATATGAGTGGTTAATAAAATACCTTCATCATTTTTGCACCGGTGGGTAGAACATCTCCACAGCTGTTAGAATATTTGTGTGTCACTGCAAACGCTCTAAAAAAAAATAAAACGACACAAAAACAAAACACTGGCGGGCAAAAGACATTATCCAGCAGAGCGTTGCCCGCTTCCCTGGCTTTGAATACAGAGAAAAGACATCGTTTGACCTCCACGTAAAGACTGAAGCATTTAGATCTTGGCAGATTCCAGGCGATCCTTCTGTGCAGATGTTGCCATAGGAACGCCGCTAAACATTTGTGGCATTTCCCAAGGTCCGCGCGGCCCCCTCTATTCCTTATAGTATCTGCGAGAACGTCTGCATCCAGCAATATTGCTATTAGGAAAAAATATCTTTAAAACTTTTTATCGCCTCCAAAGAAGCACCGGATCCTTACTAAAACAGAAAAAAACACATCCTTTTGCAAATTGCGGGCAATTTGCATGAATTGTGCTATGAATTGTTTCTTTTCCCCACGAGCCACATTTTCAGGTTAGGGAACAGAAAGAAGTCGCAGGGAGCCAAGTCGGCTGAGTACGGTGGATGCGGCAACAATTCATATGCACTTCATGCAATTTGGCCACAACAATTCCGGCATGAGGGAGCCGGTGCATTGTCGTGGTGCAAAAAAAAAACTAACCTATGAATCAATCTGAAATTTGGTATGGCGTTGTTTGAAAGATAATACCAACTTTCCTCAGCAATGCCACCTGTCTTCAAAAACAGGTACTTATTGATCCACCCTTGTAAGTACGGCAGGGCGGGTTAGTCTTGAGCCTGGGGAGAACATAGGGCTAGGCTGCGGCGGGTGGGAGGTTAGGTTTAGGCTGCAGGGATGGCTAGGTTTAGGAGGTGGGTTACAGGGGTTACATTAGTCATTAGGCACTGGCAGAGGGTTTAGGTAGTGGGCTACAAGGGTAAAGGTTATACACACTGTATAATTTATGTAACCAATTTCGTTGAAAGACATTTCCCTTGAACCCAGTGTCCTGGACAAAAGATGTTGCAAAAGATATTGATGACAGACGAAAGATCTAGCTACACTTTATAGGGTCTTTTTGAAAGATTTCCAAATTGAGCTGCATGCTCAGTTGATGAACAACCTTGATGAACAACTGGCGGGTATGGGCATAATCATTCGTTGTTGGTCGCAAACGCATTGAAAGATATTTTGACCAATTTCATTCAGAATGGCCGAGATGAATGAAATTGGTCAAAAAAGTTGGTCAAAAAAAAAGTACAGTGTGTATGCACCTTTTGGGTCAGGCTGCAGGAAGGGAGGGTTCCAGCTCTCTCTCACTATATATATAAAAAGGCTAACGCTGCTCCTCAGCTCTTTGGGGGTAATGCAAATGTTGTGCATGCTGGCGGGCCACTAGAAATTCAAGTGTTGCTCCAATCGGACGCGCACATCCATTTGTATTATACCCTTTTCACACTTGCAAAAATATCCCGGGTTTTTGCACACGAACGCGCATCAACCCGGGATTTAGCTCAGTGTGAAAGGGTCTTGAAAGAATATCCCGGGATGAACATCCAGGGATTGCTACCCAGGTCCTGACCTGGGTAGATTTCGGTATCGACCTGGGATGCGGTCAGTGTGAATGGTCCCGTACCCGGGATTGGGTACACGGGACTTTAAAAAAGCTGCTGATTGGAGCTTTCTTGGGCTCACAAATGCTGATGTCATCTTTCAGAGCCCTAGAGTCCATTTCTAATGACATGCATATGTATTTCCAGGGATTTCCCGGGAGCAGTGTGAATGGGGCTGTCCCGGGTCGATCCCAGGTCTGAGTGCAGTGTGAAAGGGTACATTCCCGGGTATGACCCGGCTCTGCGAGTGTGAAGGGGGTATTACTGTTATGTTGTTCCTGGCATTTTGACAGGCTGGTAACTAGTATGCCATAAATACAGTGACGTGGGATTTTACGTATACAGTGTTCAGAAAGTGGAAGCAAAAACAAAATTGATCATGTTATCGACAGTACATTGAACCTGAGGAAAACGACCACAAATGTATTCTATATATCCAAATATTGTACCTGTCGAACTAATGACCTTTTGACCTAGAACAATGTCAATCATTTTCCCATGTCGACCTAGACCCATGTTGACCTTTTCCCGTGTCGACCTAATGGTGTCAACCTAATGATCCCAATGATGCTGTAGACCAAATGATCCCAACCCGTATTGTCCAACCACAGAGAGGGAACCAAACTTCCGGTTAAGGGAGGCGAGTCTCAGTTGGGAGCAAAACCATGTTGCACTGCTTGGCAGAGGCAGATTTGGACCTCATGGGGCCCTAGTCAAGATACAAGTTTGGGGCCATCCTCCCTCTAACAATAGTGCCTGATTCAGACCTGTTGCAATTTTTGCATTTGGACAAAACCATGCTGCATTGCAGGTGGGGCAGATGTAACCCGTGCAGAGAGTTACATTTGGGGGAAGTTATTTTGTTTCTGTGCAGGGTAAATACTGGCTGCTTTATTCTTAGACAATTTAGATTTCAGTTTGAACGCACCCCACCCAAATCTAACTCATAATGTCCCACGGTAGTCACCCAAGGCTTCTCTGGGAATGTTTTGTACAGCAGGGATATCTTTATGGGGCTCCTTGGGACCTGTTGGGACCTGTTGCCTTGTGGAAAATCCTCCTTTGCTGCTTTGAGTCGGGGTCAGATTTAAATTGTTTATCTTTTGTTTTGAGTCCTATTGAGAGAAATTTGCTATATAAATAATAACTGGTATTATTATTTAAGGTTTGAAGGAGTGGCTATAACTTCAATTTAAATTGCAGTGGAATAAAGCTGGCTGGTATTTTTAGACTACGTAGGAAAAGCAGCAGTAATTACCCTGCACGCACCACTGACATCACAAGCATGGAAGTGTCTAGATCCCCTTCAGTTTTGACAATTTTCCCATCATTCCCTGGGTCCACGTATACCTGGAGGGGGAATATAAATCTGTGGCGAGCGAAGCAAGCCACCGTGCCCGAAGCGTGTGAGAGTAGCGAGCCCGCGAGGGTACAATGCAGCTAAAATAAAACAAAATAACCTCCACCTACGTGAATTACATATTAAATAAAAAACGTTGTGAGGGCATCTAACAACTTCCGCCCTCACTGAACATCACATCCTGTAATCAAAACTGAAGGGGATCTAGTCTGTCTCTACCATCACAGCATAGATTGTGCATGTGCAAAGTTCTCTGTCTCTCTTTTTGCTTTGTTCCCGACGCAGAATCATCCCCAAGGCGCATAGTTCCAGCTTTGTATTTTCAAATCCACAGCTCCCTCTTGTGGTTTAAAGTATTTGTGCTGGACTGGGAGATTCAGTTGTAAAATTGATTGGCACACTGTTGAATTTAATTATCTTATTATCATCATATTTTTTTTTAAATACATCTAATTTCCCGAGAATTGTTAAAATAAGAGACTTTTTTTCAGGCACATGCAACACTTCCCCAGTGCACTGTACAAGCAAAAACTGTACCACTGCGATGCAGTGTCAGAAGCCAGTTAGCAAAGATATTGGGCCAAATGTAAAGGCTCATACACACGGGTTGGGATCATTTGCCTACAGCATTATGGTCGACAGTCATTAGGTCGACATGGGAAAAGGTCGACATGGGTCTAGGTCGACATGGGAAAAGGTCAACATGGTTCTAGGTTGAAAGTTCATTAGTTCGACAGGTCGTTAATTCGACAGGTCATTAGTTCGACATTGTCTAGGTCGGCAGTCAAAAGGTCGACATTCAGTTTTTCACAGTTTTTTTACCTGAATGTCAACACAGTCGACATGGACACAGTTTAAAGTGCACCGCATCCCCTCGCATCGCTCGCAATGCGTCGGACACAGTGCCTCGCTACGCTCGGCACACTATTTTATTCTCCCACCACGCCCTAGTGGATGGTAGGGCATGAAATACCGCCTGTCGGCACATGACGGCTCAAAAAACAGTGAAAAACTCCATGTCGACCTTTTGACTGTCGACCTAGACAATGTCGAACTAACGACCTGTCGAACTAATGACCTTTCCACCTAGAACCATGTTGTCCTTTTCCCATGTCGACCTACACCCATGTCGACCTAATGGTGTCGACATAATGCTGTAGACCAAATGACCGCATCCCATACACACTGGGCTACTTTCAGCTCGAAAGCAGATCAGTTTACTCCTCTGCGCTGCTTTCAGCTTGAAAGTCGCCCAGTGTGTACGGGGCAACGATCAGCAGTGAGCGCTAATGGGCACTCCGGCATCATTGCTGCCCCAGATGAGCGGCAGAGTGGATGGCTTTTCCATAGCGTCCTGCTATAGAAAGCCGTCCACCCCCGGGAAAATCGATAAAACGCTCAGTGTGTATGCACTGTGTGTTTTTCATTCCGGCAATTTTCCCCATCATCTTTCACCATACACCCAGTGTGTATGGACCTTAATAGGGTGTGATCATGTGAGAATCAGAAAGTAAGGAGTTTGGGAGAGTTTTTTTAAAGCACCTTAAAATCACTCTAGTTTTGCAATGTCAATGATTGCCGCTTTAACAAAATGGGAAACCTCTCAGACACAGTGAAACTAGAAAGAGAAATCATTTCTTAAATTGGATTATTACTTAATATGACAAATGCAAAATAGGACCAAGATGTTGCTATAATATCCCTTCCATCATGTCAGCTGATCGGGGGAGAGAACGTGGTCATGACGCAGAGGGGGGCGGGGTCACTGGTTGCTAATACTGAGAAGCAGGAGGCCGCTAGTAATCGGTCCTTTTACACCAGTGACAGGTGCTGTACAGTGATCGGTGTGGAGACGTACATCCCAACTCCCGGCAAACAGGAGCATTAAATCCCAACAGTGACAACAACAGAAAGAAAATGGTTTAATAAGCGCTACACTGACAGTTCTTGTAGCTTAGTCTTTCTGACTGAAATACTCTCTATGCGTTCTAGCCTCTGCCATGCAGCAGATGAATATAATTAGGAAAATAGACAGGAGCTCACGGTAACAAAATGGGTGTATGTACAACGATTAGCCATTACATTAAAACCACCAGCTTAATATTGCGTAAGACCCCCTCGTGGCGCCAAAACCCCCTGACTTGTTGAAGCATGGACTCCACAAGACCTCTGAAGGTGTCCTGTGGTCTCTGGTACCAAGACGTTAGCAGCAGAACCGTTAGGTCCTGCGAGATGTGAGGTGCGGTCTCCATGGCTCGGATTTGTATTTCCAGCACATCCCACAGATTGGATTTGAATGAGATCTGGGGAATATAGAGGCCCGGCCACCACCTTCAGCTCTTTAAAACCATTCCTGAACACTGTATGTAGTGTCACAGGGAACATTATCCTGCTGAGGGCCACTGCCATCAGGTAATAGCGCTTCCAGGAAGGGGTGTACATTTTTTAGGTAGGTGGTAAGTGTCAAAGTAACATCCAATCAAGCCAAATTATCTCTTCTCCAAACACATCTTCTTGGACTTGTTGCCATTTTTTATACAGTCAGTCCACTCGTTTCCTGCACCCTTCACCCCCTCGGCTGGCAGAGCATGATACGCTCTTGGTTTACCTACATTACATTCGTGTCTCTGCCTCTGGCAGATGCAGCCCTCCACTGCCTCTATCTGTCGGGACCCTTTAATACTCTATACTCTAATTTCTCTCCTGATTACTTTCAATGTGTCTTATCCCCCTGTCCAACTGCCTGTCCACTTGGATGGCACAACACCACTTAATGCTCAAGGCTGCTCCTCATCTCCCCTCAACTGAGTGTCACAAGCAATTTCTTGCCTCTAATTTTTTTATTTACTTGGAGCCCGAGGTGGTGCTCTCCAAACACCCAGTGACCTGAATCGTGCATAGGTGGCATACATACGTATGGACCCTCTCCCAAAGGAGAAAAACCCTGTTACTCCCCTGACCCCGCTCAGCTAAAAGGCCCAAGAGGGGAAAATAGGGATAGGTGGGTCCTTGCCGAAGCTCTGAGAGACCCTCTTCCCTTAACCCCCGGAAGGGTTAGGGCAGGTGGGTCCTCCTGGCCGAAGCTAGGAGAGACCCTCAGTAGGCTTCCCTCCACCTTGCAGCTTGGGGTAATCTGAGGAGAGAGCTTTGGTACGTGGGGAGCCGGTAGCCCATAATGGTAGTACACACTGTCTAAAAACGTGACCAAACAAATGGAAAACGTGAAAAAAGTGACAAACGTGAGAGGGGTGAAGAGAAATAAATAAAGAGACCCCAGTCAGAAGGCCGGGTGGGGGTATAAAAATTGTCTTGCCCCAGCCAAAAGGCACAGGGCAAGGACTTGCTGTGCTAGCTTAAAGGGAAAGTGTGCAGTGCTAGTGCCAAAACATGCTGGTGGGGACACCAGTGTACGTCACCCGGAGGCACGCTAAACTTCCGGCTCTAATCAGCGTTCGACCAAGTGTTTCTCCGCTCCTACCTTGGGTGTTTTGCAACCCCTGGCATGGGAATGGATACTCCACTGGGCTTTTCCATTGACTCCCTTGAGGGTTGAGGCTCCCTCGGAATAGCAATCTACTCAGTCCCAGTGTTTCTCGCATCCCAAGGTTAAGGTACTAAGCTGGGCTTTTCACTGACTCCGCATCAGAGGCTACAAACCTCTGGAATGGGAGCAATCTACTCAGTCCCAGCGTTTCCCCGCTCCTGAGGAATGGATACTAGACTGTACTTATCCTTCGGGGGCCACAAACCCCTTCAAGAGAGCCACCTACTAGGCCCAGTGTTTCTCCCCTCCCTACCAGTGGGGAAAGGGCCTGTTTTCCCCTCCCACGGCAGGGTGAAGATACACAACCAGACTGTTCAATGCCCCGACCATGAGGTTTTCGGTCCCCTCAGCCCATCGGAGCAGATACTTGGTCCGGCCTTTCTCTATTGTTCTACCAGGGGCGGGTCCACACCCACTGATAAGAACAGATAGTACACTTGATCTTAGCCAAAAGGCCGAGAAGTTACTTGCCTCTAATGCAGGCATTCCCAACCACGGTCCTCAAGGCACACCAACGGTGCATGTTTTAGTGATATCCAGGCTTCAGCACAGATGGTTTAATCAGAATCCCTCAGATACTAATTAAGTCACCTGTGCTCAAGCCTGGATATCTACAAAACCTGCACTGTTGGTGTGCCTTGAGGACCGTGGTTGGGAATGCCTGCTCTAATGGCTGACATAAGCACTCCAATAGGACCAATGCCTTGTGGAAATCTTTGACTCCATCTTGTTCTACGCCACCTATTCAGTCCTGTGTGCTGCTATGGAGAGGTGATATCCCTCTCTTGCTATTTGATACCTTCAAATCCCTACAATGATTTCCAGATCTCCTCACAGAATCACAAGTGGCCTCCTCTTCCAGGCATCCATAGGATTACACCAAACATTCCGGAACAGTAGGCAAATACACTGATCTCCCCGACTCATTGTTTGATTGTCTGTCAACCATATAGGTATTTTCTATTGTATGTAGGAGTTGTTTTCTGGATACATTTTTTGTTTGCTTGATGGTCCGCCTCTGTAGCTCTCAACTAATCACCCAGTATTATTATTACTACAAGTGCAATTAATATTTCCTCACTTAAACTCTCCAGGTGCATACTGAATACACTTTAGGGTGAATAAGTGTGGCTGCAGCCCATGTGGTACTGACACTCTTGGGTTTCAGTTTGCAGCCTCAGCGGCCTGCAAGCAAAAATGTGCATGTCCAGCAATAGAAGAGACTGCACGGGATGCGACTTTAGGTGGCGTTGCCACCATTTAAACCGGCAACCCCTACTACGAGTTGCCTGTGGCGAATAGGATTACCACCTTATTTTCCGTCCTCTTTATGGTCTCTGATTATTTGACCTTTGTTTGTGTTGCCATTATCAGCTCAATAAATACACTTGATACCCTCAAGTCCATATTTAGTACAAGTAACGGTACTTGTTTCCTAGCACAGCGCCCACGATATTCAGTCGTATGGCATCGTATGCATTGTATCGCATTGCATGCCATATGCCCGCATGCGATTTTAAATTGTATAAGCACCCTAATGGGTTTTTTCAATGGTAAATGGCCCCCCTATACGATTTTTAATTGTATAAGCACCCTAATGGGTCCTTACAATGTTAAATGCACCCCCACTATTAACGCCAACCCGAAGCGTGGCGGTACGCGTCCTCCGACCTTTTCATACCCCCACTATCCACGTCGGCGTGGAGTTGATTTTAGATAGTGTGGCGAGCCTGAAGCGTGGCCAGCCCTGCGAGGGGACGCGTATTACTTTACATGTATTCCGTGTCCGCTCGCCACACTATCTAAAATCAACTCCACGCCGACGTGGAGAGTGGGGGTATGAAAAGGTCGGAGGACGCGTACCGCCGCCCCTCGCGGGCTCGCCACGCTTCGGGTTGGAGTTGATAGTGGGGGTGCTTTTAACATTGTAAGCACCCATTACGGTGCTTATACAATAATCTTATAGGGGCCATATTTAACATTGAAAACACCCATTAGGGTGCTTATACAATTTTAAATCGTATACCATTGTATATGGCATACAATGCGATGGTATACGATTTAAAATTGTATAACATCGGCTGCCATCGCATCGCATACCATCGTATGGCTTATGGTATGCGATGCGATGGGCGCCGTGCTAGGAAACAAGTACCCAAGTATTTCTTAAGAAAAGGAGCGCAATTGTCATAAAAATACAGAATCACTCTTAGGAGCAGCAATATTGTTATAAATTTTAATTTATTCCCCTGTGGTGCCTTTTATTGAGTGTGTCACCAACCGCGGGTTATTGCGCGCCTGATTTTGTCCTATCTGTGATTTGCATCGTGTGTTTAAATATATCACACGTTTGCAAACATCACAGATTGGCTATTGTACCATATTTAGTACATCCTGTATTAATTTAGCTCAGCACCTAGATGATTAATCTCTCTTTTACATCCATTAATAAGCATTTCCTATGTCCAGCAAATTATAAACCCCATAGAAAATTTGAGTCAAAAACTTGCAGCAAAAAAAAAAAAACAACGATCCATGGGAAGGGTTTGCATTTCATACTGGATTGGATAGCGTCCTAAAATAGTGTGCCAATCTGAGCCCTCTCCTGCAAATTTATATTCTAGCTGTGCACTGATGGCTTCAGATCACCAAAAGGTGGCAGCATTTAGCAAGGACGTCCTCAGAGTCCCTATGTACAAGTCCTGTTACAGATCTCACCAGTAAAGTGTAAAGAGCTATAAGACGTACCGGAACCAATGGCAGCCACTGCGCTTTCACCTATAAATGCAATACACAATCATGACAGGCTGGTGGTTTGTGGTAAGGACAGGAAGTTATTGTAGTCCAGAATAAGCAGTATAGAGGAACTGGTACAGAGTAAGACAGTACAGGTTCCTCAGATTGGTTGAAATAAGCATGTAAGAAAAAAGTTAAATAAAATGAAGGGAAAAGATACTTGGGGGTGATTCAGTTTGGCTGAATCACGCTGCCACATCTATTTGTATGCGGCCGTATGGCCGATGGTCGCAGACCATCGAATGATTTTTTTGACCGCCCGCAGATAAGTCTGTCACAGTCTGATCTGACTTTTATTTGGGCCAGAGATGGCCGAACAGGGGGTGCCCCGTGCAGGCTACGCCATGCCTGCGTTCACACGGGCCAAGCATTTTTTCTGGGCGCACCCACCGTTTTTGCACTAGCCCCGTGTCCACCCTCACTGTGAGAACACCTCGGCAACTGATAGTCTTCCCCTCCTTACCTGAAAGGAAATGAGGATAAATCACATCACCTGTATAAGCCCAAAACTACATATAGGCCTGCGATAATATCCAAGACAAAGTTACACAGGCTTGAATTTAGCCAGCCACAGATCCGGTGTAAAAAAATAAAAATATATATTCAATCAGGGATTCAGATTGTCAGAACTTGCCGACAGTCGGAATCCCGGGTCCTTTTTGGCTCAGTTCGACTAACTCGACAGCCAGAATGTTCTGGCTGCCTTGTTGAAAAGTGAGCAGATTGTTGAAAAACGGCCATGATTTTGACAATTCACGGCGGTTTCCGACAAAACAGATCTGACTTGTTTTAAAGTCGGATCTATTTTTTGTAATAATCGGCCTTCAATGCTGTAGGTAACTGCCGCATTGAATAGGTGACGCCCGCTATTTCTACAGGCGGAAATAGTGTCTGGTATTAAATACCCCCCTAAATGTATATTATTTACTAGCCTACAGTATATACATTGAAGGAAGCCATCACTTTATCCAGAGTCCAAAGACCTAGTGGATTGATGTGTTCCGTTCCCAAACACCGGACTGGCCCCGGAGGCGGCTTCCTCCATTGTATACAGTTTCACAGTCCGTGTGGGGAACGGACTCCATTTAAGAAGATATAAAAGCAGTTACACTCTCCAATTTAGGATTTATCTATTTTTATTTTTCGGTGCATATATTTGATAAAAATGTACTCCATCACTTATAACATAAATATTTATTGCTTCATATGAATACTGTATTGAAAGCCCAAAGCATTCAGTTTTACACACAGAAAATTATACAATTAGATAACGTTGCACAAAGGCAGTGAACACTCGTTAACATCCTACAAAATCTACTTTACCGAAATTTAAAAATTCTAAATATCAAAAAGCTATAAGTTGGAGAAACCAGTAGAAAGACGGCGGCCAGCAATTTGTGACGCACAGACGTTAGGTGGCGCGATGTTCTAGAGCAATAATTGTGCTTTACAGCTGGTCGTGGATGTTCTCGATCACTGGCTGTCAGAAGGCGGAGAGGGAGGAAAAAAACAAAAAAATTCAGTTCACTTTAAAAATGTGTTATACAAATCATGTTATTTTCAATGCACTTCAAAAAAACAAACCCGCCAGCCTTTCAGTATAGGTACATACGTCAATATATAACCTCTCGCTACAGCTGAGCAGAGTAGCACTGGGATTGCATACAGTTTAATTCTTGGATCAGTAACGAGAAATTCTGGTAGTCACAAGTCTCGAGAGAAAATTACTAGTACCCTTTGAGTGTTTAAGAATCTAGGTTTGCAAGTATCTACCTTTACCTGTCGGCAACTGCGTCAACAGCAGTCGCTATTAAGCACATTTCTCATAAATAAAAATGGACATGGTTTATATTATAAAAAGAAATTAATGCAGGAGAAAAAAAAAAACAATGATGGTTCAGTCCCTTGGAATGTTAAAACTTTGCAACTCCGGAAGAAGAGTCTTAAAACTCTAAGTGCACCTTTTGCGGGCGACATGTGGCAATCTAGCTGCTGTAGAACAACACATCCCAGCATGTCCGGAATGCAGAACATTCTGGAATATGTAGTTCCATAGCAGCTAAAGGGTACCACAGGTTGCTACAATATGTCGAGGCAGCTATCTGTACGTGGGAATGCAATCCATCGGGGCACTAGTTACAGATGCGCCTCAGTGAAGTCGTGAGTATAAAGTGAATTCTAGGCCAACTTCTCGTGAACGGAACCAAAACGTACATGGCCGACTGAAAACGGGCACAAAGCGGTGGGTACAGTTTAGTATAGGTTTTGAAGAGGTCTGCCCTAGCACATTCACTGCCAACTAAAAAAATGGGAAGAAAAACAGGAAACATTTGTTCCTATACAAATAAAGTTTTTGAACTAAAAAGTAAACAAAAAACAAGGCAGAGAAGGAAAAAAAAAAAAAAGGGGTGGGTGGGTAGGACTAGACGCCACATAGATTTGATTTTACTTTAACCAAAATGTGGAAACCTTGAAGGAAAAAAAAAAGGGAGGGGGGGGGGGGGGGTGTGTGTCATCAAAATCATAACCTTCCAGTTGAAAAACGATTTAAAAATAAAACAAACAAAAAAAGAGAAAGGGAAGTCTATACACAGACAACGGATTTGACCAAACCAAGAACTGAGTGGCAAACCGAACCTGGAGGGTGGAAAGATTCACAGTTCTGAAACAGGGGGGAGTAAAGCGGCTTCTATTCCAGAAAAGTTTGCATTTCACAACCTGCCTTTTGTAAAACTAAAGGTCCACTTTATTAGGTAAAATTTGTATACAGTGTAAAAACAGAACTGTCTGGAAAATACTGTGTCTATAGGTGTCAGTATAGTTAGTCTTGTTCCATAGGTTCCTCTGCTACATCTGTGGCCTCCTCACTGTTCTCCATAGGGGACTCGGTGGGGATTTCAGGGGACTTTTCAAAAGTTTCTGGGTGCTCTGTTTCGCTGCACTCTGTGTCGGCTTTGTTTGGGGTTGCGGCGCTCTCCGCTTCCTCGCTTTGCTGAGCGTCCTGCGGTTCAGTCTGTTCCGATTCCTCCATTTGGTGGGATTCTTCGGAGGTCTCTTCCCTAGCGGGTGAGGATTCGTTGGCTTGCTTGTCCTCCACTTCGGCCGCATACTCGCTTGATGTCATTAAAGATTCTGCAATGGAAGAAGCATAAAGTACAATGACAAACTGGTTGCGGAATCCTTAACACAAAACATTTCAACTAAACCGCGTTTATCTGTATGCCGTAGACCAAGATGATGTTTGGTCCCTGCGCTATTCTCTGAATATCACACCCTCAACCAAAAATGTGCTACAAGAGGTCTGAAGATTAAGGGGGGTATTCAATGTGGGGTCACAGCTGTCTAGTTGGCTCGATAGCCGTGACCCGGTCTCGTTTCTCGACCAAGAAATTGCAGGCGGGATTCAATGTCCCGTCTGCCGTGGGAGAAATGGGCGTGGCCGTGAGAAGTGGCTGGGAATCGGCGAACTGTGGCCGGGAGCTTGTCTATTCCTGGCAGAACGAGCCTGACTGCTTGTGAAGTCGGTCTTGTTCTGCGAGATCCCCTGCTCAATGCGGTCGGGGAAGACAGCATTGAATAGGGCCCCACAGCCATCTCCCGTCAGGGGAAGCCTTCGGAAATGGCCGGGAGTCCGACTGTCGGGACGTCCGGACAGTTGGAATCTGGGATTGAAAACCCCCCTAAACCATCACCAACAGAGGCACAGTTTCTAAAATAACGGAAATGATGGATTCATATTATATACTCATCACAACGTAGGTTTCCAGGCGACAAACTCCAACGTTCATCTTTCCCTTCCAATATATGTAACGTTATTCAAAGCAGACCTTGGTAACAAGCAACTCAATGTGCATTTAAATATTTGAAAATATGTCGGCTTTTATTTTCCAGTATTATTTTTCGTTACTAACTTAAAAGGGATTCAGTACTGAATCCCGGCGGTCGGGATCCCGGCGTTCAGAATCCCGACAGCCGAAATGCCGACAAGGGGGGGGACGTGGATCGCCCCCCCTTGCGGGCTCGCTGCGCTCGCCACGCAGCGGGCCCGGTGCCTCGCTACGCTCGGCACACTAATTTATTCTCCCTCCAGGGGTGTCGTGGATACCCACGGAGGGAGAATATGTCGGTATTTCGGCGGTCGGGATTCTGAACGCCGGGATCCCGACCGCCGGGATATTAACTGCATCCCACTTAAAAGGGTATATTCGGTTCAATGCCACAAATCGATGTACCCAGCAAATGAAGGATGAAACCAGGGAACACACAGGTTTCACTGAATCTGTCTGTTCTCAAGCATCCAAAATTGGATAGATGAAAAAAAAATAAAAAAAGGCCATTTGGCTTTTGTACACTAAGTTACAATTCTTGCTCCTCATTTACAGCCTTGGATTTGGTCTGCCTACTGGATAATTAATTAGCATTTTGGGTGGAATTCGATCCGGGATTTGGAATCCCGGCCATTTTTGCCCAGCTCGACTGGATCTCAACAGCCGGATTCAATGCTATGGCTGTAGAGTGCCGGAAAGTGGGCGTGTCGGTGAAAACTGCGGCGGATTGTCGAGAAACGGCCGTGAATTTGTTTGAAATCATTGATTAGGCGGCCTCCGCTATTTCCCCTGTTGGAATTACGGGTCAGCATTGAATACCGCCCTTAGTCTGTTATACCAGAGACCAACCAGTGGTTCTCCAACCAAAATTACAGATCCCAGCATGCTCTGGGGGACATATAGACTGCCATTTAACAATTGCATGATATTTAACCCATTTACTGCCTGGGAGATGCCCACCTTCTTCTTCCTCTTCTTCTTCTGCAGCATGCTCTGTATCACAGCTGTCTTCTACTTTCTCCGCACTTTCAGATGGAGCCTCTGCATCGTCAGTCATGTCACTGGAACACTGGCTGGATGAGGAGTCAAGCTGGTCAGAATGCTCCTCTTCCTCGTCTTCCGGGTCGAATTTCAGTCTCTTCACTTCGTGCTCTTCTGCTGGGTCTTCCTCCAAGTGCTTGTTCTTTACAGTACTTGGCGGAGAACTTTCATCATCGTCATCGGGAGAGAGGGAATCACTGTCAGTGGGGGAAAAGCAGAAAGCACGTTATGGAAATGTACCACGGACCTTGGTTAGATTACAGCAGAACATTGCTCTAGAGTCGTTCTTCAATCTGTAATTAGAGAGTCTACAAGGGTTCAACAGAGACAACAGGAAACGGACTAGGGAGACAACAGAAGTATTCCCAAATAAGAGTCTTCTCCAGAAATGTAGGAACTGTCTATGGGCTCACTTGACTTCTACTGAATTCAGCAATGCTACTAAAGTAAGCCCAGGGCCGTGTGAGAGGCCACCATTGTTTCTAGCTTCTCATGTTCTCCAAACGCATGAGAAACCGGTAACATCCTAGACTATTAGGACACCAAAATGACCATAAATGCTCTCATTTGGGGACCCTCATCCCTTCACGTGACTGAATTACGGGATTAATCCGAGGGCCTAGGGAAAGTGTGGAATCTCCGAATCGTTTAAAATTATGAGTAACCTGTGAGTCTTGTCTTTCTGTAGTACATCAGTGTCCTTATTCTCAGCACCATCAGGTAAACCGTTTGTGGTCATGGGGCTCGAGAGTGAAAGCTTCGGTCTGCTCAGCGGTCTTGGAGTTCCCGGGCCGTTAATGTTCGATCTGAGGCACAAAACATTGTGGGTTTTTTTTTTTGTTCTAAAAATGTTATGTTAATACTAATGTACTGAATACGTGCCCATAATGAAATTCCCCTCTATGTACTATTAGTCTTCATGCACATAATACTCCTTCCTACCTGTCCGTGTAACTTTGGGAGTTTCCAGGGAACATGACACCATTCATCCGATTTAGGCTGCCTGAGTTGTTTTTCCTAGGAGATAAATGGATTGTACTTAAATATTCAGAGTTACAAGTCTGGTCACTCACTGAACACAGATGTATTTTATACTCCATCGTCCCCTCTCACCGCCCCACGAAGAACCCTACCACCCAGCTCTTGAGCACAAACCAAACACAAACCTAAAGTTGACTAGAAAAAGAAAAGGAACAGCTCTACAAAAGGTTTATTGTTCCACTAACGGCCCCTCTACACCACAGCAAGTGTTTGTATTTGTAACAAATGACTGGAAAAGCAACATACTGTACAGCAGGTATCTACATATTACAGCAAGGCCTATACAGTGGGCTCCCGCCGCAGCGTGTCGGGATAGGCCTTAGAAGGGGGGGGGGGGACTAAGGGTAAGTGTATAGGAGTAGCAGGAGGACTACGGTGACCAGGCATAGTTACTGGTAGAACGATATAGGGGGCAAATGTAATGGCTGCAAAATACAGGCATAAACGTGATACCATTAAGCACGCCCACTGTTTTAATAAAGCAACAATCATTTAAAAGACAGGATCAATCTGTTTTTGAATTTATAAATTAATGCTACTAAAAAAAAAAAAAAAAAAAAAACACCACACAGCAGAAAGACTTGCTGGGAACCCACCAATGGCTGCACCTCGCAGGCTATTACAGCAACCCCCATAAAGTATGAAGTCTTGGAAAGCAAATGCTCATAAAAATGCCCGTTTCAGGTCAGTCCCTTGTTTATATTAGCAGAACACTGTCCGGTGTTTGAAATGATATAACTACCACTTCTGTATGCTCATAAGTGTAACTTAAATGTATCATACTCACTCAGACGTGGGATATACACAGCTGACAACCATGACATTCTGCAAGACACAAAGTAATATACATTCAGTAACTGAGTAGGGGAGGTCACCGCGCAAATGGTCGGTCCAATGCATTTTCCCCCCATAAACCCTGCAAGCACCGAAGATTTACAGGTGGGTCGCTCGTAGACAGCAACAGCGCCTGCTGGGAGGGGGGTGTCTGTGTGGCCTTGTTCTTCTAGTCCTATACTGGATTTGGCCATTTCTAAAGCAAATGACACTAATGCAGGGGTGGCCAAACCGATCCACAAGTTCTGCCAACTATGTATATCAGGCAATCTGTGGATCTATAGCAGGAATGAATGCAGCAGGCGCGAAAACGTGACAGTTAGTAATGACTACACTTGTGCACCAGCTAGGTGGTCTGGGGAATGTGAGTTAGTAATGACTACACCTGTGCACCAGCTAGGTGATCTGAGGAATGTGACAGTTAGTAATGACTACACCTGTGCACCAGCTAGGTGATCTGGGGAATGTGACAGTTAGTAATGACTACACCTGTGCACCAGCTAGGTGATCTGGGGAATGTGCCAGTAATGACTACAGCTGTGCACCAGCTAGGGAGTCTGGGAAATGTGACAGTAATGACTACACCAGTGAGGTGACCTGGGAAATGTGACAGTAATGACTACAGCTGGGCACAACCTAGGTGGGCTGGAAAATGTGGACCATTGGTAGCTCTTGAGGACCGGTTTGGCCAATCCTACTGTACCAGATCAGTTTTATGGGGATGAAAAGATGCGCTTTTGTGGTCTCACCCGACCAGAAGCAAACCGGCACACTGAAAACTCTCGGATTACTACAGTTTTTCACCCCATCGCCATTAGATGCAATTGTAAAGGTTACTCTTCTAGTGCATGCACACGGTTACACGAGGAATTAGACTAGATTTCGATTCCAACTGGCATTCGATTTCCACTATATATAGTCTTTCCTGGCAAGATCATTTTTCTATTCGCTTTACACTACACAGGAGCGAGCATCGGGATTGAATCTGCATCGAATGTAGAAAAACCATTCGATTTTGCCTCTATAAGCAAAAATCTAATAGAAAAACAGTGCATCTCTCACCGCGTGTATGCACCATAAATGTAGCGTTTCTAGTTGTACAGTAAACCGTCACATAAGCCAATATAAAATGCCAATTTAAAAGCGGTGTCGATAAAAAGTAAAGAGTGTATATTAAAATGACCTTTTCAACTCCTCGGAGAAACTTATCCGTGCCGGTGTAATTCCTGCGGGGTTCAGTAACCAGCTCACAGAGCCGCTGAATTGTGAACGGTGTCCTTGGAAAAAGCCAGGCAAGAAAACATGGTTAGACGCAACATTTATACAACTGCACGGCAAGACACAGCCTACAATATCTTTCATGAAATCAGGGATAAAAGATAAAGGGCAACATCTGCATTATATTTACACAGGCAGTTTACAGTTTTTAAACTGAAGAATTTTAAATAATTATCGTTTATATTGGGTCACAAGGGTTCCGCAGTGCCAAATAATATGAAAATGAGCAAAAAAACTTACAGTACAAGTTAGGACAGGTACATGGTATATATTACTCTGTGCGGTGTCACGCGAAGTGCCGCCACACAGAGGATTATATTGGGGGTTCCGATGCTTTGGAGCTTTATTGGATGGCACCGACAAATTTACTTCATTATACTGATAGGATATGGTCATTGGGTCGACACCACTAGGTCAACAGAGTTTTTTGGGGGTTTTTTTTACTGTTTTTTGAGCCGACAGTCAGTATTTCTTGCCCTACCATTCACTAGGGCGTGGTGGGAGAATAAAATAGTGTGTCGAGCGTAGCAAGGTACCGTGCCCGACCATGGCTAGCGCACCTAGCCATGCAAGGGGACGTGGTGGTACGTTTTAATGTTTATGTTGAATGTGTCGACATAAGGGTAAAAAAATATATATGTCAACCTTATGACCCTCATCGATCTAGACACATGTCGACCTAATGACTGTCTAACAACTTGCTGGTGACAGATTTGTTTTAGTTTACATTCTCAAGTGCCTCATAGGTACCAAAACATTAGCAGGAGAAAATTCTATAAAATGTCTCATATTACTGACCGCACGTTTCCTATTGGTCTGTATATGGAACGCAATTCAATGGGTGCGTTTAAATAGAGTGCCATATTAATAGGAGGGAAGAAGCTATTCAATACACTGCCCTAAGTCCGACCAGAACATTTCATCTTGCACCCCCCTCCTGAGGTGTAAGCAGAAAAACAACTAAACCAACGCCACAAAAGCAGTTTTCTGTATTAGGCCAGTGCAAAAAGCATCGCAGCCGGGACTGCGAAAAATGGCAGTTACTGCTACTAAACACCCATCATAAGGTGCAGAAACTGGCGTCTCCCAACTAAGTGCAGGGTCTGATGCTGACAATTCATCACCTCTAGGACCTCCCGGCACTAATAACATCACGCTGAATTGAATCACCCCACAATCCTTGTCGGCCTTAATTAGTAAGATAGAATATAGTTGATTAAAGTTAATTAAAGTTAAAGGAAGAATAAAAAGCAAGAACATAAAACCGCCTATACTATACTGCCATAAAGACAACAAGAATTGTCAAAATAACTTTATAGCACAACTCTTTTAATGCATGCAGCTAAATGGAATACAGGAGTTACCCTAAACCACAAAAGAGTTATCAAAAAACTAAACAAAAAACCACGTCCCTGTCTGAATCCCGAACGGTTTCAGTTAAATTCTAAATCCTTCTACAGGCCCGTGGGGATTGTGGGACGTGCAGCCGGCAGACTCGTCTTGCGTAATATTTACAGCACTCCTGCCAAACTAAATCTTACTGGCCAATGTAGCGCAAGTGTGGATACAGCTACTTCACATGGATGTATCAATGCCACGCTGAGTGCCCGACGCAGGGACGCCAATGCCTAGTGTACCGCTTACCAGTAAGGCCTGCAAAGCAGCTAACATTTACCATCAGGCACATTTATGAAATGACTTCCATTAGTGGCGATGTTACCATAACAACCAGACATTTGCTGGCATGTATAAACAATCTGATGTGCTTCAGGGGCAGCACTGGTGGATGGCATCTAACCCTCTAATGTCAAACCATGCCATTCAACTCAGCTCTAAATATATAAAATAGAGACATCTATCCACAACAACACAAAGCCAGAAGTGGTGTGAATGCTCAGGGCGGTGCACTTTTTCGCTCTCCAAGTGCTGTGACACTACAATCCCCAGCATGCTCTGCTGGGACTAGTACTTTCACAACACCAGCAGCACAGGGAAGGATGTACTAGAGATACAAGGGGTTAACTGGAAGAGCAAGCATATGCCCCAAGCAACTGCAGGACTAGGGAAGCCACCAGAGACACAGTGGTTCCCAACCCAGTCCTCAAGTACCCCCAATATATCACCCAGCAGGTGTACTGTGTGTCACCAACTATCACATTTCAAAAACCTAAAGGTGACCAGGAAAACGGGAACTTGTAAGGGTACTGGAGGACTGAGGTTGGGAACAAGTGGACTAGGCCAACACATACACGCTCCTGCAAACACAAGTCCAAACTCCCTTGTCCATCTATATCGTATAATGAGCTTGTGTGAAGGGTCAACATCATTAGACGTGAGGGAGTTTGCTCCGCAGGTAAGTGTGTACGTGTGTGTTCAGGGCTACCATAAGTGCGACAAACAGATCTTTGATTCATCTATAGATATATCTGTAGATCAATTATGGCTAGGCAGCGTTTTCGTCATACACGCTGTCCGATCCATCGGGACTGACAACATAAATGAGTGGGCGCTCTTCCATGCACCTGCCTACTGAGCCGTCAATCACCAGGGGCTGTAGGCGGATCACCTGTACACACAGCACGATGTGCCGATATATATCTTTATATATATCATTACTCTATTTTATATACAGTAATGTGCAGATTGAGAGACAGGATTCTAAAATGCCTTAAGGAGACCGCAGTGGAACGCATGCTTCCTGGCTATGCGTTCCACATACAGGAAGTGATGCGGCGCAGGTATCTGTAAGGAAGATCAGGCTGATCTTCTACAAAAGCCGCAGGGGGAACGCACGCTTCCTGACTGTGCGTTCCACTTACAGGAAGTGACGCGGCGGTGATGCACTTCCGCTTTTGGCGCTACATGCTGGGACTGTGTGATGGAGGAGAAATCCAGCCCAGGTGTGTGGCGCTATCTGACACTGGCGTGGCAGGCGAGTATGTTGGCGCCAGTTACCTACAAACTATGGAATTGGGATAAGGTAATTAGTGTGTGTTAAGAATGTGGCTCAGGTTATGTCCAGATTTTTGACTGTACCAAAGGGGAGTGTACAGCTACTTGTGGGGCTGATATAAGGCACACAATGTCCTGTGGGTTATGCACTTTAGGAGGAGATAGTGGGGGCCTTGAAAAAGGTCTGTTGGCAGACCGAAACGTTGGCCCTAGGCCCACTGTCATGCACTTTGCACTTTATTGGATGTGGTGAGATGGATTAAAATTCCTTTATTGAAGAAAGACCGGTGAGTGTCCTCATCTTTGTGGCTATATTGGTGAACTTGTCACCTATTGGAGGAGAGTGTGATCCTTATATCTAAAGATATATATCCAGGGATATCAGGCATCGGCTGAGTTGCACAGCCATCACAATATATCTGGGAACAATGCTGTTCAAAGATAAATCGCTCGTACACACTGGCCGATGGTGCATCAATATATCAGCCAGTGTGTACGCACCAGAATGCTTTTTTGGGTGCCACAAGTAACGGGATGATCAGGGCAATTCTACTGGAGCCCATTACTTTTTATAGACCGGTTTCAGCAGCTAATCGTGTCTAGAGTCCTGGTTCTACCACACTTTACCACGCTACTTCTCTCAATAAGAAGGTCTTCCTGCAGAGAGACCCGTTACTTGGCATGAGGTTAGAGGTCACATCATGCAATCATATTAGCCCTTCCAATTGCATAACACCGTGTTATGGCGCCATCAATGAGGAAGTACTGTTGGATAATACTATAGCAACAAAGTTATTGTGCGAGCCCAAACCACTAACAGACACTCGCCATGGTGGCAGAGCCACCGGCACCATTCTCAAAAACTGGTTCTTGATGACCACGAATCCTCTTGCAACATGGAAGAAAGATTGGCTCACCCTATCACTGTATACAAAGTAACAGCATCATTCCCCATACTACAGGTCGGGTATCCCGTATCCGGGCATCCCGTATCCGAATTATTCCAAAAACCGTGGTTTTTTGGAATAATTCAAATTTTTTTTGTTTCCCTCCCCCCCCCAACCCTCTTTTAATACTTACCAAGTCCTCCGGCGTCCATGGCAGGCCTTCAGCATCCTCTCCGGCGTCTCCAGCGGTCCCAGGAGTGCTTTGCGTGAGTGCACGCGCCGGTGACATCACCGGCGCGCCTAGGAACTTGCGCAAAGCACTCCTGGGACCGCTGGAGACGCCGGAGACGGTGCTGGTGGTCTGCCGTGGACGCTGGAGGACTCCATGGACGCCGAGGGACCCTCGGGGACCCACCAGGGGCAGGTAAGTATGGCTAAAAAATTTTTCCAAAAACCGGAATATTCCCTTATCCGGAATGCTCGTGGTCCCTGTAACAGTCAGAGCATTAACAAAACACTCACCACACAGCATCAAGGAAGTGCCACAAAGCTGGGAAGAGGGGGATCCACAGCATGCAGGGGAGGGAAGATGCAGTCAGAACAAGGATATGGTACAATGGAAGAGCGTGCAGGTACCTGTATAATGTTAGGATATTTATGAAGGAGGGGGGGGGGGGCAGAAATAGGGTCTTGAGTTCTCATGAAGTGGTTTTCCCAATTCCAAAGTAATAAATAAATAAAAAAGTGCTGAATGGTACAACTTAACCATACACGTACAATTGCTGTGTGCGATGAGATGTGCGCTCCCGTCACACATCCCCATCGCACAGCTCAAAAAGTATGTGCTGCGCGTACTTTTTGTACTAGATCTCATCGCAAAACCTATGCAATGCGATGTGATGTGATATTGTATACAATAACTGTACCATGTATTGGGCACCTTAAGAGACAAGATATCAGCAGCACAAGCTCCTCCGCCCAGCCCACATATGGAAGGATTGACGACACGACATTCATTGTACACTTACCCATTAAAACCAGTAACAATCTTGAGTATTCTTTCCTTCATTTCATCGAAGGGGATGTATTCCACATTGGGGTTCGGGGGCCCCCTGGGCTCAGGAGCGGAGGTCCTGAAGTCATCCATAACTTTCTCTAGCTTAAACATGAAGTAATCTTTGAACTGCGGCCACTGGACTCTACAATAATAATAAATACATTTGAATTTTACGCCATAGGGGGGACTTTACATTCCAGCAATACGTCAGAACCGCATTTAGTTAATAGCATTTAATACGAGAATAATAAGTCCAATAGATCAACTCCACAGGAAACGCTGATAAGATAGAACACACACACAGGGGCAGATGTATCAGTGAATTATATTTTTGTTATCAATAGCATCATAACTGTGTTCCAGCCAATCACCTCCAGCCATTGTGTGTGATAACGTCACTTAATGATGAATCTGCCCCAATACAATTATTATATATACACACACAAGGTAGCGGAGCAAAGATTCCAGGGGGTATCAGGCACTGGCAATAACACCTCAAATAGAGCAAATACTGTAGATACAACCACAGCAATCTGCTTTACCTCACAAGAACAGGTTAATTTTACGCTTTTTGTTTCCATTCCTCACATTTTTTTTTTCTTTAAACAAAATAATAATAAATTCATGTTCAGGGGGAACTACAACACAGAACACAGGCATCTTTGCTTAAGTCGCCCATCCAGCTAGCTGCATGCTTCTATTTTGCAAATTTAAAATAAAAAAGGATTTCCAAATCGCTGCTGTATTTATCTGCCCCCCCCCCCCCCCCCCCCCCATCCTAACGACATGTGTACAGTATATGGCTCTTGCACTAAATACCCTGGGAAACCAGTGGAGGAGGGAGGGTGGTCTCAGGTTCTGCCTCCTCTATTGTGCAGTCACACCCAGTACTCACAATGGCTTGGAGAAATGTGGACAGGAGCATGTGTATTACATAATTAGAGATAGGCAGACAAAGACAATAGTGCAAACTAAAGGTGCGTACCCACGGATAGATTTGGGCAACGATTCAATGTCTTTACAATTTCCTCTGAACTCCTGCACAAACTATTTGGTGTCAAATGATGAATGATTGATCTTTAACGATGGTGGAGGGAGAGGGAGCCAGTCAATCAGCCTTACCAAATCATTCAACGTGCATACACATGAAAAGATTGGTACACATTGATCGCTGATCATTCTGCATGCAGGAAAGATCAGTGACCTCTACCAACGACGGCAGGTACGCGCACTGTCCGATATATCGTTCATACACACGGAACGATTTGAGCGATTGGTCATTTCAATCCGTCGGGAACGCCCAGATCTTTTGCCAAATCTTTCTGTGTGTACGCACCATAAGACATTTAAGCCGCCCACGAGGTAACATGCCAAAAGGACGATGATAAATAGGTCCAGTTGGTGTGCTGCTTTGTGACTAGAATGCTAGGTATATAACCGACGGGATGTTTAAAGGTCTCTCCAAAACAAATAAATACAAATAATACCCTTAATCTGAAACCGGAAGATATTGTCAATCCGCACAAAGAAATGTGGCATAAACAGAGACATCAGGCATTGCCAGTCCTACTGCCATGCAGGAGAGTATGGGTCATTGGGTGGACCCAAATTAGGTAGACATGGCTATGATCAACAGGGTTGGAAGGTCAGCAGCCAAAAAAAGTAGACATGAGATTCAGAGTTCTTTTGTCCCGAATGTCGACACAGTCAACATGGACATTGCCAAAGTGTACCACCTCCGTTCGCTGTGCCCAGCGCACTATTATATTCTCCCACCACGCCATAGTGGATGGCAGGGCATTAAACACCGCACATATTGGCTAAAATAAAAAACGTGAAAAATGCACGTCGACCTATTTCAGTTGTCGATATTCAGTAGTCGACCCAATGCATGTCAACAGTGACCTAATGACCGTTTCCTTTGCAGGATTCTTTGTAAAGGGGGGGGGGGTAGTCATTTACAGGGCAAAACCATGCCGGGCAAATGACTGACCCTTTAAATAAAAACCTCCAAGTTTGGACTTATGACGCGTTACATCCTGCACGTCATTGGAAAGGAATCCCTAACTACTAACATACTCCAAGCAAAGAGCAAATGTAAGGACATTTCTACCCCAAGCAGTGCAGACACCCGGCTACCTCTCCAGCCAGCGCTTTTGGTAACAGTCACGGTTGCTAAGCAAATGCTGGACATCATCCAGCCTGTAACATTTCCACATCATTTCACTATGCAGACAGCTCAGTCCGGGCCAGGGACTTTGAACTTTTACACAGCAAAGCAAGCACTGGCGGAAAGGCTGCAGAACTGAGGGTCTCCTGACTACAACAGTGTATACGCAGTGCCATGGCTTAGATTTTGCAGCGCAGTTTATACAGGACATTTTTATGGCACTTCACTAGTCTCCAGGCGCGGACAGTAAAAATGAATCGAATGCTTTCCCCATCTACACAAACACTGCCGAGTTTAGTTTTACAGACAGAGGATTTGAAAAAAACGACTGTGATGTTTTGCAGCTGCTGCGATGTGTGTGTTTCTGTATTCTCAAATCACAGCTAGCGTACTGTAATCCATTCCCTAGGACAGTGCAAATAAAGTTGATCCATTATTTTCCCAGTACAATCTGCAAGCAGTGACTCATCGGTACAGCTCCCTACTGCGCTTACCTCGCACCTGCTCGCTTAAGGGGCGACTGTGCTGAACGATGTAGATCGCTCAGCACACAGCTCTGCACAGTGGTGTGCTGAGCGATCTGTCAGGGCCAGTGTTCTGCCCAGTGATAACTAGATTTATCCAGCATGCTGGATATTAACCACCTGGCGGTAGAGACGGGGGTGGCCGCACATCGATACGGCCCCTACACATGGAGCAACGTAGGGGCATTTTCTAAGCGATCTAGTAAGATCCCTTATAAAATGCCCTGAAATAGCCCCATGTGTACGCCATACTAATCTGTTTCTATACACCTCATACTGCTATATGTATTAATTCTGAAGGCAGGATATTACAACAAAGCCTAACTAGCAGTAATCTGTATCAAACTCTAGAATCCTTCAAAAACAGAGCCAATACTTTCCTGTTTACTCAAGCATTTCCTTAATTCCCTAAAGTACAGTTTATGAAAAGCTTTTCTGCACTCCATTGTTCCTGTACTGTATTACATTCATTCTATCTGTTAAGCACCTTGAGTGCTATTGGACAAAGAGCGCTATATAAATAAATGTATTATGCTACTTTAGATAGATTAAACCAATGGGACAGACACCACCGTCCAGTCTAAAACGAGTGGCAGGTCACACCAACATTCTTATCATGTAACGAGACAGATAATACATTAGTGGGATTCAGTATTGAATCCCGGTGGTCGGGATCCCGGCGTTCAGAATCCCGACAGCCGAAATGCCGACAAGGGGGGGGACGTGGATCGCCCCCCCTTGCGGGCTCGCTGCGCTCGCCACGCTGCGGGTCCGCTGCGCTCGCCACGCAGCGGGCCCGGTGCCTCGCTACGCTCGGCACACTAATTTATTCTCCCTCCAGGGGTGTCGTGGACACCCACAGAGGGAGAATGTGTCGGCATTTCGGTGGTCGGGATTCCGGCGTCGGGATTCCGACCGCCGGGATTGTAACTGCATCCCCATTAGTGTTCCCAAGAGCTGCTCTGCAAGCCAGGAACATGCAGCTTCTAGGGTAGCTTTGCAATGCACAGATTAGGGGGAAGAGGTGTTGTAATCAGCAAGGGGCCTTACAGGCCGGCCCCCCAACATGACATCATAGAACCCCCTGCGCTCCAGATAACCGATAATAACTGGCACGTGCACATTCTTATTCTCTTCAGTGACGCAACTACACAGTCTCATGAGAGAGGGTCACGCCAAGCTGCGGTGATAACCCCGGCTGCTGGAACGCATGGAATGAAATTAGAAAGGCAAAGCAGGGGATGCGCGTGGGCATGAAGCCAGAGAGATTACAGTAATCCGAAGGTGGAAATGCCCTTTGGATTTTACTGCCATCAAGGTGTCCAGAACCAAGATCCGGTCCTGCACAGAACGACAGAACTGTATTTACTATTTGCTGAAGATGCAATGACACCACTGACCTTCCTAATTTACTGATGAACGACATTTGAAAGTGGGAACAGTTTTCAATCATTTTAGCAGCTTATTAGTGATCACTGGACGACAGCAAGAGGAGTCTCTCGTCGACAGTAATAGGGCGATTTCAAGGGTATTTTCTAATCAATCTGACTTGACTAGATCGCTTAGAAAATGCCCCTACATCGATCTGTGTGCAGGGGCCACAGTGTTACGCTATCGCCCAGCGATTAATATCCAGCATGACGGATAAATCTAGTTAGATCGCCAGTCAGGGCCAGTGTTCTCACCGGCCCTGACAGATCGCTGTGCAGCGCTGCATGACGAGAGATCTAGAATCGCTCAGCAAAATCTGCCCGTGTGTAGGCCCCTAAAGTGTCATAACTTCTAGAAAGCTGTGTAACGCAAGGACTGATTACATTGCCTGATATTGCTTATAGCCGAGGGAGAAAGACTGATCTGGTCTGCTAGATTTGTAATACAGACAGCAGAGACAGTACCATACTCTTAAAGGGAGGGTGGTGGAAACGCAAGTATGGAATAGAGGTTTCCAAATCCATGTAGCTTAAAGGTGCCTTTTTAATCCTGTACAATAGGCCTGATAAAGCAGTGATAAATATATATATAATCTCTTTCTCCAATAGGACTCAAGGCGCTTAACAGATAGAATGAATGTAATACAATACAGGAACAATGAAGTACAGAAAAAGCTTTTCATACATTGTACTTAAAAGAATTATGGAAATGCTTGAGAAAACAGGAAAGTCCTGAGTCTGTTCTTGAAGGATTCTAGAGTGGGGGTTCTCGCGGACTGTACGGGGAAGCGAGTTCCATAGAGTCGGATCGATAAAGTGGAAGGTGATTAGTAATGATGATCTCCTGCCATTTTTTCAAACACGGATTGGCTGGTGCGTTATCACCTTCCACTTTATCAGGCTTAATACAGCTGCCCCAATGTGTGCAGAGTGCCAAGTTCTGAACGGTCAGTTTTATGGATGCACCTCTACGAATTGCTGCTGCAATTGTTTTTCTCCCTGTCCGATTTCAGGAGATTAGAAAAAGCTGATCACAAAAATACAATGTATATTTCCCCGCGAATATACCACAGGTTTGTATGACCACAAACACCAAATGCGCGGCTCGACACAAACTATCATCATGTACTAAATGGTCGCTGGTCTCATACTTACATGGTCTCTCCAGTTTTCGCCACATGGCACAGAAATTGATCCAATTCCGGACATGGTTCTTTTTTCCCCTTTTTCTCAAAATCTGGAATAAAAGAAAAGTTTAGTCCTATTTATAGCCATAAACCGTAGTACTGTTTTACAGACTAATGCAGAGGAACGCGATTGCCACCTTAGGGAGTGTTATAAAAGGAAATACAACAGTACAGCCTAACTGCATAGTAAAGAAGAATTTATTGTGAGCTGCAGACATGAAATTCTCCCCATGCTTCCTTAAACAAGGACAACGTCATCAATACAGCTGTCAAAGTGGACTTTACTAGGAATACAGGACACTTTATAGTCTGAATACTTACAGGATTAAAAAAAACAAAAACCATGCCCCGTTCACAAATGTCGCTAATTACAGGAGGAAAAAAACAGGGAAATACAATAAACAGCAAAACCAGCCAAGTATGTGACATAGACTGGATGTAAATATTAACACTAAGGGAACATCTCAACGTAGTTAATAAAAAAAAAAAAAAAACATAATTGAGACCGGAAAATATAAGCCATTAGTACCCCTTTCACACTGACAAATATTTCCCGAGTTATTGCATGTGAACTGCATCAACTCGGGAAACTGCTCAGTGTGAAAGGGTCCTGGTAGATTATGCCAGGTCCAGCGTTCCGGAATTTCTACCCAGGTCTTGACCAGGGTTGGACCCGGGATGGGTCCAGGCGCAGTGTGAACCGGTAGCCTGGGTCGACGCGACCCAGGTCCCGTTCAGTGTAAAAGGCGCCACTGGAATATGCTGACATCTCTCAGCGCCGCCCCAGCACCGCCTAAAGATGACGTCACCCGCCTGGCTTTATGCCAGGTTGGGTGGCTAGTGTGAAAGCGGTGGCAAGCCGGATCGTACCCGGCTTGCAAGTGTGAAAGGGGTATAATACCCCATTCAGACCAGCAAATGCAGGGATGTTCCTGGAATATTGTCTCTGGATGATGCAGGGACATTCAAGGGTTGGCCCCTTTCACACCGGGCTAGTCCCTGCATTTTCTGGTGTGTGGGGGCAGCAGGTGTTGGGGTCCGGGCTTCGGGTGGTGGGGTCCAGACTGCGGGGGTCTGGCATTGGCAGTTGAGCGCTTGTAGCACTATTTGCCGGGCAGCGGGGCGGGAGAATTTGAAAGCATTTTGAAAAGACTGGCAGGACAGCTGATTTGGTGAGTGCTTCTGGCCAGTCTTTTCAGCTGCCTCTGTCCTGCAAGCCGGGATGGCGGGTAAGTACCTTTGACACTGGCCTGTTTCCCGGGAGCAACCCTGCTATTTAGCAGGGTTGAATTCCTGGGAATCTTACACACCAGCACTAATTGTGGGAATTCAGGCTGGTGTGAAAGGGGTATAACATCCCACTATAATAGAACACAATGGCCCTTATTCTGATCGGTGCGGCCGGAGCAGATTATGCGGCCAGGACCGTGCGTGCGAAACCCCGTCTTCCATACGGATCGCCAACTCCGTCTGTATGCGGTGAGAAGCTGTCCGAACGGACCGCAAGTGTATTTTTCACGGAATACGCCTCCTCCATCTAAGGGAACCTCCCCCATCATTCGATGGTCGCAGACCATCGAATGCAGGACCGAGTGGTCCACCAGCACCCGCAACCTCAGACCACACGGACATTTTTCCGTGCAAAAGCAGGGATCTGGGCGGGCAGCTGACATCCAGCGATGTCATATATCCGCCCCCTACATGCGTGTCACGGCCGCATTACCATACGTACGCCCAGCGTTTGCATGGGAACGCCCATGAAACGCGGGGCGTATGCATATGGTAATGAGCCCAAATAGCCCTTCACGCCCCTCTCCACCCCCTGTTCGGAGTGTTCACATATCATGCGGGATATGGCCGTACGCCCCGCTCGCACATGCGCAGAGACGCCTCTGCACATGCGCAGACACAAAACATCGGCGGCCCGAACGCACGCGGATATATCCGCACCGATCAGAATAAGGGCCAATATGTTCTAGGACTATGGGCCTTATTCTAGTTCACTCTGACAAAATCCTTCTTAGATGGACAAAACCATGTGCTCTGCAGGTGGGGAAGATGTAACTTGTGCAGAGAGAATTAGATTTGGGTGGGTTTTTACTTCAAAGTGAGATCTAGATTGCAGTGTAAAAATAAAGCAGCCAGTATTTACCCTGCACAGAAACAAAATAACTCACCCAAATCTAATTCTCTCTGCACAAGCTACATCTGCCCCACCTGCAGTGCACATGGTTTTGTCCATCTAAGAAGGATTTTGTCAGAAAGAGTGAACTAGAATAAGGCCCTATAGACGTCACCCGTAGTACCTGACTTGTAGCACAGATGATGTCACAGGAAACATTTTTTTCTTGTCCCAGTTACTGACAATAGAGGATTGTGGTAGCAAGAAGCTGCATTGTGCTGGTGAATAAAGAGTGTAGACCGACCGAAGGCAGCGATAGGCTGAACTCTAAGGGAAACTGTCACTGCCGTGGCTTTCATGATTGTCTGGCAAAATGCATAACAAAGTCCAGAACGCTGTTATGGGGGTCCTTACATAAACAAGGAAGTTCATATGTGCAGCTCCGTCTGGTACACAGACCTCAGCGCACTGATGATCAGAACTTACATCACACACCTGGTGGTCAAGCATTACAACACACATAATACTATGCTCAAGAAAAAAAAAATGGAATGAAAACTAAGAAAAAAAATAAAATATTTAAGTAAAAGCAGAAATGTTGTGGTATAGAACATTTTACTGTTGCAGTTATTACTAAATGTTTATACAACTGTAGATCATGATGTTGGGCTTCAAGTTCAGTTATGGGTCAAACACGCGGGGGCGATTTAAGCCCCATTTCTAAGCAATCTGACTAGAACGTTAGAAACGAAGCACAAATATCTGTATGTGTGTATGCCTAGATATTTGTTGGGCTAGATATTTCAAGCATGCTCAATATATCTAGTCATCGCCAGGGTTCTCTCTATTGAGGGCAGTGACAGATCACTCAGCACACATCACTGGTGCAGCGCTGAGTGACCTGAGTGATTGACCCCTTCAGTGGAGGGTTTTCTTGGGGCAGGACAAAGCTACCGGGGCAAGTTTTTCCTGCCCCAAGAAATACTCGCCCAGTCACTGATTTCTGTAGCAAACCCTGCTAGCCTGGCGCTGCTGCAGAAGGCTTTGGATGGAGGCACCAGCACCAGGACGACTATGGCCCGAACCCCTCAATCTAGATCCAATTCGGACCAATTGGATGTAGATTGTAGGTAGATGGGCCCTTTTTTTCCCTGTTCTGATCCCGATCCGATGGGCGGCCCTGCAGGTCGGTCGTTATTCAGATCCTACCTGCTGCAGGTAGGATCTGAAGAACGACCATACAGCCGGGTGCGGGTTGCCATTGGATCGGACCCGCTCACGGTGCACATTGTGAGCGGGTCGTCCCCCCCCCCGCGCGCGCGCGCCACCGTGAGCGGGTCGGACGAGACACTGACGACCCGCTCACGATGTGCATCGTGAGCGGGTCGTCGTGGTGTGTACCCTACATAAGGGGCATTACTCTTTAATGTGCAAGAAATATAAAAACAAACAAATGGTCAAATCGCATGCGTGTCTCTCTCTTATGGGGCCTACACATGGGGAGATTTTTCTGAGCGATCGGTCAGGGTTCTCTGAACACTGGGCCTGACAGGTGATCTAACTAGATTTATCCAGCATGCCGGATCTGATCACCGGGCGACAGTGACGCGCGGGGCTGCAAAACGCTAAGGCCACACACACACACACACACACACTGAGCAATTTAGGGGCATTTTCTAAGTGATCTATTCAAATTAAGTCAGATTGCTTACAAAACACCCTGAAATCGCCCCATGTGTAGGCCACATTAAATATCAGGTCTTTTCCGAAATAAATTGCATAGTGTGTCGTTTTTTTTAAAAAGGTGGCCATACACTTGTATGACTTTTCCGAAGGCAGAAGTCTACCCTTGAGCCACCCTGTAGCTTGCTTGGCGGCAGGATCGCATATGACAAACCATACGCTGTCCTTTTTTTGCATACAATGTATCATATTGGATCCCAGCCAAGCCTCACCGGCTTCGCTGCGATGTGACATCTCTTCTGCAGCCCATGCAATCCTCAGTCTGCAATGAGAGTTGCCCATGACCGCGCATCGTATGTCAAATACATGCCATTTTTTTTACGATTTATTACCACAATTGCATAATCGCATGTATATTGCCCTAGTGTATGGGCACCTTAACACCCAATTCTGAGGTGGTCCTTTACTGCACTAATACATGCAGGAACACAGACTTACCATTATTGAACACTGAAACCCTGTAAATAACTACACAGCAGAAATATGAAAATGAAATTGTAGCCCTAACCTGTAGTAAATACCGACATCTACACCGCACACTAGATCATACTGGACAACCCACCCTTCGACCGCACCTGTTGTCTCTTCGACATCCCCACCACCTGTCAACATTTGTTGCCTCTACATAATCCACTCCCAACATCTGAATGGTACGTCATCTTTGCAGCCACCACTACGCCAGTTACGTTAGCCGCTATGGGAATAGCGACACCATTCTTCACTCACCATGCTTCCGGCACCACCCTCCTGTGTCCACACCATGTATTACATGTAGTAAAGTTGTGACGAGCAAAGCAAGCCACCAAGCCCAAAGTGGGGCAAGTGAAGCGAGCCCGCGAGGGGGTGATGATGCTACGTAAGTTACGCAGTGTAAGCAGTGGCCAAAAAGATGAGGAAGTACCCTCTGAAACTTACATAACGTCTCCCTTAGAACAGTATCTAACTCCCCATCTACATCCATGGCACCTATCTGTCCTCGCAGATCTCATCCTAGACTCATCTTGCTGTGCCACCCTGTCTGCCTAGTGTACAGAGTCAGACTGTTCTCATAAGCAAGGCCCTTCTCCCTCCCCCACATCTGCCATTATCTACTCAGTACTTGGTGGCTTTTGGGACTGTTTGGTGCACCCATCTACTTCAGCACAAATTGCAACCAGCATGCTCTTTGTTATCATTACTGTACATGCAGAAGTGTGTCAGTCATCTAGCTGGTAAGAATCAGTGGGGCAGATTTATTAAGTTCGGTGAAGTGATAAAGTGTCTGGTTTTTATCACCGACCAATCAGCTCCTATCTGTGAAGTTACAGGCTTGGTTTGAAAAATGACAGGTACAAGCTGATTGGCCGGTGATAAAAACCAGACACTTCACCGAGCTTAATAAATCTACCCAGTGTTCTGTATTGAATATATGCTCTGTAAGGTGCTGTGGGTCCTTTGTGGCCCCTTATTAGTAATTCTCCAGCCTATAGTCTATGCCATCCTCCGGCCCCACTTGCAACCCTTTCCCTATACTCCAGCCACACTTGAAGCCCCTGCCCCATTCACAAGTCGGATTGCAGCCCCTGCCCCATCCTCCAGCTACACTTGCAGCCCCTGCTCCATCCGTCAGACCTACTTGCAGCGCCTGCCCCATCCTCCAACCCAGCTTGCAGCCCCTGTCCCATCCTCCAGTCCCTTCCCCATCATTCAGCCCCTGTCCCATCCCTCAGCCCCACTTGCAGCCCCTGCCCCATCCTCCTCCCTCCCTACTCTTCACATTATCTCCCATCCTCCATCAGAGCCTCCGCACTACCCCCCACCCTCCGTACCCTGCAGCTATCACTAGAATCTCGGGGCACTAGGACAATAGTGACCTTTTAAAGCCTCCTGCAGCAGGTCGACGTCCATGGCCGGAAGGGGGTTGTCGCACACCGGCTGCCTCCCGAGCCGCACTTTCACCTCCAGAACCCGAGTCCCACCTGTGCCCTGGCTCGGGGCCCCTGCTCCTCGGGTCAGACAGGGACGCGGTCACGGCGCCTCGCTACTGCCGGTCTCAGCCTCGGAGGCGGCGGAAGTACCTTCGGGTACGAGGAACAGGAGCCGCCGTCCAATATGGCGCTCGTGACGTCACCGGGGGCGCGCAGGAGAGGGAGGCGTCGGCGGGGGAGCGCTTCTCTGCCGGGCACCGCGCGGGGGCGCGCACGCACCGGGACGCGAGGCGCGCTCGGGACAATCAGGGGGGAGGCTGGGGGTGCCCGGCGATTGGTTCCCTGCGTTAGCTGGTTTCATGCTGATTGGAGGTGTCTGAAAGACGTCATGGATCTGGGCGTGTTTGGCCATCATTCTGTGTGATGACTCTGACTGAATGATTCTCACTCTGATTCTCTCCCTGCTAACTGGTGTCTCACTAGCTAGTAGATACTGTATGTGGCCTCCAGCTAGTGGAACTATCAGTCCCAGCATGCTCTGCCAGAAAGAAGCTGCTTATCACATATCAGCAGTATCCTTGGGGGAGCTGAGGTTCTTGAGCTTTTGATTTGGCTGGCAGGCCAGACTGGGACTTGTAGTTCCCTTACAGCCGACCTTAGTGTATGAGTCTATCTGGATGATACAGTATATTTGTCAACAGTCTATATGGTTGACATAAGAATGGTCTGCTTGATTTACTATCCACATGGACATCTACTGGAAATAGTAACCTGTGGTAAGGCATATAGCTAGAAGTGTGGCGGGCAAAGCAAGTCCACCAGGGTATATGCTGGCGGTGGTTACATAACATAAAATATACAAGATTCCCTCCCCCCCCCCCCCCAAAAAAAAAATTATGTGTCGACTTGTGTCACGTCAACCCTTTGACCCTAATAACTTTAAAGGTCCCCATACACGGTCCGTTTAACGGGACTTAAATAGCACACATCGCATCGCATGCCTTGTGCATGCAGTGTGCATGCAACGCGATCCGATGCGATGTGTAGCTAGTATAAAAAGTATGTGCAGCACATACTTTTTGTACTGTACTATGTGATGCGCAGGAGCGTGCATTGCATAGTACAGAAACTGAGCCGGTCCACAACGGACCGTGTATGGGCTCCTTAAGCATTATCTACCTGTTATCTGTCAACTTATATCTGTCGCCCGAATTACTGTTGACCATACAATTGTTAATTTAATGCTGGCCATACATTAGGAAGACCTGCATACAATGCTCATCGTATGATCTATATGTGCTATAAAACACATATGATCTGCTTACAACCCCAAGCCATCCTGACTGATCATGTGTGCAGCACGTATGAACAGTGGAGCAACCTCTTGACCCGCATGACTGCGCATCGCACTAAAATACCTCATATGGGTGAAATTTAATAGGATGAGAGATTCAGAAAAGTGAGAGATTTGGTAAGAAATCTCCAGTTTTTTTAAAGCGGCAATCACTTACAATGCAAAATCTGCAACACTGGTTAAGCAGTGTAAATGATTGCCGCTTTAAAAAAACTGTCGATTTCTTACCAAATCTCTCATTAAATTTCACCCAATTTACTAATGGTTTCTACATCCCACTCTTCTAAACTTTACTAAACAAATGGCCATATTGTTTTGCCATTCTTTTATGGGGGAAATCAGTTGGGAGTGTGATAAAAATAAAAAAAACTTGCGTACCTCGCCCCACTCCGCCTTTACACTGAGGCACCGGGTTGCTATGAGATCTAGTTCTCGCAGGCGGCCAGCTTTAGGGGGCAAATCACACAGGTCACTCATGCAACCCACACACGCTTACACACACCCAGACACCAATTCCACTTTTCCACCCACGTTCCGGATCTCAGTCAGAGCCGCTGAAATTGCACACGGGTGCAGCAGTGGGCGGAGTCTCTCAGCAGGAGTAGACTTCTGCTCCACCCCCAGCATTACTGGCGCCTGTCCCACATATAAGACAGTGCTGTCGAGCAGCGGTTCACAAACTGTGGGTTCTGACCCCAAAGTGGGTCCCGGCCTTCTCAGCATGGGGTCGCGACTCCATGTTGCTGACTATCAGGCTGATGACTTTTCTAATCTCAGTCAGTGATTCAAGGAGTCTGAAAAAGTCTGTTGAATTGTCTGTTGTTAGGCTCCTCCCATCATTTTGTGCCTCCACAATGCTGCCACGCATGTGTGATGTCATCACATGTGATGTGATGACCTTCTGCAGTCACTTGCTGGGGTCCTGTAATAATATTTATTGTCTGATGGGGCAAAATAGTTTGAGGACCCCTGCTGTAGAGTACCTGGCGTGAATCTCCCCATGGTGTAAAGGAGGTGACCTTGCTTACCGGTTTACACTGACCCTTAATCCAGGTTCTTCCCAGGTCCTACCTAGCAAGCTAGCCAGGTTGGATTCCCAGGTTTGTGAAACAATCCTGTAACTGAAGACAAACCCATCGGCTGTGGGAAAAAATCCAGCCAAGCAGCAAGGTTTGGTTGTCATTCCCAGCCACATCCTAGTGATATAATATTACACACACAGGTCCGCATTCAGAGTTGTGCACTATGCAGATGTTTTCACAATTGATGAAAAAAATGCAGATGTACCATAACGGTTTCCAGGGTATGAGGTCAGCTGCCTCCATGCATGCAGAAAACAATCACACCTGCGTCTCCGCTACTGCGGCCAGTCTGCATGGGCACAGACCTACTCACGCAGTCAATGTTACCCGTTGCTGTGTTTGGGCTGCGAATGTGTACACAATTGTGAATGAGTGTGTAATGTCTCCAATGGGTGTTTCTATTCATTCATCGGAAGCAGCTTAATGTGCTCGGCTCCATAGAATACAATTCTGAATCAGGCCCACAATTAGAAAGTAATACCACAGAGGCAGCTGAGTGGCAACAGTTGACAGAACCAGTCTTTGCAGCTGATGTGAATGAAAAAAAAAAAGTCAGATTACAGTTAAAAAAAAAAAAAAGTTTCTAATTACAAATGTATTTTAATAGAGTTTTTCATTACTTCAAACACAGGTGTGTCCCGACCGGTTTGGGGACATGTCACAGCTTGATACAATCCCATACACAGATTCAATGGCTGCTGACTGCAGTGGGAGACCATAGGTTTACTTGGGAGGTCCGGGGCGAATCAAGAGGACAAGGCCCGTGTACAGTCTCTCTACGACCCAGGGGCGTAACTAACTATTTATCGCCCCCCCCCCCCCCCCCCCGCCGCACGTTTATTCGGCGCCCCCCACCTAACCTGCCCCCCCTTCTTACCCGCGGTCTGCGTCGTCTCGCCCGGCTCTCTGTCGGGACCTTCCTGACGTCACGGTCCCGGCCGGCTCCTGCTGCTACAATGAAAACGGACTCTTAGAAAATGGCTGCCCCCATACTGCAGACAGAAAACTGTCTGCAGTATGGGGGCAGCCATTTTCTAATTGTCAGTTTTCATTGCAGCAGGAGCCGGCCGGGACCGTGACGTCAGGAAGGTCCCGACAGAGAGCCGGGCGAGACGCAGACCGCGTGTAACTATAGCCCCGCAGCCCCCCTGGCGGCGCCCCCAATTTCTCTTCCCCCCCTCGCCACCGCGGGGGCTGCGGAGCTATAGTTACGCCACTGCTACGACCCCCTCCTAGTATTGGGACACTACGGTCACACGGAGGGCCTAGGACTTTGCCAGAGTCTAGTGAGCATGCCAGATTTTCCAACTGCTCATGTGCACACATTTCCCAGCGGTGGAGCCTAGGGGGACCCCTATGCACCGCACACACTGCATCCATTATAAATGGGAGGTCTTCATATACATGCGGTTGATTTGAGCTGCTTCCAGTGGGCATCTCAATACAAATCCCACGGTGGTGACATTTGCATTATTTTGCACAGCAGCTGCAACACTATTTGAGTTTTAATGTTTTATACTATGTTCTCTGGTGTATATTCATTATTATATTATACAATGTTCTCTTTACCTGTGGTGTGGGTATAAAATGAGTTAAATATTGTTACATCCCCTATACAGTATACACCTTCATCTCTTTGTAATCTGGCAAATTGGGGATTCCCAACACAGGAAGAGGGAATGTGTCTAGTCTAGTCCTTATAATGCTCAATAGAACATTGTATGGTGCGTTGTATGCTGTTTATTATAACTATTGTCTTCAGGAAACGGAGACCTCTGTAGTGTCTCTAATCTGTGTGGCCCCCGATGATCCACACCCGGGTCAATGGGGAATTTCCATGGGACACTCACTGTATAGTGTGTTAAGCTGCTTTTGGTCTGTTAAGCGCACAGTACCTAAGAACACCCTTTTGTTTCATCAATTTCCATGGGAACGCCCATGACATACTGGCCATTGTGCGAATCCTTTGACCTTGCGCCCCACGCCCCCAGACTTCTATGTGCGAGCACTCGCACACATTGGCTGCGCATGCACATAAGTAACTATGCAAAGTCACAAAAAACTGATTCCCCTGCGAACACGCAGTGGACTGATTCAATCAGAATAACTCCTATATTCGCAAAAGTAATTGCTGTGTCAAAGGGGGCCCTCTAGAACCATGCTGAGTAACTGCACATTTCTCATAATGCTGGACTGTCAGCTTTATTGTTTTCAAGTAGTTTTTATATTAAATACACACATTTATCAGTTCTCCAAAATAAGAACATACCTTACACAAGTAACTGCTGTAGGGTTCATTTACTAAGATGGGATGTTACTTATATCATGTGTAAACTGCAGTATCTCCTGTAGCCACTTGGAAATAGGCTGAATATACAGGGAGCAGGGGAACATCTGAATATATTGCAGGGTTGCCTACCTGTCCCTCTCCAGGAGGGACACAATGCTCTGTTCCTGAACTTTCCTGGTAATGTATGATTGCCATCACCCGTGGGGAGCTAGGTAAAGGTGTTTCACCACAGGTGATGGCAATCATATATTACCAGGGAAGCCCAGGAACAGAGCTTTTTCTCCCTGAAGGAGAGGGTCAGGTTGGCAACCATGATATATTACAAGGTCCATGTTATATATTGCAAACTATGTTACTAGAGGCCAGTAGAAGAGGACTGTACCGGTTGTATTATGTGGTCCTGTGTTTGTAGCAGTATTTCCAGAACTGGACTTGACCAATTTGGTGGCCCAACATCTTGCGCCTCTCCAGCCTTGGCCTACACCAGCACCTCTCCAGCCCTGGGCCCATATGAGCGCCTCTCCAGCCCCGGACCCGCACGAGCACCTCTCCAGCCCCGGGCCCGCACGAGCGCCTCTCCAGCCCCGGGCCCGCACGAGCGCCTATATCCATCCCCGGGTCCACACGAGCGTCTCTCTCCAGCCTCAATCCACAGAAGCGCCTCTCCAACTTCTGCCCACACAAGCGCCTCTCCAGTCCCACCCCACACAAGCGCCTCTCCAGTCCCGGCCCACACAAGCGCCTCTCCAGCCCCGGCCCACACAAGCGCCTCTCCAGCCCCGGCCCACACAAGCGCCTCTCCAGCCCCGGCCCACACAAGCGCCTCTCCAGCCCCATCCCCCACAAAAGCGCCTCTCCAGCCCCGGCCCCCACACAAGCGCCTCTCCAGCCCCGGCCCCCACACAAGCGCCTCTCCAGCCCCGTCCCCCACACAAGCGCCTCTCCAGCCCCGTCCCCCACACAAGCGCCTCTCCAGTCCTGACCTCCACACAAGCGCCTCTCCAGCCCCATCCCCCACAAAAGCGCCTCTCCAGCCCCGTCCCCCACACAAGCGCCTCTCCAGCCCTGACCTCCACACAAGCGCCTCTCCAGCCCCGGCCCCCACACAAGCGCCTCTCCAGCCCCGTCCCCCACACAAGCGCCTCTCCAGCCCCGTCCCCCACACAAGCGCCTCTCCAGTCCTGACCTCCACACAAGCGCCTCTCCAGCCCCGGCCCACACAAGCGTCTCTCCAGCCCCGACCCACTCAAGCGCCTCTCCAGCCCCGTCCCCCACACAAGCGCCTCTCCAGCCCTGACCTCCACACAAGTGCCTCTCCAGCCCCGGCCCACACAAGCGCCTCTCCGGCCCACACAAGCGCCTCTCCAGCCCCGTCCCCCGCACAAGCGCCTCTCCAGCCCTGACCTCCACACAAGGGCCTCTCCAGCCACCACACTTATCTTCTTCGATGTCTTCTGGATGCACTGCACCTCTGCTCTTCCTGTCTCAGTAGTCATGATGTCACATGCACTGCGCTACAACGAGAAAAAAAAACTTTATTGCATATCCATCACTACAGACAGAAAATTGCTAATTCAAATTAGATGTCGAGCCTTCATATACCGCCTGTGCCTATGGGAGGCTCTAAGTATTCCCCAACTGCTGCAGGACTGATATTATACTGTTACGTCATGCTTGTTCAATTGTCCCGTATAACCAGTGGTTACTGCTCCCAGTGCAACTGCCACACCTGCCTCCATCATGGGATTTGTAATGATAACAGGACTTTAAACACTCACTTCTACTCTTTCCAAAATCAGTCTAATGGAGCCCACACACGCACCGATCCCGGCGTGCGTTGTGGGCTTAATTAGCACACATAGCATCGCATCGTAACCAATCAGCTTCTGCCATTTACCTGGCACAGTCTACAAAATAACAGGTAAAAGACGATTGGTTGCTTTGGCCCATTTACACATCAGCTGCCGCCACCCAAGTCCATGTGATAATTAGATCCCAGGGTCACACACCAGACAGATCCCAGTAGCAGGTAGAGGTGTCTCAGTAGAGGAGTGATCCATGTTGGCTTTCAGCATGTACAGCTGCACACTGCCACTACCTTGGTTCCACATTAGACAAAGGGATGATTCAGACTCAGTAGCGGGCCGAATTTGCTCCGCGGGGCGATGTTTCCAGTTACCTATTCCTCACACCCTCCTCTGAGTGGAGCCCTCACCCTGCCCCTACGCATCCTATCTGGTGCCGGCAAGAAGGTCTCCACTCCCCCAAGCCACCATCTTTCGAGTGATGTTCAGGAAAATGTTGTTTGAGTACAAGATAGCAACGGCTCTGGCATAGATTTTATTTTATATATATATATATATTTATTAATAAATAAAAGTGCATGTAGTAAATGTATACCTTAAATCTGCCTGTACTCTAGGGTGTATGAACCATATTTGGAAAAAAAATGGGGGGGGGACGACACCCAACCAGGTAAAAAGTACATGACAATAATGTATACTGTTCAACATTTTTATTATCGCCAATATGTTACACAGATGAGATGTTTTACAAATACAAATGGTCCAAATACAAAAAAAAAAAAAAAAACACCGGGAATAAACATTTAGTGGCCATCCCTCTCAGAGTGTAGGGTGTTGCTAGTGGCAAATGTGCGCAAAGCGGTCTTTGCCTGCGTAGAGCGATGTCATAAGGCCCTTAATGTGTGGTTGTTACCGACTAGCGGCAGAGCTAAACAGATTGTAAAAATTGCAGCCTGTCAATACATAACTCCTATAGGGAACGGATATGCAGCATTCTCATTAACGCTGAGTCAGCCCACAAGATGGCAGCCTCCATAGTGATGAGGTAAAAGGTACGGGTTACGTGCACAATACTGAACAGGCCGTATCCACGATGCACCAGGCAACAATGGGATGCATCAGTCATGCCCATAAGTCTTTAACTAAGTCTATGTATTTCAGTCATGATGATCTCCCTGGGAGACATAAGCAATAAGTGTAGCGTTACCTCAGGAAGCCACAAGGAGCATTTTATAGTTCCAGAATAATGAATTACATAAGAGTACAAAAAAACAAACAAACACAGAAAACATGCCAGTAAGTAATCGTTTCTAGCCATAGCTAGCCTGTAGTGTTATCACGGTTACCAAAATAAGTATTTATGTAAAAAACTACTCATTTCAAACGCAATTGAAGTTACAATGCAATATAAAAATATAGTTAAAAAAGGACAACGCTCCTACATTTACATTTCTGAATGTTACAATTGAACCTATTGTGGCTTAGCTAAGAGGACAACCAGAACCCCTAAAACGTAATTTTCATATATAAGGCACAAAGTAAAAAAAAATCCTTACCATCAACGGAGAGTGCAGATAAACAACAAAAATCTCAAATAGCAAAGCAAAACATGCCAGTTAGTTTAGCTGCTACATCACTGGTCATGTCAACATGGGCACATGCTTTCTTATGCAAATCATTATCTCCTCTTCAAAGACCTCTTGGGAGGTTGCACAATATGGAGGCCAGTAACACATCGATAGGCTCATAATGTTATGTGTAAGCTGAGGTGTAGAAGGGGAGGATTGTGTTTTACACAGAGCAGAAAGAGGTAAGAAAGGCATTCTGCTTACTAAATAATGTGCCATGTGACTGTGGTTACCATGGTAGATGCATGACACTGTAGCCGTATAGATCTGTAATCAAAGCCAGAAGAAACAAACTAAGGAAAATAGTAATTAACAAGATACTTATTCAGCTTGCCACAAAGAGTTATTTTTATAGTCACTATTGAAAAATAAAAAAATATAAAGAATTGAGATGCTTTTTTTGGTTAAAAATGGATAGAGACACATGGAGGCATTAGAAAGGTGTAATAAAACATAAAATAATAAGCATGAATGGAGGGATTAGGGTATTTAATACTATTTGGATAAAGTACACGTAAGGATTTCAATACAGTACGGTCATTTTTATTCAGCTAAACGAAAATGATATTATGTATTGTTTGCACAACGCATAAATAATTCTTCCAAATAAAACAGCTTTCCTTCCGATAAATCCCGGACATCTGTACACACGTGCAAGATACTTTAAATGTGTGTTAATGTGTCAGGCGACAGGAATGATTAAGTAATAAAATAATCCAATTCTTCTACCAACTACATTCATTTAGGTTGCAGTATCTCATGTCCTAATGTAGTTCCTGATTGCAGGTTTGCAGTCTCTCAGACAGACGATACAAAGCAAGGTCCATCGATGATAGTAGACGCTACAGCTTTACGGACCTCTTAGTGATGCGCACAGCATATGCAATGGGCATGTCAGGTATGGGAGAACACTATGCAGAGATCATCCTGCTGCGTGTATCTTTGTCCCAAGTGCTCCGACCAATGAATCTCAGGACTAGCCAATGTGCTGCTGGTGAGGTCCTCCCATTGTGTTACTTCGGAAAAAGGGGAGATTTAGCAAAGCTTAGATACAGATAAAGTAGAGACAGATAAAGTACCAACCAATTAGTTTCTAAGCTGTCAGTTTTCAAACACAGCCTCTAAAATGACTGGAGCTGATTGGTTTGTCATTTATCTCCAAGCTTTCATAAATCTCTCCCAAAACTGGCAAGGTAGACAGAAGGGAAATTGCCACGTGAGGGTCCGCCACTAGCGCTGCACGCGAGGGGCCGCCACTTGCGCTGCACGCGAGGGGCCGCCACTTGCGCTGCACGCGAGGGGCCGCCACTTGCGCTGCACGCGAGGGGCCGCCACTTGCGCTGCACGCGAGGGGCCGCCACTTGCGCTGCACGCGAGGGGCCGCCACTTGCGCTGCACGCGAGGGGCCGCCACTTGCGCTGCACGCGAGGGGCCGCCACTTGCGCTGCACGCGAGGGGCCGCCACTTGCGCTGCACGCGAGGGGCCGCCACTTGCGCTGCACGCGAGGGGCCGCCACTAGCGCTGCACGCGAGGGGCCGCCACGAGCGCTGCACGCGAGGGGCCGCCACGAGCGCTGCACGCGAGGGACCGCCACGAGCGCTGCACGCGAGGGCATAACTATCTATAGAGGGAGGACGCACTAACTTTTTGCAACCTTAAACTATACCTAAATTCCATAGAGACAGATAAAGTACCAACCAATTAGTTTCTAAGCTGTCAGTTTTCAAACACAGCCTCTAAAATGACTGGAGCTGATTGGTTTGTCATTTATCTCCAAGCTTTCATAAATCTCTCCCAAAACTGGCAAGGTAGACAGAAGGGAAATTGCCACGCGAGGGGCCGCCACTTGCGCTGCACGCGAGGGGCCGCCACTTGCGCTGCACGCGAGGGGCCGCCACTTGCGCTGCACGCGAGGGGCCGCCACTTGCGCTGCACGCGAGGGGCCGCCACTTGCGCTGCACGCGAGGGGCCGCCACTTGCGCTGCACGCGAGGGGCCGCCACTTGCGCTGCACGCGAGGGGCCGCCACTTGCGCTGCACGCGAGGGGCCGCCACTTGCGCTGCACGCGAGGGGCCGCCACTAGCGCTGCACGCGAGGGGCCGCCACTAGCGCTGCACGCGAGGGGCCGCCACTTGCGCTGCACGCGAGGGGCCGCCACTTGCGCTGCACGCGAGGGGCCGCCACTTGCGCTGCACGCGAGGGGCCGCCACTTGCGCTGCACGCGAGGGGCCGCCACTTGCGCTGCACGCGAGGGGCCGCCACTTGCGCTGCACGCGAGGGGCCGCCACTTGCGCTGCACGCGAGGGGCCGCCACTTGCGCTGCACGCGAGGGGCCGCCACTAGCGCTGCACGCGAGGGACCGCCACTAGCGCTGCACGCGAGGGACCGCCACTAGCGCTGCACGCGAGGGCATTACTATCTATAGAGGGAGGACGCACTAACTTTTTGCAACCTTAAACTATACCTAAATTCCGTCTGGCTGCCATTAGGCCCGATTCTGAGAAGTACGCAAAGCTGATATTTACAGAGTTGAGGGGCGATCACAAATCTTGCGTCACGGTTGCACTGAGCATGCATGGTAATTCAGTAGCTATGACAGCAAAGTGATTGACAGGCAGGGATTGTCTGGGAGAAAAATTTAGGCACGTAACGACTGTTTTCATGATGTGTGTCAGCCTGCGATTGCAACCCCGTATGCAGAAAACATGGCGACAACATCACCGTTCCCACTGCAATTCAGCGCAGCTATAGAGATAGTACTGCGACAATCTAACGATCTGCGCCAATGCCGGGTCTTTGCACGCAGTTCCTTGGATCTGCGAATCCGCATGTGGACGTCACAATACAAATCCCAGAGGTTGAGACATTAGCATATCTTTACCGTGTCACTGCGTACGGGATCACAGCTGCAAAAGCATTAGCGCACCTCTCTGAACAAAGCCTACGGTCACGCCAATAAAACCGTTTACATATCCACCCGCTGTATTACTTTGTACCGCACTCCATACGAGCATCTCATGTAGCGGCTGACTGGCTGCATTATTCTCCTACATTCACAGCACAGCTCGAGTAGGCATCGCGGTGGCATGTGCCAACTCCCCGTGGATCAATACCAGACTCCTGACTGCATTCGCACTAAATCATAACCGGTTTGACAACAAACATTTTAATCTACCCTCCCTTTAGGACAACGCAGTTCATCAGCATTACACAATGTCGGTTAAGTGAGAGAGTATTGGATTTCCTGCGGTGCTCACAGCACTATCAATTACTGCACGCTGTGAAAAAGTGGAGACGCTGGCCAGTAATATTTTAACAGTAAGATTTATTGTCTACATGGGACAGTGGGTGAGATGTACTAAAAGTCTTTGAGAGTGATACAATATCGAGAGTTAAAAGGGGGTAATTCAGACCTGATCGCACAGCCAAGAATTCGTATGGTGCTCGATTATCGATACACTGCGCAGGCGTACGGGCCATAACACGCGATGAAATCCTGCTACTTTTTCTATTCGTAAGCCGATGGCAAGATGATTGACAGGAAGTAGGCGTCTGGGGATGGAAACCTGCCGTTTAGTGGGAGGGCTAAGAAAAACGCAGACGTGCCTAGGAAAACGCGGAGGGTGTGTGACATCATCAACAGGCCAGATACGCCCATGTCCATTGCGCTGCGGAGTGAGTCCAGGGCTGCTCTGAGCCTGCGATGATTTGTGCCCAGTGTAAAAATCGGACAATGGTGAGCGGCATGCGATGGGTTTCGGACATTCGCTCGGCTGCGAAGAGACTTGTAGCCATACACATCTATTCGTACAGCGAGCCAATTATTTAGCAAAGTGGGATTTCACTGTAGCGGGGCGGTGGCTTAGCTGAACGCTGGATGCTGCAAATTCGCTGCTTTGCGATCATGCCTGAATTAGCCTCAAAGTTCCAGACAATCAGCTCCTAACTGTGGGCCTGATTCTGGTTGACTCAATTTGCTGCTTAGCGAGCCATCTAACGCCATCGAGCGAGCGAATGCCCATGCGCGCCCCCCCCACCGCCGTGTAAATTTCCCCGACACATTGTGAATGGATGTTTTGCATAAACATCCATTCGGAACGGAGCGTATGGGGGCAAAACCATTCGATGGTATGATTTTTCCATCATTCTTGACTGACCTACATGTGCGGCGTCCGGGTCTGAGAACGGGGCAGGCGTCCGGTGACGTCAGCCACCTGCCTCTCCAGCGTTTTCCTGGGCGCACACTCAGTTTTTGTGGTAACGCCCAGGAAACACAGGGCATCCCCATGCGAATGACCCCTGCCTGCCTCCATCCCACCACCCACCCCTGCATCTGTGCAAGTCACCGAAGGTGTCCGCACCGCAGCCCTGTACATAAGCATATCCTAATATACGCATGCGCAGAGGCAAAACTTCAGTGAAGTGAATACACCTAGAATCACCCCGTGTTACAGACAGTTTGAAAAAAAAAAACTGACAGCTGGGAGCTGGTTGGCTGGTAGTTTATCGAACTCCACTTTATCAGTCTTTACGGCTTAGTACATCTGCCCCTTAATTCCAATGCTCTATTCCGTTGGATAAATTAAATTGAACTGTTGAAGGTTGGTAAAGGCTGAGAGATGCCTGTTCCCAAGTACTGACATTTAAAACAAGCCTGCAAATGTGATCCCAGTACTTAAGCTTAAATAGCATTTAATGCATTTCTAATAAAGCTTAAAGGCATTAAAGCTATAAAAGAACGTTTTTTCTAAACATGGCTCAAATACAACAAGAGTTCTATAGCAACCACCCAGATATTCGCATCAGCCCGCTAAAACCAAATATTCAAGTGGCTGCTACACATTTAGTAATTAAGTAAACCTGTTTGTTCCATAAATTATCTTAAGAGGTCATCTTTAAGCTTTCTATGATCTTGTAAAACAGTAACATTCATAAAACCTTCAAACAAACCTGGACAAAGACAAAAAAAAAAATACAAAAAATTGCCACGCCTACGATCACAGTCTATTAGGCCGACCCCACGATCCAGTGGGCCGCGCCCACAATTATCCGGAATCATATGCATTATCATAAGCGCCTTCAAATCCGGTATTGACGAGTTTCATAGGTCCCATTTAATAAAACGATCACCATCCAATTTTGCAGCCTTCTTACCCTTTCAGTCATCACCCCCTTTTAACTGTCCGTTGCCTGGATCTAAGAGTGAGACTGGACCAAGAACCCTATCTGATGAACAGCAGCACTTCCATTTATGAGAATTCCACAGTTCTACCGCACACCATAAAAACCTAAATATATAATGTATAAAAAAGTGATACATTCCCTAAAAACGGAATTCATATTCTTTTTAATGTATTGTTCTGTTTGACAGATTTTTTCTTCTTTTTGGTATGCACAATCCACCCCACCCCCCCAGTTGGATATTGGTATTCCAGGATATTCAGCTGGGTACTTTATAAATGTCTATGTAGAATTGCAGAGAACGACTGGCGCCTTCGTAGTTGCATAGTTTTCCACTCCATTGTTCACCCATAAAAAACGTTGTCTATAAAAAAAACTTGAGATCACGTCTGAAGGAGGACGACGACTTCCGCTCCGTAGTCATTGGAAGTTCCCTATTTATATGGTCATATTCTGACTCGTGAACCGGCATGGACAATCACTCGCCTCTCATACAGCCTCTTCATGGTCTGCTCGATCTGTTTGAGGAACACCTGCGGAATTCTACCACATAACGTGTGGACGCTTTCCAAGAACTTGGTCTGGAGCGGGTAATACATGGACTGAAAGAGATTTCCATCGAACGGATACTGCATAGGGAAATATAATAATATATATTAGGAGCAATTATAACAGTATATTCTCAAAGGTATCAGTAGATCTCATTAGGTCTTCATACAATTAATGCACTACTCGCCCATTCTACCAGATGCCCCCCAAACTTTCTTGCTCACATGTTTTAAACAGACTGTTACCATTGTCGACAATCCTTTTCCTATATACTTATGGTTTCCATATTGACATATATGGTACAAAAAAAAAAGTATTTCTAAATATGTAGCAGCTGTGCATTATGTAACACAGAAGTCACCTGCAACTCCTGGGAGGTTTACTAGGTGGCGCTGCATCTTAAGTCATCACAGTGTAGTCTCTCTTTATTGTGATTGTGTACTGTTTTCTACCTTTAGGCGATTCTCCTCATAATAGCTTCCAACTGACCCAATATTGGCAGAACAGTCCTGGTTTCTGGACATCAAAGGAGGTGATTCAAGAAGGGCTATTAAGTGGGGGCTTAATTAATCCAGATTTTAAGAGCTCAATGTTGAGATACCTGTAGCCTTAGGAATCTCCTGTAACAGCTCCCAGTAGAGTTTTCTGGCAATATTTCTCTGAGTTCATTCTTGAACACTTCTTGTCTGGCGCCTACGCCAGGGTACGAGCGCATTTAAACTTGTCAACTGACCCGTAGGACAAATAATGCTTCTTTTATAAGCAATTGTTAATATGGCAAGCAGATCATGGACACTTGGGCAAGGAGCAGATGTTAGACCATCCATGAGTACAGAACATACCTTTTGTTATAAATACCAAGGTGGTCTTTAGTGATAAGGATACTCTTGATGATTTATTATTGGAGTAAATTAGCTAGAAGACCAACGGTCAGCCAACCTTGCAAAGTGGACAAGAGAACGAGCTGGTTTTATCATAATCCACATAAAACTGGTTAAGTTCCTGGAACTGCAAAGTGTAATCATTAACAAACTGCAGCAACACTTGGGAGAAACAGAAAACAGACGTATGTTTCAAATGAGGAACTGGAGATCTGAATTTACAGCCCGTGTTCTACAGAACCTTGGAGATGAACGATTATGTTTTCATTGATCCAGGAATCCATCTGTAGGTCCATGGGCTGTGCCGAGCAGGGGGCTTTTAGGAGCTTGGTCATTGGCTAAGAAGGGCTTTAGTGATATTTTTAACACAAACATGGAGGTGTTTAACTGTACACCTGAACAACCCATGTTGCAACCCAAGGGTATTATTTCACATGCAGGGTAAATACTGGCTGCTTCTGCATGTAGCTCACAAATGCTTCATGTTTGCACAACAATTGAGTTTGGACACGCCGCTCCCAAATAGAACTCTCTCTGCACGCGTGAAGACGTACCCTAATTGTATTTAGGTAGAATGTATTATTCTGAGACACTGCGATATCAATGCCCTGAGCCTGTTTATGAAAGAACCAATCCTGACAGAGCATTTCTACATGGCAAGTCTGTCAGTCACTCAACGCCTAGTTAGGGCAGCACCTTACTCCCAACTTGGCAGCAAACATCACAGGAGTTACACAGAGTATGATGGACTGTGGTCATGTGAGCACGACAGTTACTTTCTGCATATTATTTATCTCAGCATTACACAAATAGGAGAGCCACACCCACTGCCACTGAGTCAGTTTGGAATGGCAGTTGGTGGCAGTGGGTGTGGCTTGAATTTAAAAAGTTGAATGTTTAACTGCTGCAGCCCCTCCTCAATAACCTTTGCTTATTGGTTTGTACACGTTCCTGTAACTTTCCCCTTCAAATAAGAACAACGGTACTAAAAAAATACGTACGTCTCGAATGACTTCATAGAAGGCTTTAAAAGCTGGCTGCTTGTCATCATGGTACACGCCTCTGTTGCCGTGGAGAATATAGACACCGTCCTCCTCTGCCGACTTGCAGTTACTGCCGTACATGCAGTGGTCGGGCCGATAATTCCACTGGCACGGGAACACATACAGGTTCTCTGATATAAGAAAAAAAGATTTAATCGTTAAATCCAAGCAATAACATATCTCCATTCAAGGTCCATAAGTAAGCAAAGAACCAATCAGCTTCTATCATTCTGTCGAATTGACTTGAGAAATGCTACCACAAAGCTGATTGGTTGCTTTGTGCTACTTCTCCACAGGCCCAAGTCTTCATTGCTTGATATGTAAACCCCACCGAAAGTGTAATTTGAGATATTTTCAAGGACAACACTAGGTTTTTTTCAAGGTTTAAACTGTACACCGGCTGTAAAACTGTATTACTTTTAACCAGTTAGGGACTCCTACTCACAGGCAGCTGTGATTCCTACTGTACATACCTGGGTTGAAATAGAAAATAATATTAAGCAAGTCCTGGTCTCCCCACGTGATGTAGTTTTTGTATTTCTGATACAGCGGGTGAAGCATCTCTTCCCAAGTCAGGCCGGCTGGGATCATGTTATTCTACAAAAGCAAAAACAGAACTGTGTATTAGCATGAGTGGGGGTGGGGCAAATACAAAATTACCCTGGCCCCTGTGTGGGCCAGGAGTGCAGCAGAGACATAACCACGCCCACCTGTGATTCTCCCATTGAATACATAACAGAGGGGGCATACACATGTCCCCTCCAGAGGCCACGCCCCCCAGCACCTGGGCCTGCCTGAAGTCTCTGTGGCCCTTTGTGTCAGAAGCGGCATAAATTTCCACTATTCCGGCAAAAATTATAGATGTGGGTCCGGTTTTGCCCCTTTTTATTTTAGCAGTAATGGAAAGGTGGCGCTACTGCCGCAACGATTAAACTGTGCCGTTATTTCGTTTATACATGGTTTATTAAATCATATAAGCACAAACTATTCTGCTTAGAAAAGAATAGGAGTTGTCATGCTATAGATCCAATTACTGCTCATTAGACCCAATTAAGCACTGTTACATTGCACAATTATCTGCCCACTAAATGGCAATTATAGATTGGAGTGCCGCTTTCAGTCTTCCGAAGTGCACTGCCCATTGGTCCCGAAGAAGCAGATTGACTGACAGATTGACAGTCAGTGGGAGTTTCTGGGAGGTAACAGGGGTGTGGCTAGCCAGTCATAGGCGTGTCACCGTCAGCAACTGCATCCAATGATGAGAGAGATAGTCAGTGTGAGTTCCTGGGAGGAAACAGGGGTGAGGCTAGCCAGTCATGGGCGTGTCACCATCAGCAACGGCATCCAATGATGCAGTTACAATGACACATTCAGCCATGTTCAGATGACAAAACTGCATTGGCCAAACTGTAGGTGCCATCTTTGATGTAGCAACCAATGGTGAAACCATGCCGCATCTTAGTACATGCCACAATGGAATAGCGCAGTTGCCATTAGGCATCTTAGGAGGCTGAAAATCAGAATCAGGCCCAAAATGTGAAAAATGCCAAAGCATGGAATCCTTTTGCAATCATTATAACGGGTTGGGATCATTTGGTCTACAGTATGATGGTCGACACCATTAGGTCGACATGGGAAAAGGTCGACATGGTTCTAGGTCGAAAGGTCATTAGTTCGACAGGTCGTTGGTTGACAGTCAAAAGGTCGACATGGGGGTTTTCACTTTTTTTTTTTTACCTGAATGTCAACACAGTCGACATGGACACAGTTTAAAGTGCGCTCGCAATGCGTCAGGTACGGTGCTTCGCTACGCTCGGCACACTATTTTATTCTCCCACCACGCCCTAGTGGATGGTAGGGCATGAAATACCGCCTGTCGGCACAAAAAACAGTGAAAAGCCCCATGTCGACCTTTTCACTGTTGACCTAGACACTGTCAAACTAATGACCTGTCAAACTAATGACCTTTCCACCTAGAACCATGTCGACCTAGAACCATGTCAACCTTTTCCCATGCTGACCTAATGGTGTCAACCTAATGACTGTCGACCATCATGCTGTAGACCAAATGACCGCATCCCATTATAACAGAGGAACAAAACAGGCAAATGATAACCACAAGGGAACATATTTGTGGTTGATTGAGTAACCCTCTATGTTTTGGACGTGGCAGGGAAAGTGCAGATTGCGACCGATGACACAGGTTGCACATTGTGTATAAGGACATAATAGCGTCCCTTTAATTTCCGGGCTCAGATGATTTATATACACTGGTTATCTCCCCGCAGGCCCTCTGCATTCAGTACACTATTATCCAGCGTGTGGCAGTAAATAACACTGACAGGAGCAGGGGAAAGTGCTGTACATCTCCTGACTGTTCTCCATGTTGCAGTCCAGTGGGGACATTAGTGCTGCTGTTCACCTTGAGAGACGATTCTACCGATCCGGAACATCGCTGTCACAATGTGGTGCTGAGTGACTGGCTCAGTGCCAAGGGGCCTCTGATTTACAGCCAGTGCCTGCACTTTATCAGCAATTGTAGTCAGGCATTACAGCGCACGCACGTATATTGCTTTATTGCACTGGTGCTGAATAGGTCCTCCATTGTTATACTACGGATATTATGTAGTGCTGTCAAATCCTTTCTAATGTGCTACACAAATATGTAGGGCACGGAAATAGCTAAAATTCCCCTTTTTTTTAGCACAATACATATATTTTTTATAATTCCCTCTGGGGTGGATTCAGAGACTGGCGCATCTTTGACAAAAGCGTAAGCTTAGGCATAGTCAGGTGGCCAGTGGCGGTCTCAGAGGTTATCGCAGCAGGGCCGGCAGAGCGGGGCTCGCAGCAGGGCCGGCAGAGCGGGGCTCGCAGCAGGGCCGGCAGAGCGGGGCTCGCAGCAGGGCCGGCAGAGCGGGGATCGCAGCAGGGCCGGCAGAGCGGGGATCGCAGCAGGGCCGGCAGAGCGGGGATCGCAGCAGGGCCGGCAGAGCGGGGATCGCAGCAGGGCCGGCAGAGCGGGGATCGCAGCAGGGCCGGCAGAGCGGGGATCGCAGCAGGGCCGGCAGAGAGTGGATCGCAGCAGGGCCGGCAGAGCGGGGATCGCAGCAGGGCCGGCAGAGCGGGGCTCGCAGCAGGGCCGGCAGAGCGGGGCTCGCAGCAGGGCCGGCAGAGCGGGGATCGCAGCAGGGCCGGCAGAGCGGGGATCGCAGCAGGGCCGGCAGAGCGGGGATCGCAGCAGGGCCGGCAGAGCGGGGATCGCAGCAGGGCCGGCAGAGCGGGGATCGCAGCAGGGCCGGCAGAGCGGGGATCGCAGCAGGGCCGGCAGAGCGGGGATCGCAGCAGGGCCGGCAGAGAGTGGATCGCAGCAGGGCCGGCAGAGCGGGGATCGCAGCAGGGCCGGCAGAGGGGGGATCAGAGCAGGGCCGGCAGAGGGGAATCAGAAAAGGGCCGGCAGAGGGGAATCAAAGCAGGGCAGGGCCGGCGGAGGGGATCAGAGACATAGGTGTAATAATAGCAGTAAGTACAATTCCTACGTAGTGCAGCCAGTCTATCATGATGGACTCTGACCATAAACACAGAGGCCTTAAAATAAAAACTTTAAAAGATCCACACTCTGAAATCGTACTGGCCAAGGTAGACAAAAGTTAGAAAATGAATTCTGGGCAAATTATAGATCGGTATAAAGATGGCACTGCCCTATACTGACCTCTAGAATTGAGGCTATTAGACTTTATAGACCTTGTAATGTATGTCTTACCCTTCCAACAGTCCCTGCTATTACGCCTCTAATTCTCTTGTCTTCCATGAAATATCCTTCTGTGGTAGGGACCATTAACATGTCATGTATTCCATCATACCCACCTACTCCCCTCCATGCATATCGTGCCCCCTCATCCGTCCCGGTACATATTATACTTAAGAACATGAAGAATGTTTGTTGCCTACTTAAGTCTCTGATTTGTCATCTATATATATATATATTGGGAGTTATTCAGGTTGACACGCAGAGCTGCAAAGTTCGCAACGCTGCGTGTCATTTTCCCCTCGCCCGCAGAACCCGCCACCCCCCCCCACCGTGTCACTGGGTCATTTCAATGGGAACGCCCAGCGTTCCCATGGGCGCAAATACCCGCTGCCTCTTCTATGACCGGCGAACCCCCATTGAGAGTTGTACCCTTTACCTTGAACTGACGATTCCTGATACGAGTCAGGTTCATCAGCATGACCCCAGAGTTGACTCCTGTCGTGCCGTAGAACGGGTGTCGAGCGAACCGGCTGTACCATCCAATCTTTGGTACCTCGTGTTCGGGAGCCATCGCTGCCAGCTGGGTGCTATTGAACTGCTTCAGGAAATCCCAGATATCATCCAGGGGCCTCAGGAACAGAACATCGGTGTCTACGTACAGCAAGGAGTCCACGTCTTGCAGGATCATCTGCTCATTAAGAACAATCGTGTTAATCAACCAGGATCGTTTCCACTAACGTCTGTCTGCGAAGTAGCGGTAAAAAGTTTTTAAACTTCCGTTAGATATTTTTTTTACACTTAACTTTATTTTGGAAATGGTGTTGCCGAATAAAACGGTTTAGTAGTCAACTATGTTATTATACATCAAGTTTCTGCAAGTCGGCGGCCACTTAATACTAATCTTGGGCCACTGTGTGAGCCCCCGCCCAATGGGGGCCCATTGCGCCCCCATTGCTGTAAACGGAAGCCGGGTCGGATGACCCAACATACCTGTTTACACTGCCCGCTACCCAGGTCCTGCCCGTGTTCTACCCTGGAGGTAACAAAGGAGGAGGGGATGGTGGGAGGGAAAGGGATGTGGAGTATATCCGCACTGATATTAATTAATTGGGGTTGGTAAGAGGAGGTAATGAGGGATCTGTAAAAAACTGACTAAATTCCAGTAACTAGGAACAGTGGGTCCCAGAGCACTCAGACAGTATGGGGGAAATTTATTAAAGGAAATTTGTAAAAAATAGGTGTAAAAATAGGTGTATTTGTATCCAGAAATACACTTATTTTTGACATTTACTATCCCGAAAATACGGCAATTCGTATTGATGTGCCATCAATACGAATTGCGGTATTTTCGGGATAGTAAATGTCAAAAATAAGTGTATTTCTGGATACAAATACACCTATTTTTACACCTATTTTTTACAAATTTCCTTTAGTAAATTTCCCCCTATGTGTCTAGTGGTGCCTCTGTATGGGACAGTCAGTGGTGCACCCCAGAGTAACAGTTGTAATTAAACAATGCCAAGGGAGGAGAAGAGGGAAAGAGAACTCTGGGTGGGGGCACCCTTGTATTACAGATACATATCTTGATCTGTAATACAAGGGTGCCCCCACCCAGAGTTCTCTTTCCCTCTTCTCCTTCCTTGGCATTGTTTAACGTGTTCTACCCTGGTCAGAAGTCCTGTGTAAAGGGACACGGGTTAACCCCTTTTACACCGCCGTTGACCCAGGTCCGCAAGGGAAAAACCAGGGATTTTGCCGCGTGTCAAAGGGGTATTATAGTGAAATACGTGACCTCATCAGCAAAGAAAAACCGTTCACAAATGCGTAAAACGCAGAAGAGTATAAAGCAACTTAAGAAAAGGCAACCACCATAATAAAACAGTGTGAATTTGAAATGGAATATTTTTCAGAGTGCATTACGTCTAGCAGAGAGAGGCGTGAGCAACCGGAGCGCAGTTTACTGCAGAGGTGGATATAGAGTGCAATATTACTGGGGGAAACACAGCAATTAACCTTGGCACGCTCAGGCTAAGAGCTGCAACACCGCGCATAAGACTTCAACGCCATCCGTAATTATCCCTCACTCATATGGGCTGTAATCTCTCCCAGTACCAATCCCCGCTGGTGAGACAAGCAGATGACATTTAGCGCACCCCAAAGGAAGGGAACATTCCCATTATTACATCCTAGGGATACCGTAATACTCCTATTAAATTTCATTCTTAATCTATAGTCAGGGTGTTGGATATTTTACATGTCGCAGAAGGTTGAGCGAACGAAATGGTGTATTTACTAGGGACTGTGTGCAGCAGCGATGTACGAATTTACATTACAGAATTTGGATAGACGAATCTGCTTACTAAAGGGCCAGTAATACAGTGTTTGAAAGAGGTTTCCAAGCTTGGGTTGTGTCAATGAAACTTTGAAATAAATATATGGTATTCATCTCTGCCTTGTTATATTTTAATATTTTCCTAGTTAAAAGTCTGTGAATGGGCTTAGTCCAGGGTTGCCTACCCTCCCAGAATGGCCAAGAGACTCCTGAAAATTAGGTCCCCCTCCCAGCCCCCTGGAAAGGTGGGCAACCCTCCCGGATTCTGGGAGGAGCCTGCTCCACCCCCACCCCCGATCCCAGCGTCCTCCCCTGACTGTCGCGTTTAAATACAGCAATCTGCGGGTCTTTGAGGAGAGGACAGGGCTAATATGTCATAATCGTGTCATTTTAACCCTAGTGTCCGTGAGTCTCCAAAACACTGCCATCTGCTGGCAGAGAGGGAAACTACATCTCTTTCTCACACATGCACAAACACAGATGTAGCAGACTAGCTTTCGAAGCTTTTGCTTCGCGCGGGCTTACTAGTATAATGTTCCAGCGCTCTGCCCTTTAAGCAGTGTCCTGCTAAAACAGCCGTCCCCAGGTCTCTTTGTCCCCTCCGCCGTGTGCAGCATCAACGCAAGGGAGAGCTTAAGGGGGGGTGTGCAACCTGTGGGAGCTGGGGTAACAGCGGCTGCTCCGGGCCGCAGTCTGTTGCCGCCCTTTGTGACCGGCCACCCCCCCCCTTTACCTCGAGACGGACGCTGCTTCTCCTCCCCATCCCACCTGGGCCTGCAGCTAGGAGCAGAAGCCCCACCGAAGGCAGCAGCACGTAGTGGGGAAGCAATGAGGCAGCCTCTCCTCACCCCCCCCCCCCCCACGCGAAGCACATCTCTCGCTGCTGCTCTGCTCTCCTCTCACTACAGCAGCAGTGAAGGCAGCAGATGCAGGCCTGACTGGACTGGGAACAAAATGTAAGTGGCACTTTTGGGGGCATTGTGTAACTACTGGTGGCATTCAGTTATAAGCAGGAGTATTGGGGGCATTACATGTAAGAATGTGTAGCATAATATAATACAGTAGACAGAGAGCGAGATAAAGTGGAATAGCTGGCCAAAGCAGCCATCTTTTAACTACTTTCAAAGCCTTTGCTAGAAAAATCAGTGGTTCTCAAACTCAGTCCTCAGCTACTCCCAACAGTTCACATTTTCCAGGTCTCCACACAGAATTGCACGTGAAATAATTAGCTTCACTCAAAATGTGTCAGTGAGTCATAAGTACACCTGTGCCCCTGCTGAGTGACTTGGAAAACATGGACTGTTGGAGGTTCTTGAAGACCGAGGTTGAGAACCACTAAGATAAATGACAATTAAGCTGATTGGTTGCTTTTGGCATCTACTTTATCTCTCTCCCCAAGGCTTGGTACATCTGTGCTGGAGAGCAGGGGGAAGGTGACTGCTAGCTGCAGCATGGAGGGTGTTAATCTATGGTGGTGGGATGGTGACTAATCAGAGGCCAGCAGGATTTACAGTCCCAGGAACAGGTGTGACAACCAATTCTCCTCAGCTGCAAGTTACAGCTCCAGTGTCAGTGTCTGGTGTGTTCCATCTGGGGATTAAAACAGCATAAAACAACATACACACACATAAGGCAGCCAAGCAGATCCTGTTCACACGGGGTTGTGTTACTTCCGTCCCATGCACACAGCGCGGTCACACAGTGCACGGTGCTTGTTCAGTCCGTAGAGAGAAGACGCGCCGTGTTTTTTATTTTAACAGAGAAGAATATTCATGGCTAGCAGGAGTACAATGGTAGTAGTAAGGTGTACACTGTTTATACACAACAACAAAGTAAGGCAAGTACACTGCTTTTCCTCCAGCTCTGTGACACACTGCAGCTAGCTACATGGTGATGTCACGCACTGCAGCTAGCTACATGACGATGTCACGCACTGCAGATAGCTACATGACGATGTCACGCACTGCAGATAGCTACATGACGATGTCACGCACTGCAGATAGCTACATGACGATGTCACGCACTGCAGATAGCTACATGACGATGTCACGCACTGCAGATAGCTACATGACGATGTCACGCACTGCAGATAGCTACATGACGATGTCACGCACTGCAGATAGCTACATGATGATGTCACGCACTGCAGATAGCTACATGATGATGTCACGCACTGCAGATAGCTACATGGTGATGTCACGCACTGCAGATAGCTATATGATGATGTCACACACTGCAGATAGCTACATGATGATGTCACACACTGCAGATAGCTACATGATGATGTCACACACTGCAGATAGCTACATGATGATGTCACACACTGCAGATAGCTACATGATGATGTCACACACTGCAGATAGCTACATGATGATGTCACACACTGCAGATAGCTACATGATGATGTCACACACTGCAGATAGCTACATGATGATGTCACACACTGCAGATAGCTACATGATGATGTCACACACTGCAGATAGCTACATGATGATGTCACACACTTCAGATAGCTACATGGTGATGTCACACTGCAGATAACTACATGATGAGGTCACACACTGCAGATAACTAACTACATGATGATGTCACACACTGCAGATAGCTACATGATGATGTCACACACTGCAGATGGCTACATGGTGATGTCACACACTGCAGATGGCTACATGGTGATGTCACACACTGCAGATAGCTACATGATGATGTCACACACTGCAGACAGCTACAAGATGATGTCACACACTGCAGACAGCTACAAGATGATGTCACACACTGCAGACAGCTACAAGATGATGTCACGCACTGCAGACAGCTACAAGATGATGTCACGCACTGCAGATAGCTACATGATGAGGTCACGCACTGCAGATAACTACATGATGATGTCACACACCGCAGATAGCTACATGATGAGGTCACACACTGCAGATAACTACATGATGATGTCACACACTGCAGATAACTACATGATGATGTCACACACTGCAGATAACTACATGATGATGTCACACACTGCAGATAGCTACATGATGTCACACACTGCAGATAACTAACTACATGATGATGTCACACACTGCAGATAGCTACATGATGAGGTCACACACTGCAGATAACTACATGATGATGTCACACACTGCAGATAACTACATGATGATGTCACACACTGAAGATAACTACATGATTGTGTCAGCAGAGAGCCGGCCAGTGGCGTAGCCACCGTGCGGAATCCCCCGCCACTGCTTGGAGGAGCAAGCGCTGCGGAGGGCACTGGGTTCAGGATGCAGTACAGGCGGTCAGTGTGAGAGGTGCAGAGGCGGCCGGTAGCAAGATCAGGAAGGTGCAGAGAGGGACCTTGTTGATCTTGCTGCCGGCCGCCTCTGCACTTCTCACACTGACAGGCAGCGGCGCCAGAAGCAGGAAGCAGGGGTGAAACCCTTCCCTCCCGGAGGACCTCGCTGTCACTACTCGAGAGGACGCCTGACCCGTTGCCAGGGAGACGCAAACGGCCCGCTCTAGTGCTGAGCACCGACCTCAAGGCTCACCTGCAACGGGCGTCTGTCTAGATGGGGCTAGACATGGAGCCGCCGCACGAAGTTCGAGCTGTGCTCTCAGGCCTGTAGCCGGATCTTGGAGAAGGAGCCCTGTGACGGAGCCCTGTGACCAGGTACCATGGCGGCCGTGTGCCGTGGCTGCGATCGGGGGAGGGGGGGCGCCAGTGATTTTTTTGGCTTGGGGGCGCAAAATTTTAAGTTACGCCCCTGGAGCCGGCACCTGATGTTCTGGGGTGTAAACAGAAGTGGCCATTTGTACCATAGTCCCAAGTAGTAATAATAGCTTATTGTGCAACGTTATACTATTAGGATCTTACTGCCGGTTTGCAATGGCCATGACAATGTCCTGGGCAGCATGTAGAGGTTAGTATTGCTATATCACAGAACTAAAGCCACAAGTTCAATGCTTAATCAGGGCCCCATAAGTGTGGAGTTTCTATGTGTTTCCTCCCAGACGTCAAAAATAAAAATCGGTAGGTTAACTGGATTTTGATCAAATTGACCACTGTGATACTATGGGGATGATTCTGGTTGACTCATAATATAGCGAGTTCGGTCCCGGGTTTTGGGGAGGGCGCATGGTCTATTATGCGCATGTGCAGCCCCACCTTTTGCGAATTGCTTTGGTGACTTGCATAGTTGCCGAGCTGCATGCAAGCATCGGGCCGAGGGAGGAAGGCTGACATCACAGGACGTCAGCCGGCGGCCCCTCTTCGTCCAGGAGCACACAAATAAAAGTCAGTTATCAGTGACTTCTATATATCAGTGTTTCCATGGTACAGAGGGGAAACAGCGGCGGGGGTGTGTGTGTGTGTGTCGACATGTGCCGACAGGCGGTATTTCATGCCCTACCATCCCCTAGGGCATGGTGGGAGAATAAAATAGTACGCTGAGCGTAGTGAGGCACCGTGCCAGAAGAATGACGAGCACAGTGAGCCATGCGAGTGGACGCGGTGCTACGTTTTAGTGTTTTTGTTGACATTCCGGTTTAAAAAAAAAAACATGTTGACTTTTTTTCAATGTCCACCTTACCCAAGTCTACCTTCCTGCATGTTGACCTTAACTCACGTCGACCTAAATGCATGTCGACCTAATGATCCACACCCAATAGAATATTAGTGACATTACTGGTAGGTTAGTTTGAGTCCCCCTCCCCAGGATGAAAGATTCCCTTTAATTTTCAGGCCTACTAAAAAAAAAAAAAAAGAAGTGTTGAAGTTGCTGGCATAGAACTTAGCAGACATCAGCTTCTGCAGCACAACAGTTCCCATAAGCAGCCTGTGAAATCTAGCAAAGAAAAAAAAAAAACTCTACCACAAAGCCTGCAAGCTCCCCGCAACCTTTTAAATGATCCCATTGTTCCTCCTCTCTCTCTCTCTCGCTCTCTGATGGGGGGACCCTTCCTTCTTTGAATAGGTTGCCTATTCTTACTGGAGGAAGAATACAAGAGTCAGAATCAGTATTCCATATCCCGGGCCATCTCTGCACTCCTGGCAGGGGAACCAACCTCGTGACTGGCTCTTTAAAGCACAAACATCACGCAGAGAAGAGATCAGAAGCAGGGGAACATATGCTGGCCAGCAGAGCTTAAATGTAGCTTACAATAAACTCTCTGCTGCATATGCAGAAGAAGCAAGTTCTAGGTAACCAGACGCCGGAAGGAAAGGTAACCTCTTACCGGAAGGAAAAGTCGTTGTGAGGCGCAGGGCTTGAATAATTTCTTCCATTCTTGAGCGTTTCCAACGGAAAAAGAAATTGGGTAAATCTTGTAGTCAAACTTTCTAGATAAGGGGCGTGGCCATTCTGCAAGCTATGGGGGGGGAGAGAAATAAACAAAAGTATAGTTAGTTAATAACATTCCTCTGTAATCTGGTCACATTAAGAGTGCCCCTACTTCCTAAGTTATTATAACTGGGTCAACACCTTACTTAGAATAGGATCAAGTAGCGATATAGTTAAGCGTACAAGGAGATAGCTAGTATTGGGTAAATAAAGCCTTGTCTGCATTGTAGTGTTTATTCTCGCACTTTGCATCTTGCAAAACCCATGCAGTTCCTCTTCCCTGCCTGGGGGTGTAGCTCTCTGCTGTGGGGCTTCTAATACCCCAGGCAGTAAAGAGGAACCGCCTGAGTTTCGAAAGAAGCAGGGTGCTAGAATGAAGGCTCCAATGTGTTATTAACTTGATGTTCACACCTAACAGCTGCAAAAGAATTAACTAGCAGAGTTTACAGGCGATGGAAGAATATGGGCTGGATTCACTGAAGCACAGCAGCTGCGTTTGGAGGCAGCTGCTGTGAGTAAATATGCAAATTCTGCAGGGGCCATCTTGTGTAAACGGAAATATCCTGCCGGCTTCTGTGATCCGATGCTGCGTACGAAGACACAGCATTCGATCCCTCCAAGTGAACATTGGCTGTCTGAGTATCCCTCTGGTTACACAGGAGGGGCCGCTGCTTTCCCTCTGCCAGGGCCAGGAAATCTGGGACTTCCCCTAATATATAGAGGACCACAGCCGTGGGTTATAGTCTTCCTATAGAGGGGGAGTGCGAGCTTCATATTATTATGGTCAGATTTCACAGCTCGATGATAAATATGGATTCCAAAAATCTGTTTATATATAAAATCAGACGCGCACTGGGACTTATGGATGGCTGCAAGGTACTTGCTGTGTTATATTAGATTGTGTAGGATTATATTATATGGACTTGTCAATAAGAGAAGAAGCCCTAATAAATCTAATTTGAATTAAGCCAATCATCTTTTGTTATACAGATGTGTCCTCACACACTCAGCCTAAATACCCCAACAAACCTGACACCAGAGAACCAGCAGGTGCCAGGTCATTGGCTTCCTCCAAGTATATTTTTTTAATCTTTTACGCTCAAATTTGCATCTTAGTCGTAATGCGATTGTGACAAAACAGCTTCAGACTGCACTGATTCATTTGATAAGCGAAACTTGTATATCTGTGTGCAAGTCTGACCCTGTACACGAAGCACAACAAAACTATAATGACTCTGTAGCACTTAGATACAATTGAGACTCAGTCATACATAAATGTGTTGCACATCAAATCATTTACATACAGATTCAGACTCGCGCACAGATGTACCAGTGTCGCACATCACATTGATACAGATTCAGACTCAGTCGCGCACATCACATTGATACAGATTCAGACTCAGTCGCGCACAGGTGTACAAGTGTCGCACATCACATTGATACAGATTCAGACTCAGTCGCGCACAGGTGTACAAGTGTCGCACATCACATTGATACAGATTCAGACTCAGTCGCGCACAGGTGTACAAGTGTCGCACATCACATTGATACAGATTCAGACTCAGTTGCACACAGATGTACAAGTGTCGCACATCGCATCACATTGATTAAGATTTAGACTCAGTCGTGCAAGATGTACAAGTGTTGCACATCACTTAGATACAGATTCAGACTCAGTTGCACACAGATGTACAAGTGTCGCACATCACATTGATACAGATTCAGACTCAGTCGCACACAGATGTACAAGTGTCGCACATCACATTGATACAGATTCAGACTCAGTCGCACACAGATGTACAAGTGTCGCACATCGCATCACATTGATACAGATTCAGACTCAGTCCTGCAAGATGTACAAGTGTTGCACATCACTTAGATACAGATTCAGACTCAGTTGCACACAGATGTACAAGTGTCGCACATCACACCACATTGCTACAGATTCAGACTCAGTTGCACACAGATGTACAAGTGTCGCACATCACACCACATTGATACAGATTCAGACTCAGTTGCACACAGATGTACAAGTGTCGCACATCACTTAGATACAGATTCAGACTCAGTTGCACACAGATGTATAAGTGTCGCACATCATATCAGTACAGATGGGTGTTTTTTTTTAATCTAATTGCAATTAAGGTCCAAATTCCGGTGAAAAAGACGGTGCGAGCTAAGTTGTGCGAGCACTGGTGCACCATGACGGGCCGTTTAGCGCAACGGCAGCAACAGTGTACAGGGACATCTGTTTATAGGTTTTAGATAGAAAAATGGGAGTTCGCAGTAGAAGTAGTTTAACAATATATATTCCAGAGGAAAATGGGAAGGTTGTCAGTCAAAAGGTCGACTTGAGTTTTTCATGTTTTTTTTCTTTTTTAGACGACTTTCCACTACGGCGTGGCGGGAGACTAGAATAGTGTGCAGAGCGTAGCGAGCCCTGTGAGGGGACGCGGTACACTTAGACGTGTCCATGTCGACATTCTGGACAAAAAAAAAAACACAGGAAAAACTTGTGTCAACATTTTGACTGTCGACCTTCCCATTGTCAACCGAATGCTTGTGTCGACATTCCAACCAGGTCAAGCTTAGCCATGATGACCTATTTCAGGTGTCGACCTGTAACTGCCTTATACTAACTACACTGTACAAGGTGCTCCGCCTCTGGCCAATACCAGCTGGTCTCAGCAGCCAATCACGGATCACACTTAAGGTGGCCATACACACGCAGATTTATCTTCAGATCTGGCTGGTTGGAACAAAAACATCATTATGGATGACAGTTCACCATTTGCTTGGAAATGCTGGAAAACTGACAAACTGTCACTCATCCATAACCATGTTTTTGTTCCAACCAGCCAGATCTGAAGATAAATCTTACTAGTGTATGGGCACCTTAACACCTGGATTTAGGGATTATTCTCACTCACTGACCTTGTGTTCAAACTCTGGTTTTAGCGCATCCTCTGCAAAGATGTGGAATCGGATACTTTTCACGCTGAAGAGCACGGCAGATTTCAGCATGGTGACCGTCTCCTCCACCCGCTCCCCGCACGCCACCACCGCAAGGTGCATCCATTCCTCGGGGGCCAGCGCTATTGGCTTCCGTTCTGAGACTCTGCGGAAAGATTGCACTGGATTTATTACTAAGGAAATACCGTCCAAAGCCCAGCCTCAGGGCAGACTCGCACATGGCAGGAGACAATACTCTGAAGTCATTCAGCTGCATGTTATTCAGGGGGAGATGTACTAAGGTTACAAAAGTGATAAAGTGGAGATAGATAAATCACCAGGCAATCTGCTCATGGCCGCTACGTTAGTCACAGGCTGTGGGCCAGATGCATCAAGCTTCAAAAAGTGATAAAGTGGAGAGTTATAAACAGCCAGCCAATCAGCTCCTACCTGCCATGTTACAGGCTGCATTTGAAAAATAAGAGGTAGGAGCTGATTGGCTGGTTATTTATCACTCACCACGTTAAGGATTATAAAACTCCTGACATATGATAAATGGTGCAGCAACCAGTCAGCCCCCCAACTGCCATTTTTCATACGTATCACAGTTAGGAGTGGATGGCTAGAGCACATTTATCATTCACAATGAGTTTTATCACCCATTGATAAATGGGCCCCTTTAACTCTACTTTATCACTTTCTATAACTTAGTACATCTCACCCAGAGATGCCATAGCAACCCAGTGACAGACTGGGGCTGTGATTCGGCCACAACTGTGCAGGGCGTCAATCATGTTAGGAGTCAATTGGGCATGGCGTTGCGCACGGCCAGTGAGTTATTTTGTTTCTGTGCAGCGTAAATACTGGCTAATTTATTTTTACACTGCTATATAGATTTCTGTTGGAAGACACCTCCCCCAAATCTAAAGCTGGCGATACACTGGTCCGATTTGGCCACTTTTCAATGGATCGGGCAGAGAAATCGTGTATAAAAATGGCCAAATCACAGGGGTTTGACATTGGGGCTTAACTCTCTCTGCACAGGTTACATCTGCCCCACCTGCAGTGCACCATGGTTTTGTCCATTAGAGAAAGATTTTGCTTTTGAGATCCATGCTGAATCAGGCTCAATGTACGAAGACAATTTGTGCATGTGCTGCGTTTTACTGTGACCAAATGAATAGGGCCCTGGACAATCAAGGAGCGATGGATACCAAACATTCGCGGCGAGACCAATATCCTCCTGCATTCTGGGCTGTAATAAGAGTCTAATAGACATAATTGCTGCAACAGGAATTTGCTATTGTACTCTGCAGCTAATTCTATTTGGCTTATTCAAATAAAACTATAGTTTTTATTATATTATCAAACTCTGTATTTCAATATTACCAATTCGGGTGACAATGGGATCTAGTACCATTTTGTTTTTCCTCATGCACCAAGTGAGTTTTGTGGGGCAGGGAGCTTAAAGGGGGGACTAGGGAAAGAGGCAAAGGGGTGAGAGTATAAGGGAGGGGAATTCAGAATTCATGTGTAGTAACACACAGAGGGGCAGATGTACTAAAGGAGCCCATGCGGTACTTCTGGATCCCCTTTTTCCCTGCCGCAAGGAGGGGGTCCGACCCGGGAAGCTTACGTGCAGCACATATGATCTCCAACTCTGATCCGATGCGCACAGAGGAGACCGATAAAGGCCCTTATTCTGGTTCACTCGCAAAGGCAAATTCCTTCTGAAATGGACAAAACCATGTGCACTGCAGGTGGGGCAGATGTAACAGGTGCAGAAAGAGTTACATTTTAATTTGTTTCTGTGCAGGGTAAATACTGACTGCGTTATTTTTACACTGCAATATAGATCTCACTTTTAAGTAAAACCCCACCCAAATCTAATTCTATCTGCACAATTTACATCTGCCCCCCTGCAGTCCTTGTCCATTTCACAAGGTATTTGCTTTTGGGAGTGAACCAGAATAAGGCCCAAAGTACTGTCATTTTTCCAACACAGCCTGAAACATGGCAGTTAGGAGCAGATCGTTACTTTATCTCTCTCCGAGGCTTAGTACATCTCTCCCGAGATAATTAATTGCACTCACATCACTTACAGAAGGAACCTATTAGTACAACACAAGACTCCTCACCCCCTACCCCCTTCTATGTCCACAACAGGCAGAATTCCAGAGGATACACATCATATAGACACAGATACTTTATTTCAAAGCCAAAAAATGTGCCATATTGTTTTCATTCTCTAACTACAATGCAATAGATGGGACTTCCTCTCAGGCTCTGCGAACTCTTGTATAATCTCACTTGTATCAGTGATCTGAGGTTTTAAGTTACAAACAGGAAGATGCTGCAACAAAGCAGTGAGGAAGATGTGACACTAGGTCTCTCTGACCCATCACTGCAGAGGATTGCTTGTGGTACATGCAGAGGTAAACCCCCGCGTTGCCCCTCTGACCCCACAACGTGCCATTGCACAGGTCAGAAGTTCACCACAAATGTGGCTTCCAATATCTGTATGAGGAGGCAGAGCATCAGGTACTAGCCTAGAAGAGAGATAAAGACACTTCAGCTGACATCATGCGGGGGCGGGGCAGAGCGGTGCAGCGTCATTGGGGCGGGGGAGGGGGCTGCTCCAAGCACCGCCTCCTCCATAGTGTGAACGGGAAACTGGTCGCTCGACTCGATTAGCCCTTCTTTTTTACCAGTTTGTATTGCGAACCCGGTAATTAGGTGCAATGTGAAAGGGGTACGAGGGTCCATGTGCTGAAATCTGGCACCAAAAAAAACAAACTCGTGAGGAGGAGCTCAAGATGACATCGCCGACACGGGCGAAGGGGTTGCGCTCCCCCGCTTTGGTGGACAAGATGTTAATACATCTTGTCGATGTCCCTTCTTGCTTCGCCTCGTTAATGAGGCATAGCAGGAAGTGCTATAGCGGCGCGATAAGTGTCACTAGAATACATCTGGCCCAGTGTGAGATATGGTGCGGCCATAGAAATCAATGCTAATAAATATATATGAATGTGTGCGTTACCTTCTGGAATTAAACGGTTACTACTTCCCAATTACCACGCGGCGCCGTGTATCAATAAGAGCTGACAAGGCTTAGAGGTCTTAATTAAATTCCTGTTGCAGCGGAGTATAAATATTGAATGAACTCATTTATGTGAATTAGTATTTACCTTCCAGCTTTTAGGGTAACAACGTCAATTATTAAAAGGATCTGTTACGTGTTTAAACCTATATTCTGCGCTGCTGGATCAATGATTGAGTTCCACGTCTGCCGTGGACCCTGCCATCCGTACCTTAAAGAGACACTACACCACCACCCCCCCCCCCCCCCACAGTAGATACATAGGTAGGCTTACCATACTATCCCTTTTAACTGGGTCACTAATGAATTACACAGGTTTTCTTGCTGCTTAAAGCCAGGTGAAATGCTGATCTGAAGTCAACAACAACATGCATAGGAGCATCCATACAGTAGCTAGTCTGGTTTTAAAAAATATGGGCAACCCCTATTTGTTTGGTTCCCTGATTTTTAAAACAAGGACCGGCTCTTTGAGCCTGGGGCTGGTTATGCACGTGGGGCGGAAGGACCTCACGCCATGTTTTAAAATTATTTATTTAGTAATTTTTCGAGATTCTGGTGATGGAATACTCACCAATGTTGGCATTCCGGCGCTAGTCTCCTGGTGGAAGTCAGGATGCCGGTGTCTGTATTGTGACTGCCTGCATCCAGTAGCCAGGATGCTAAACGAATCCCATACTCAGTATGGCATGACGTGATAGCCTTCATTCTAGCACCCGCCATATTTGAAAACCCATGCAGTTCCTCTTCCCTGCCTGGGGTGTCGCTGTCTGCTGTAGTGCTCCTAGCACAGTGTAGTCTGTATATCAGCACTGATTTGCTAACCACACCTATGCTAGAAACACCACAGCAGACAGCGACACCCCAGGCAGGGAAGAGGAACTGCATGGGTTTTCAAATATGGCGGGTGCTAGAATGAACAAATATATATATATATATATATATATATATATATATATATATATATATATATATATGTAGCTCCATAAAATCCAGGTTGTTCGGCGGAGATGTGTGAAACCAAGTACCAACCAACCAGCTACTAACTGCCATGTTACAGGCTGTGTTGACAGTTGGCAGCTGATTTGTAGGTACTTTATCTCTACGAGTTTGGTACATCTCCCCATTAGAACCTTAATTAAACATTTCCTCGCAGCCATCTCATGGGATCCCTACCTTTCACATTGCCCAGCTACATGTAATTGATAAGGGAATTCCCAGCTTTACATTTACCTGCAGAGAAAACCGTAAGGATGCCAGAAAAGATGTATTTTTGACTAACAACCACCAGGAGGGAATAGGGGAAATCAAAAAGCACATTTATTTCCATTTTCCCGTGACAGATCAATCAATTCCTGCTGTATAAAGAGTTCCCTGCCTCCCATCTGCTCAGACAAGCTGTTTATCAAGTGTCATCCACTAACAGGGGCAGGGCGGAAAATCATTGATCCTGCTGCCGATTTTATCTATTCAGCAACTAGACAATTCTGCTCATAGATAATGATTAAACAGGCCGCGCTGTTGTGTACACTGACACCATACAAATCTCTGCTGATGGCTGATTGATTGGACTACTACACTGGAACCTGATCTGGCCAGCTAGGGGACCAGAGGACAGGCAGGAGAGGCGGACAAGTCACCTGACCCATAAGAGGTGAGATGACCAACGGGGGACAGGAGATATCAGACTGGGCATACATAGAAGGGGTGGACAGACTATAATATTATATATATATATATATATATATATATATATATATATATATATATGTTACTGATGGATGAGGCGCAGTCCGTGTCTTCTGATATATTGCGTACAGGCTGTATGTGCAAGCAAGATGCGTCCTCTCAGTAAATGGGGTGCACAGGCTGTAAACACTCAATATATGGGTTACGTAGGCTGCACCCACTCAGTATATGGTGTACACAGACTGCCCCCTCAGCATAATGGTGTACACAGGTGGCACCCAATCTGTATATGGGGTACACAGGCTACACCCCCCAGCATAAGGGGTACACAGGCTACACCCCCCCAGCATATGCGGTACACAGGCTGCAACCCTCAACATATGCGGTACACAGGCTGCAACCCTCACCCCCTCAGTATATGGGGTATACGGGCTGCACCCCCTCAGTATATGGGGTACACGGGCTGCACCCCCTCAACATATGGGGTACACGGGCTGCACCCCCACCCCCTCAGCATATGGGGTACACGGGCTGCACCCCCTCAGCATATGGGGTACACGGGCTGCACCCCCTCAGCATATGGGGTACACGGGCTGCACCCCCTCAGCATATGGGGTACACGGGCTGCACCCCCCTCAGCATATGGGGTACACGGGCTGCACCCCCCTCAGCATATGGGGTACACGGGCTGCACCCCCCTCAGCATATGGGGTACACAGGCTGCACCCCCCTCAGCATATGAGGTACACAGCCTCCCCCCCCCTCAGCATATGGGGTACACGGGCTGCACCCCCTCAGCATATGGGGTACACGGGCTGCACCCCCTCAGCATATGGGGTACACGGGCTGCACCCCCTCAGCATATGGGGTACACGGGCTGCACCCCCTCAGCATATGGGGTACACGGGCTGCACCCCCTCAGCATATGGGGTACACGGGCTGCACCCCCCTCATCATATGGGGTACACAGGCTGCACCCCCCTCAGCATATGAGGTACACAGCCTCCCCCCCCCCTCAGCATATGGGGTACACGGGCTGCACCCCCTCAGCATATGGGGTACACGGGCTGCACTCCCTCAGCATATGGGGTACACGGGCTGCACCCCCTCAGCATATGGGGTACACGGGCTGCACCCCCTCAGCATATGTGGTACACGGGCTGCACCCCCTCAGCATATGGGGTACACGGGCTGCACCCCCTCAGCATATGGGGTACACGGGCTGCACCCCCTCAGCATATGGGGTACACGGGCTGCACCCCCTCAGCATATGGGGTACACGGGCTGCACCCCCTCAGCATATGGGGTACACGGGCTGCACTCCCTCAGCATATGGGGTACACGGGCTGCACCCCCTCAGCATATGGGGTACACGGGCTGCACCCCCTCAGCATATGGGGTACACGGGCTGCACCCCCTCAGCATATGGGGTACACGGGCTGCACCCCCTCAGCATATGGGGTACACGGGCTGCACCCCCTCAGTATATGGGGTACACGGGCTGCACCCCCTCAGTATATGGGGTACACAGGCTGCACCCCCTCAGTATATGGGGGTATATACTCCATGCTGACAAAAAGGTTTTACCTTTTTCCTGTTATAAAGCTGTGAAAACACACAAATCATTTAAAATGGCGACGAGTCACACACTGGGTCGACCGCTAAAGGACGACAGGGCTGGAAAAACTCATGTCAACCTTCCTATTGTCGACCTGATGCTTGTGTCAACCTTGCCGAGCCTGTCGACTTATTTCATGTGTCAAACTCAGCGCCGGCGATCGTTAGTAGTCAGCCTAATGTACGTGGACCGTCACAGCGCCATCCCAGAGACCGCATCCCTCCAAAACATATGTCTTAAATAAAAATTGGAACATTGCACAATCCTGCATTATGCAGCCTGCCAGAGTCTACAGAGATGCGAGACGTTCCGCCAGCTCTGTAACAACGTGTAACTGGGGAGAACAGAGCAGAGAATTCCCATCTCCTAGTATCCGCCTACGAATGCTCCCGCTCAATCCCTTTGCAAATGAATCCTGGCTGCCACCGTGGTCACAAGACCACAGCGCCACATGAGCGGTGTGACTTAGATGCATGCACAGCGGATTACTGCTCAACTGCGACAAAAATCCAGATGTAACATCTTTCCGAATCAGGCCCAGATCAGGAGCCAGCATTATACAACTTCTCCCACCGCTTGAGAATCCGCATCGGTGCCCATCAGTGGCGGTTTCAGAGGAGGGGCTGCGGCACAGTCTATAATTCAAATAGGGGAGCCACACCCACTGACAGTAAGTCAGTTAGGAATGGCAGTTGGTGGTAGTTGCTTTGTCTCCCCTAAGCACAGCCCTACTGCCACTATCCCCGACCAGACATGCCAACGAATATGGGGTCTTTAGAGCCCAATGGGTCTTTTCTAAAACCAATTACATGACTTAGAGCAGTGGCTCTCAAACTCGGTCCTAAGGACCCCAGACAGTTCAGATTTTCCAGGTTACTCGGCAGGTACACTCATTACACACGGACACATTTTGCACGCACTCGAAACAGCGAGCGAAGGGGGGGGGGTGGAGAGACCCGGTGCGGGGGGCACCGGGTCTGACATCACCGGAAGTCTGATGCACGCCCATATCTGTCCCAGCGTACACGCATATGGAAGGGACTTAAAAGTCACTCTTATATGCGTGAGTCACTCTTATATGCGTGACCCTTCCACAACTTTCGATGGTCGGCGACCATTGAAAGATGTGGGAGGTTACCCGCAGCATGCAAATGGATGTTTATGCTAAACATCCATTTCCAGCCTGAACGGGTGAACCCAAGCTGCGAGGGGGTGGCGGGTGAGCGGACATTCGCAGGGTGGGGTTTGGTGGAATAGAGGCCTAATGAACACATACGCGTGACCAATGTTAGCACGGTTCCTTTCGGACCTCAAGTACATCTGTTGCAGCGTGTTGCTTGGCTGACATGTCTGTAATTCTTGGAACACATTATCATTCATGGAAACATGCTCTCACATCTTCACTAAGAAGGCATCTACTGTTAGCCACTTAAAATCAGTCTTCATTCTAGCACCCTGCTCCTTGTAAAATCCTTGCAGTACCACCTTCACGCCTGGGGTGTCGCTGTGGTACTTCAGGAACAGTCAGGTTTGTATCTCAATGCTGAGATACAAACCAGACTGTTGTAGAAACACCACAGCGGAGAGAGACACCCCAGGCAGGAAGGAGGAACTGCAAGGATTTTACAAGGAGCAGGGTGCTAGAATGAAGACTATAAAATGATCATTTATCACTTTCTGTGGCCACTGACTCTTCAGTGCGGCACGCGCATCATTTTGTGCACAGCTACATTACGATAATGGAATAAATACGTGATATTAAATAACGCACAATAATAATTACGCAGCCACACAAGGCTCATTACGCAACACTCAAATGCTTGGCTAAAAAGACCAAACATTTCTAGCACAGCGTAAAGTTGGACATTCTGCGGAGCCAAGAGGAGTTACAGAAGGATCCTTTCGCCAAAGCTGTACATCTGCCAAAGAGTAGATATTGGCCCAGTTAGGAATACGAACAGATCTATCAGGCTTTGTACAACACAAATATATGCCTGAACGTAAAACAGGATTGGGAGCTGGTAATAAATCAGCTGAATTTATGTTGTATGGTGTTCGGAGTCTATCTAGCGAGCAGGACTCCAGGCAGCAGGGGGGGGGGGGGGGACATTCGGCAGGGCGTCGTTTAACTGTTCGCTAAGCTGTGAGTATGGCCAGTTTAGGATTCCATCTGTAGAAGTGATAGCACAATTGCACACACAACCCAAATTAACATTACCACCAGGCCTAACAAGACTGATGATATCCTACATACCGAGTCAGATCTGTATTTCAGCAGTAAGATACAGATCAAACTGTGCTAGAACCACCACAGCAGAGAGCGGTTCCCCAGTCAGGGAAGGAGAACTGCACTGATTTTGAACGGTGCAGGGTGCTAATATGAACACTAATACCCCACATAGAGGAACATGGGAGTCTCTGCTGTTTGGGAGCAGACATACCCTGCCAGGCCTGTGTCCGGTCCTCACGCTGCCATAACACCCTGCAGATGTCCCAATATAAACACTGCACAGTAGAACATTGTTGTTCCCAATCAGTGCCATTGACAAACCTCCACTGTGCATTACATTGAAACTTCCCCAAGCTGTTACTCCTGGATAAGGACTGGGTGCAAGAGGGGCCACAACCAGGTGTGCAAGAGGTGCAGCCCCCATGAAATGTGCATTTCTGGTTACCGCTGAGAGCTTGGGGCGAGTCGCCCCAGGGGCTAAATTCTGTAGTACCAGCTCTTGATGCAGGAATGTAATCTACCAGGTATTGGACGGGGTCTGGCGCACAACCGGAATCACTAAACATACAGGGGGAAATTTACTAAGATGGGAGTTTTATGTCACATGGGCTACCAATCAGAGTGGGCTTCTTATTTATATAGCACCTACTAGAAGATAACAGATAGTATCTGATTGGTTGCCCATGGCAACATCCCTACACACTAGAAGATATTGGTCAGAATATCGCTCAGAAAGAACTTTCTGTGCTATATTGTAAACAATATCGCCTAGTGTGTATGCTATACATCATTAACAGCCGGCTCCCTTGTCCAGACCTCACTAACGATGCCCGCGCCATGGCCCCCTTGCGCGCGGTATCGGCAAGTGTGTATGTATGCACTTGCCAATGCCTGCTGTCCCCACCGCCACCAATATCGGCGTCGGCTGGAACCTTCTAGTGTGTATGGGCCTTTAGTAAATTTTCCTCACAGTGGGCCAGATGTATCAAGCTTCAAAAAGTGATAAAATGGAGAGTGATAAACAGGAAGCCAATCAGCTGCTACCTGCCATGTTACAGGCTGTGTTTGAAAAATGACAGGTAGGAGATGATTGGCTGGTTGTTTATCACTCTCCATTTTATCACTTTTCAAGCTTTGTACATCTGGCCCAGTGTCTTGTAGTTCTCCTTTAAAATTCAGTATAGATGTAAAAACAATATAAAAATGTATATACATGACGGCCCCTAAACATTACAGGTCACAATACTGTGAGCAGTGATCTCAGACACACAGATCGATGCAATCACTACTGTCATACCAGGCGAGATGTACAAAGCCTTGAAAAGTGATAAAGTAGAGAGCGATAAACCACCAACCAATCAGCTCTTACCTGTCATTTTTTAAACAGCCTGTACCATGGCAGTTAGGAGCTGGTCCTTTTTTACTCGCCGTTTCATCGCTTTTTCAAGTGGCACAAGGTGATTGTACATAAACAACATCCTCTTTCGTTTACGCAGAATTATAACGCCAATTCTCCACGCTGCTTAGTTATCCAGCCCCCAGGAGTCTCAGAGTAAAGACAGCTGTGCTAGTCGCCAACACAGATGTGCAGCTCGCTGCTCTGGTTACGCAAGGCGGGCACCATCGGTGCAATGCAAACTTTTATGCCAGCCAGTCAACTTTTTTGATGAAACTATATAGCACATGTGATGGCACTACAGAGACATTCCATAACCCATTTCCTCACCGACCAGGGAAATAATTCACTTAATGCAACACTAATCACCCTCTGTGCAGCCATTTAACATCAAGCACACTTCAGGGCTTTCTACTAGAGTGCAGGAAGCCTGTCTCCAAGAAGGATTGGCAATAAGATAAAGCTTCAGACAACTGCAGCGCCACAGCTGTGGGGAACTACTAGTCCCAGAGAGCCCTGACAGGCATTAATGCAAGGGACCAACAGATGCATAACCAATAGATGCTTGCAACAGTCATCAGACAGCCCCCCTGCTGCATGCATGATGAATGATTGACAGCTGTTATGCAAGATGTTCTGCAGCAGCTCTGCCCTCAGTTTGAGGGAGCTGAGGAGCCTGGAGGTCACTTACCTTGGCACTCTGACATTGCTCTTTCTCCTTTTCGGCCTGGGGTCTCTTTTGGGGATGTGACCCTCTATTGCCCTGAAGTGCACTGAGGTGGTGGGCTGCACCCTGCCATGTCCGGAAGGGGCAGCAGGGACTTTGGTTGCCCGGGTTTCTCTTACAGGGGGCTCCTCTGCACCCCCCAGCAGGAGATACAGGACCAGGATCCCCCCCAGGCAGAGCAGGCTGGCCAGAAGCTTGCAGTTGGTCTTCATGGTGCAGGGGTAATACGGGGCCCTCATCCCGGGCTCTCACCCCTGGGGGCTGCCGCCCTGTGCAGCATTCTGTGCAGCTTCCACCGGGAGCTCCGGGGCAGCAGCAGCACCACGTATCCGATTGTCAGGCCAGGGGAGGGGGCATAGAGGAGACCCAGCCGGAATGGGAGGAGGAGGAGGGAGCCTACCGTAATGTGTCTAGCTGCAGCGCCCTCTGACCACCAGTGTCTGTGAGTGTGACACAGGAGGAGGCTGGAGCTGCTGCCTGTCACACATGGGATCTGGTTACACAGCACAGGACACCAACTACTGACACTGACTGAGTGCTATATATACATTGCATCATCACTATGTACTCACCCAGTGTCACTGTGTCACCCAGCGTGTGTACTGTATACTGTGTCACCCAGTGTATGTAATGTATACTATACTGTGTCACCCAGTGTATGTAATGTATACTATACTGTGTCACCCAGTGTATGTAATGTATACTATACTGTGTCACCCAGCGTGTGTACTGTACACTATACTGGGTCACCCAGCGTGTGTACTGTATACTATACTGTGTCACCCAGCGTGTATAATGTATACTATACTGTGTCACCCAGTGTATGTACTGTATACTATACTGTCACCCAGCGTGTGTACTGTATACTATACTGTCACCCAGTGTGTGTAATGTATACTATACTGTGTCACCCAGCGTGTGTACTGTACACTATACTGTGTCACCCAGTGTGTGTACTGTATACTATACTGTGTCACCCAGCGTGTGTACTATATACTATGTGCTCTATCACCCAGTGTTTGTACTGTATACTATACTGTGTCACCCAGCGTATGTACTGTATACTATACTGTGTCACCCAGCGTGTGTACTGTATACTATACTGTCACGCAGCGTGTGTACTGTATACTATACTGTGTCACCCAGCGTGTGTACTGTGTACTATACTGTGTCATGCAGCATGTGTACTGTATACTATACTGTGTCACGCAGCGTATGTACTGTATACCATACTGTGTCACGCAGCGTGTGTACTGTATACTATACTGTGTCACCCAGCGTATGTACTGTATACTATACTGTGTCACCCAGCGTATGTAATGTATACTATACTGTGTCACCCAGCATATGTACTGTATACTATACTGTGTCACCCAGCGTGTGTACTGTATACTAAACTGTGTCACCCAGCGTGTGTACTGTATACTATACTGTGTCACCCAGCGTGTGTACTGTATACTAAACTGTGTCACCCAGCGTGTGTAATGTATACTATACTGTGTCACACAGTGTATGTACTGTATACTATGTACTGTCACTCAGTGTATGTACTGTATACTATGTACTGTGTCACCCAGTGTATGTACTATATACTATACTGTGTCACACAGTGTATGTACTGTATACTATACTGTGTCACCCAGTGTATGTAATGTATACTATACTGTGTCACACTGTGTATGTACTGTATACTATACTGTGTCACCCAGTGTATGTACTGTATACTTTGCACTGTGTCACCCAGTGTATGTACTGTATACTATGTACTGTGCCACCCAGTGTTTGTACTGTATACTATGTACCGTGTCACCCAGCGTATGTACTGTATACTGTGTACTGCGTCACCCAGTGTATGTACTGTATACTATGTACTGTGCCACCCAGTGTATGTACTGTATACTATGTACCGCGTCACCCAGTGTATGTACTGTATACTATGTACCGTGCCACCCAGTGTATGTACTGTATACTATACTGTGTCACCCAGTGTATGTACTGTATACTATGTACCGTGCCACCCAGTGTATGTACTGTATACTATGTACTGCGTCACCCAGTGTATGTACTGTGTCACCCAGCATATGTACTGTATACTATGTACTGCGCCACCCAGTGTTTGTACTGTATACTATGTACTGTGCCACCCAGTGTATGTACTGTATACTATGTACTGTGCCACCCACTGTATGTACTGCATACTGTGTGCTCTATCACCCAGTGTATGTTCTGTATACTATGTACTGCGCCACCCAGTGTATGTACTGTATACTATGTACTGCGCCACCCAGTGTATGTACTGTATACTATGTACTGTGCCACCCAGTGTATGTACTGCATACTGTGTGCTCTATCACCCAGTGTATGTTCTGTATACTATGTACTGTGCCACCCAGTGTATGTACTGTATAGTATGTACTGCGTCACCCAGTGTATGTACTGTATACTATGTACTTTGCCACCCAGTGTATGTACTGTATACTATGTACTGCGTCACCCAGTGTATGTACTGTATACTATGTACTGTGCCACCCAGTGTATGTACTGTATACTATGTACTGTGCCACCCAGTGTATGTACTGCATACTGTGTGCTCTATCACCCAGCATATGTACTGTATACTATGTATTGTGCCACCCAGTGTATGTACTGTATACTATGTACTGTGCCACCCAGTGTATGTACTGTATACTATACTGTGTCACCCAGTGTATGTACTGTATACTATGTACTGTGCCACCCAGTGCATGTACTGCATACTGTGTGCTCTATCACCCAGTGTATGTTCTGTATACTATGTACTGCGCCACCCAGTGTATGTACTGTATACTATGTACTGCGTCACCCAGTGTATGTACTGTATACTATGTACTGTGCCACCCAGTGTATGTACTGTATACTATGTACTGCGTCACCCAGTGTATGTACTGTATACTATGTACTGCGTCACCCAGTGTATGTACTGTATACTATGTACTGTGCCACCCAGTGTATGTACTGTATACTATGTACTGCGTCACCCAGTGTATGTACTGTATACTATGTACTGTGTCACCCAGTGTATGTACTGTATACTATGTACTGCGTCACCCAGTGTATGTACTGTATACTATGTACTGTGCCACCCAGTGTATGTACTGTATACTATGTACTGTGCCACCCACTGTATGTACTGCATACTGTGTGCTCTATCACCCAGTGTATGTACTGTATACTATGTACTGTGTCACCCAGTGTATGTTCTGTATACTATGTACTGCGTTACCCAGTGTATGTACTGTATACTATGTACTGTGCCACCCAGTGTATGTATTGTATACTATGTACTGTGCCACCCAGTGTATGTACTGTATACTATGTACTGCGTCACCCAGTGTATGTACTGTATACTATGTACTGCGTCACCCAGTGTATGTTCTGTATACTATGTACTGTGCCACCCAGTGTATGTACTGTATACTATGTACTGTGTCACCCAGTGTATGTTCTGTATACTTTGTACTGCGTTACCCGGGGTATGTACTGTATACTATGTACTGCGTCACCCAGTGTATGTACTGTATACTATGTACTGTGCCACCCAGTGTATGTTCTGTATACTATGTACTGTGCCACCCAGTGTATGTACTGTATACTATGTACTGTGTCACCCAGTGTATGTTCTGTATACTATGTACTGCGTTACCCAGTGTATGTACTGTATACTATGTACTGCGTTACCCAGTGTATTGTTTATGGCGATTAAATATGACCAGAGAGACAATAAGTGAAAAGCGCAGGTTACGTAATAAGTCCGCAACCTGAGTACCCTTTATACCTAACTACGTGCGAACAAAACGTAGCGCAGCGTAGCGTACCTTTATTGTATATTATACACCAAAAACCGATACCTTAATAAGAGATCCCTTCGCAGTACTTTGTCTCTAATCTGCGAATATACCTTTAAGGACAGTGTCCGTAATATACCTTTATCGCTAAATGCGAATAACAGACACAAACCACAGTATAGAAGTAAGGAGATAAGAACTCCGCAAAAAGGTTGTATTTAAGTCCCTAATGGACAAAAGGGGGTTACAGGAATAGAAAATACAGGTTTAACAGGTAATACAATAGACTAACAATAAAATACTATAATCAGGCTCTGCTAGGGGGAAGGAAACAGATACAAGACACAATCAGCCAACAATACAAATAAGGATAAATACCGTGAATGCAACCGTTTACCGTCTCATCAAATATGCGAAGCGCAGTCCGGTCAGAGCTCGCTATCGTTCAGGGATGAACTATAGCCCGGTAGAAAGTCAGGGAAAGGTAGATGTGCCGAAGAGACTTTGGCTGCTCTGGGTCGCCTATCTTATAGGGTCAGAAAGGGGAGGTCAAAGGCCGTTCTCATTGGTCAGAGGTCGTATGTCAGGTCAGCTGTGATTGGGGGGTTAGATGATACAACTGGTTTGACTAGGTGCAGGGGAGTGAACTTTAAGAGTCCTTTGTTTGATGGTTTCGGCGTCAGCAGTGATAAGAACCAGTTTCATCCAGATTCCTTTGTTACATACTTTCAACAGAAACTGTCCCTGGAATATGGATTATGTCCATAACTATCGGGCCGTGTATATTGCGAAATATTCGCAATGACCGGAATACTTCGCACAATGAACGGAACGGAACGGTACTAAACATGATACAGACAGATGCGTGCAGGGCTAACTAAGCTATGTGTGGCGTTCTAAACCTTTAACTATATTTCATTTAGTGTAAGTATGTTATTATGAATTTATGTGTGATAGTATGGCTACTCTTCTGGTCCACTTTGTCACACATACTCGGGTATGGAAACTTTATTTGCGCAACTCTGCGAACCAAAATGGCGGCCATACTATCCTAAAATGGCGTGTGTGTAACTAGACTTCCACAGTATGTACTGTATACTATGTACTGCGCCACTCAGTGTATGTACTGTACACTATGTACTGTGCCACCCTGTGTATGTACTGTATACTATGTACTGTGCCACCCAGTGTATGTACTGTATACTATGTACTGTGCCACCCAATGTATGTACTGTATACTATGTACTGTGCCACCCAGTGTATGTACTGTATACTATGTACTGTGCCACCCAGTGTATGTACTGTATACTTTGTACTGTGCCACCCAGTGTATGTTCTGTATACTATGTACTGTGCCACCCAGTGTATGTACTGTATACTGTGTGCTCTATCACCCAGTGTATGTACTGTATACTATGTACTGCGTCACCCAGTGTATGTATTGTATACTATGTACTGTGCCACCCAGTGTATGTACTGTATACTATGTACTGAGCCACCCAGTGTATGTACTGTATACTATGTACTGCGTCACCCAGTGTATGTACTGTATACTATACTGTGTCACACAGTGTATGTACTGTATACTATACTGTGTCACCCAGTGTATGTATTGTATACTATGTACTGTGCCACCCAGTGTATGTATTGTATACTATACTGTGTCACACAGTGTATGTACTGTATACTATACTGTGTCACCCAGTGTATGTATTGTATACTATGTACTGCGTCACCCAGTGTATGTACTGTATACTATGTACTGCGTCACCCAGTGTATGTACTGTATACTATGTACTGCGTCACCCAGTGTATGTACTGTATACTTTGCACTGTGCCACCCAGTGTATGTACTGTATAGTAAATATGTAATGTATTGCACTAGACACAGGACTAGCAACAGAATTCTTGAGGCCTGGTATAATGATATCTCTGCTACTTCCCATGTGATGTTGCTATGGGCAACCAATCAGATCCTGTCTACTATCTTCTAGAGCAGCGGTGGGCAACCTTTTTGGGGACAATGGCCGTTTGTATAGGGGGAAAATGCCCCGCGGGCCATAAATAAAAAAATAACCACTTACGAGTTCACCTGCGGCAGCCGTCCCACGCTCCGGCGTCTGCCGCAGTTTAAGAATTGCCGGTCTGTGTGGTCCGACGGCTGTGCAGAGAGTCAAGTATAGGGGAAATCTCGCGAGAGGCTGATAGTTCTCGCAAGATTTCCCCTGTTCTTGATTCCCTCCGCAGCCGCCAGGCGGGTGGGTGGGCCGGACAGACCGGCTGTGGGGGCCGTATACGGCCCGCGGGCCGTAGGTTCCCCACCGCTGTTCTAGAGGGTGCTAAATAAATAAGAAGTCGATTCTGATTGGTTGCCCATAGCAACAACACATGAGAAGTAGAATACATATCTTAGTAAGTTTCCCCCATTGCCTCTCACCCACACTAACATTTCCTTTCTCTGTAAACTGCAGCACTTGTTCCTAATACAACACAGCAAACGCATACAAACAGCAAATATTCTCATTTCCCCTCCTTATTTTAATATATGCTAATTTCGTTATATCAACGCAGGATACATTGAAATCTACATGATCTAATATTCTGTATTACAGAGCACAGGCGAATCTAAGGGGTGGTCCGGGGGTGCACCGAACCACCCATTAGACCACCAGCCGCTTAAAATTTAAAGAAATGACAGCCGGGCAGAGAGATCTGTGTGCTGCCCGGCTGTTTAGGCTAAGGAATTGCTCGTTGCCAAGGGGGAGGTCTCACGCCGCTGGTTGCTGGACGCACCTAATTGTAAGAAATGACAGCCGGGCGGAGAGCGATGTGCGCTGCCCGGCTGTAGTCTCTAAGCAGTGGCATTGATATTTTCAGTTTTCCCTTTGGACCGCCGGCAGCCAATCAGGAGGCATTGGTGGTATTGAAAGCCGCTCCTGATTGGCTGCCAGACCCCAGCGTGAGAACTAAAAATATTGATGCGCCTGCAGAGACTACAGCCGGGCAGCGCACATCGCTCTCTCTCTGCCCGGCTGTCATTTATTTCAATTAGGTGAGTCCAGCGGCATGTAACATCCCCCCCTAGGCAACAAGCAATTCCTTAGACTAAACAGCTGGGCAGCACACAGCGCTCTCTGCCCGGCTGTCATTTCTTTAAATTAGGTGCAGTACATAGTATGACATCCCCCTTGGCAACGAGCAATTTCCTCCCCCCTTGGCAATTAGCCTCCCCCCTTGGCAATTAGCAATTCCCTCCCCCCTTGGCATCAAGCTAACCCTCCCCCCTTGACAACGAGCTAACCCTCCCCACCTTGGCAACAAGCAATTCCCTCCCCCCCTTGGCAACAAGCTATTCCCTCCCCCCCTTGACAACGAGCTAACCTTGGCAACGAGCAATTCCCTCCCCACCTTGGAAACAAGCAATTCCCTCCCCCCTTGGCAACGAGCAATTCCCTCCCCCCCTTGGAAATGAGCAATTTCACTCCCTCTTGGCAACAAACATGTCCCCATGGGATCGAGCATGAAGCCACCTTGGCAACGACCATGAAGCCCCCTTGGTATAGAGCAAGAACCCCCTAGCAATGAGCATGTAGGTAAGCGGCACTTATGTGTCAAATATGTAATGGGCATAACGTTTTGTTATATAGTATGTAATTGGCATTACGGTATGTTGATTTATGTGTAATTACGGATGTTGGCTAAAATGTGTAATGGGCATTACTGTGTGTGGTCTAAAGTGTAATACCACGCCCATTTTGTGATGCCACGCCTCTGTCCCATGAGGCCACGCCCCCTTTTTGCCGCACAATGTTCCGCCCTCCTTATAAATTTGGATTTGGGGCCACCCATTACCATTATTCTAGATTTGCCTATGATAAAGGGCTAACTAGAACCCAGGACTCACCACAACCCTGGATACAGTTTGACCCTGGACTATTTGGGTGCAGACATGAGTCATTCTTCTATGTGCCTCCTGTAATCAGCATAATTAGCAGCAAGTAATAATGAATAACACTGACACCATACCTCCCAAATTTTCTAGGGTGGGAAGTGGGACCTTCCGCACCCGAGGTGGCGACCGCTCCAGAAAATGGTTGGAGGGGGGCAGGACTGAGCAACATGACCCATTTTTTACATTTTGGGGGAGTGCCCAGCACTCCCTGAACAGACTCTGACCAAGACAGTTGGGAGGTACGGATTTACCAGGACTGCTGTGCATTCATCCCCACTAATATGCCCTCTTTTTATAATTCAGTGAGTTTATAGCACTGTCACTGTGGATAATATTTAGAATGGACCCATTTATAAGTGGTAATGCAAAGATTTTGTATGGGCACCGCATTCATAGGACAGGCTTACTGTACTCTCCTCACCTCTTACAGCCAGAGTTTGTGTAAATTAGTAGTGCCATGGTGATCGGCCTCAGTACAATACTGTATGTCCATATAAAATACATTATTAGATCATGTATATGACAGAAAACTTAGTTTATTCCAATGTTTCTTTTTTTTTAATATTAAACTTTATTGACAACAACAATATACTGTATGCAGAGGGACAGGCTGTTATTGTGATGTCATTATGATGTCACAATGGCTTTGTGCTACATAACCTAGCTCACTGCACAGACAGGTGTCTTTGCTGTAGACTCACTGGACAGTTAGCATCTATTACTCACTGTACAGAGTTAGCAGCTATTACTTGGCGTTTGCTTTTACAGTAATTCGCATCAAGTTAAAAACTATTGAAATGGATTCCTCTAATGACAGCTCGGGGGAATCTAGCATTCCGTGGATGGATGAAGAAGAATATAATGAGGAACTACCACCCGCTAATAAGACTGTTTTTTCCGGAACTATGACCGAAGATCTGGGAGAACAACAAAGCGGTGAGCATTTCTATGAGCTTAGACCAGCGACAGCTCCAGCAACTGAGGAGGAAACTCTCATGGTGACCAGAGAGAATGGAAAAGTGGAGATTTCAATGTTCGGCGAGACTATCATGCATCGCTTTGACCGCTATGCTCCTCAAAACGGCTGGATGGAAATGCAGATGGAGTACTATGCAATGTGGACCCTCGATAAGAGAGCAGAAAGGGACACCAATGCCACTGATGGGCCTGAAGGTGACACCGGGGAAGGAGATAGTGGCAGTTTGGTTGCAGAGACCAATGCCCAACTGGAGGAAGTGGTAGAATCTCTTCCCAATGACACCGTACAGGCCATAGAACACCATGAAAAAGAACTAAGTGCTGAAATAAAGCCGAAAGCTGCTGAACTGAAAGACCTGCAGCATCAGCAGAAAGAGATCCGTGATCAGACCGCACGCTTCTGGTGGCAACGACTGATAAGACGGGTTAGAACATCAGTGCTGAATGTAATCCACAGACGCAATAGGGTCGTGCCCATTGTATGAAGGTTTAAGGGTGAGCTCAAATATATTCCAACTGTTCCTGATGGACCATTATTGTTGGAGCTCTCATACCCATTGGACCCAAGTCATTATAAACCTGAACAGAAAATCCATCTGGGGAATAGGGCTACTGGCGATACCCCATAAAAAAAAACGACATTAAGCAGCCACCTCATGGGTGTGTTGGAAGAGCTGCTAACCCTAACAATACCCAGGGCCGCCGAGAGGTACAATTGAATGGGTGTCATGTGATGCGCGCTCCCATGTACATCACATCGCACAGCACAAAAATGTACATGTCCTGCACATACTTTTTGTACTAGATTGCTCATTGCTTTGCAAAACGGATGTGATGCGCTGCAAAAGAGTCTAAATTGTATACAATAATTGTACCGTGTATGGGCACCTTAAGTTATATATGGAAGTGAAAAATTAAGAAAGACAAAATTAAACAACCAACACATTGCCCCAATAAACAAACAAATAAATAAGAAAACACTGCCATGATAAATAAAATAAAAACAAACACTGTCCTAATAAACAAAAAATGATTTATGTAAGTTACATTATTGGGGGAAATTTACTAAGATGTGTATTCTACTTCCCATGTGATGTTGCTATGGGCAACCAATCAGATCCTGTCTACTATCTTCTAGAGGGTGCTAAATAAAGAAGTAGATTCTGATTGGTTGCCCATAGCAACAACACATGTGAAGTAGAATACATATCTTAGTAATACCCCTTTTACACCAAAAACCCTGGTCCGACCCTGGTCTTTGAACGCTGGAGTTTCCAGGGTCTGACCCTGCTTTATACTCCATTTACACAGCACTTCGACCTGGGTCGGACCTGGGTCTGCACCATTTATACTGAACCTGGGTCAGCACTGCCTTTCCTTGTGGATGTCATAAAAAATGCTTGCTTGTTGCCAAGGGGGGTGAAATTGCTTGTTGCCAGGAGGCAACACACTATATATATATATATATATATATATATACTACTTAAATAAAAATTCTGAAGGGGTAGAGGGGGGAAGCTGCCCCCTGGGGTGCTGGGAGAAGGGGGGTTTCTGCGGCTGCTGATGGGAGGTGGGGGTACCTGTCAGCCTGAGGTCGGAGCCTGAGAGGATGATGTGCGCTGCCCCCTCTGCTTCTGAATCAGGCCCAATATCATACAACTGCGGTCGATGATGGTCGGAGCCAGAGGGGATGATGTGCTGGTGAATCAGGCCCAATATCATACAACTGCGGGTCGCGAAGTTCCTGCGGCGAATGGACAGTCAGTGGCGGGGGTCCCTCCGGCGCATAGGAACTAGTACTAGTTCCCATGCGCTGGAGGGACCGCCGACACTGACTGTCCATTCGCCGCAGGCACCGGCTGCCGAGGGGTGGTACAGCAGCAGCGGCGCACATCATCCCTCCGGCTCCGACCATCATCCCCGCAGTTGTATGATATTGGGCCTGATTCACCAGCAGCAGCGGCGGCGGCGCACATCATCCCCTCCCGCTCCGACCGCAGGCTGACAGGTACCCCCACCTCCCCTCAGCAGCCGCAGACACCCCCCTTCTCCCAGCACCTGGGTACACCTTCCCCAGTGCTGCACGCTGTGGACCCGCTGCGGGTGCCTGCACCCGCAGCGGGACCATTTACACCGGCCTTTACACGGGTCCTATCCGGGTTCTACCCAGGTCAGGACCTGGGTAGAGGACCCGTGTAAATGGACACGGATATACCCCATTTACACCGCCGATGATCCGGGTCTGACCCGCCGCTGACCCGGATTTTTCGGCGGTGTAAAAGGGGTATAAATTTCCCCCATTGCCTCTCACCCTCACTAACATTTCCTTTCTCTGTAAACTGCAGCACTTGTGCCTAATACAACACAGCAAACACATACAAACAGCAAATATTCTCATTTCCCCTCCTTATTTTAATATATGCTAATTTAGTTATATCAATGCAGGATCCATTGAAATGTACATGATCTAATATTCTGTATTACAGAGCTAAGTAGAACCCAGGACTCACCACAACCCTGGATACAGTTTGGCCCTGGACTATTTGGGTGCAGACATGAGTCATTCTTCTATGTGCCTCCTGTAATCAGCATAATTAGCAGCAAGTAATAATGAATAACACTGACACCATACCTCCCAAGTTTTCTAGGGTGGGAAGTGGGACCTTCCGCACCCGAGGTGGCGACCGCTCCAGAAAATGGTTGGAGGGGGGCAGGACTGAGCAACATGACCCATTTTTTACATTTTGGGGGAGTGCCCAGCACTCCCTGAACAGACCCCGACCAAGACAGTTGAGAGGTACGGATTTACCAAGACTGCTGTGCACACATCCCCAGTAATATGCCCTCTTTTTATAATTCAGTGAGTTTATAGCATTGTCACTGTGGATAATATGTAGAATGGACCCATTTATAAGTGGTAATGCAAAGATTTTGTATGGGCACCGTATTCATAGGACAGGCTTACTGTACTCTCCTCGCCTCTTACAGCCAGAGTTTGTGTAAATTATTAGTGCCATGGTGATCGGCCTCAGTACAATACTGTATGTCCATATAAAATACATTATTAGATCATGTATATGACAGAAAACTTAGTTTATTCCAATGTTTCTTTTTTTTTTATATTAAACTTTATTGACAATAACAATATATGCAGAGGGACAGGCTGTTATTGTGATGTCATTATGATGTCACAATGGCTTTGTGCTACATAACCTAGCTCACTGCACAGACAGGTGTCTTTGCTGTAGACTCACTGGACAGTTAGCATCTATTACTCACTGTACAGAGTTAGCAGCTATTACTTGGCGTTTGCTTTTACAGTAATTCGCATCAAGTTAAAAAATATTGAAATGGATTCCTCTAATGACAGCTCGGGGGAATCTAGCATTCCGTGGATGGATGAAGAAGAATATAATGAGGAACTACCGCCCGCTAATAAGACTGTTTTTTCCGGAACTATGACTGAAGATCTGGGAGAACAACAAAGCGGTGAGCATTTCTATGAGCTTAGACCAGCGATGGCTCCAGCGACTGAGGACGAAACTCTCATGGTGACCAGAGAGAATGGAAAAGTGGAGATTTCAATGTTCGGCGAGACTATCATGCATCGCTTTGACCGCTATGCTCCTCAAAATGGCTGGATGGAAATGCAGATGGAGTACTATGCAATGTGGACCCTCGATGAGAGAGCAGAAAGGGACACCAATGCCACTGATGGGCCTGAAGGTGACACCGGGGAAGGAGATGGTGGCAGTTTGGTTGCAGAGACCAATGCCCAACTGGAGGAAGTGGTAGAATCTCTTCCAAATGACACCGTACAGGCCATAGAACACCATGAAAAAGAACTAAGTGCTGAAATAAAGCCGAAAGCCGCTGAACTGAAAGACCTGCAGCATCAGCAGAAAGAGATCCGTGATCAGACCGCACGCTTCTGGTGGCAACGACTGATAAGACGGGTTAGAACATCAGTGCTGAATGTAATCCACAGATGCAATAGGGTCTCGCCCATTGTATGAAGGTTTAAGGGTGAGCTCCAATATATTCCAGCTGTTCCTGATGGACCATTATTGTTGGAGCTCTCATACCCATTGGACCCAAGTCATTATAAACCTGAACAGAAAATCCATCTGGGGAATAGGGCTACTAGCGATACCCCATTAAAAAAAACGACATTAAGCAGCCACCTCATGGGTGTGTTGGAAGAGCTGCTAACCCTAACCATACCCAGGGCCGCCGAGAGGTATCCCGTCCCTGGTAATTTTTTGGGGGGTGTGGCCTAATCACGGGAGTCGTGGCCAACTCCTGAGATTAGGCCATGCCCCAAAATGTATAAGGTGGACCTGCCTCTCCCCCCCTCTTCTCGGCGTCCCTGACCATACCCCCTTAGTGTCTAACCCAACTCTCATTTCTTAGTTCCCAACCCTCCCCCTGCAGCTCAACCCTAATCTCACCCACCCCCGCAGACTAACTCTTCCTCTAGTGCCTAACCTAACCCCCACCCCTTACAATCCAACCCTTCCGATCACTTATTATCGGTTTGCCAGAAATCTGAATTCTTGTGGCGACACTGTGAACAATGTAGGGTTCCGGCATTAGAAACAATGAAGGGTTCCAGCACTGTGAACGATGTAGGGTTTCGACATTAGGAACGATGAAGTGTTCCAGCACTGTAAACAATGTAGGGTTCCGGCATTAGGAACGATGAAGGATTCCAGCACTGTTAATGATGTAGGGTTCCGGCATTAGGAACAATGTAGGGTACCAGCACTGTGAAAGATGTAGGGTTTCGACATTAGGAACGATGAAGTGTTCCAGCACTGTAAACAATGTAGGGTCCCCGGCATTAGGAACGATGAAGGATTCCAGCACTGTGAACGATGTAGGGTTCCGGCATTAGGAACGATGAAGGATTCCAGCACTGTGAACGATGTAGGGTTCCGGCATTAGGAACGATGAAGGATTCCAGCACTGTGAACGATGTAGGGTTCCGGCATTAGGAACGATGAAGGATTCCAGCACTGGGAATGATGTAGGGTTCCGGCATTAGGAACGATGAAGGATTCCAGCACTGTGAATGATGTAGGGTTCCGGCATTAGGAACGATGAAGGATTCCAGCACTGTGAACGATGTAGGGTTCCGGCATTAGGAACGATGAAGGATTCCAGCACTGTGAATAATGTAGAGTTCCGGCATTAGGAACGATGAAGGATTCCAGCACTGGGAATGATGTAGGGTTCCGGCATTAGGAACGATGAAGGATTCCAGCACTGTGAATGATGTAGGGTTCCGGCATTAGGAACGATGAAGGATTCCAGCACTGTGAATGATGTAGGGTTCCGGCATTAGGAACGATGTAGGGTTCCAGCACTGTGAACGATGTAGGGTTCCGGCATTAGGAACGATGTAGGGTTCCAGCACTGGGAACGATGTAGGGTTCCGGCATTAGGAACGATGAAGGATTCCAGCACTGTGAATGATGTAGAGTTCCGGCATTAGGAACGATGAAGGATTCCAGCACTGTGAACGATGTAGGGTTCCGGCATTAGGAACGATGAAGGATTCCAGCACTGTGAACGATGTAGGGTTCCGGCATTAGGAACGATGAAGGATTCCAGCACTGTGAACGATGTAGGGTTCCGGCATTAGGAACGATGAAGGATTCCAGCACTGGGAATGATGTAGGGTTCCGGCATTAGGAACGATGAAGGATTCCAGCACTGTGAATGATGTAGGGTTCCGGCATTAGGAACGATGAAGGATTCCAGCACTGTGAACGATGTAGGGTTCCGGCATTAGGAACGATGAAGGATTCCAGCACTGGGAATAATGTAGAGTTCCGGCATTAGGAACGATGAAGGATTCCAGCACTGGGAATGATGTAGGGTTCCGGCATTAGGAACGATGAAGGATTCCAGCACTGTGAACGATGTAGGGTTCCGGCATTAGGAACGATGTAGGGTTCCAGCACTGTGAACGATGTAGGGTTCCGGCATTAGGAACGATGTAGGGTTCCAGCACTGGGAACGATGTAGGGTTCCGGCATTAGGAACGATGAAGGATTCCAGCACTGTGAATGATGTAGAGTTCCGGCATTAGGAACGATGAAGGATTCCAGCACTGTGAACGATGTAGGGTTCCGGCATTAGGAACGATGAAGGATTCCAGCACTGTGAATAATGTAGAGTTCCGGCATTAGGAACGATGAAGGATTCCAGCACTGGGAATGATGTAGGGTTCCGGCATTAGGAACGATGAAGGATTCCAGCACTGTGAATGATGTAGGGTTCCGGCATTAGGAACGATGAAGGATTCCAGCACTGTGAATGATGTAGGGTTCCGGCATTAGGAACGATGTAGGGTTCCAGCACTGTGAACGATGTAGGGTTCCGGCATTAGGAACGATGTAGGGTTCCAGCACTGGGAACGATGTAGGGTTCCGGCATTAGGAACGATGAAGGATTCCAGCACTGTGAATGATGTAGAGTTCCGGCATTAGGAACGATGAAGGATTCCAGCACTGTGAATGATGTAGGGTTCCGGCATTAGGAACGATGAAGGATTCCAGCACTGTGAACGATGTAGGGTTCCGGCATTAGGAACGATGTAGGGTTCCAGCACTGTGAACGATGTAGGGTTTCGGCATTAGGAACGATGTAGGGTTCCAGCACTGGGAACGATGTAGGGTTCCGGCATTAGGAACGATGAAGGATTCCAGCACTGTGAATGATGTAGAGTTCCGGCATTAGGAACGATGAAGGATTCCAGCACTGTGAACGATGTAGGGTTCCGGCATTAGGAACGATGAAGGATTCCAGCACTGTGAATGATGTAGGGTTCCGGCATTAGGAACGATGAAGGATTCCAGCACTGTGAATGATGTAGAGTTCCGGCATTAGGAACGATGTAGGCTTCCCTGCACCTGTCTTCTGACCAGTGTTATGCTGAACAGATCCCCTCCACAACATGCAGATAGACATACAAGGGAAGAATATTATCTAGACTGTATATGAAATGAAGAATTTATAATCTACAACAGTGGTTCCCAAACTGTGTGCCTAGGCTCCCTGGGGTGCCTCAGGACACATGCAGGGGTACCTTGGTTTGGTGGACCAGGATCAATTCATATTATAAATGGTCAATGTAACAGGCAAAACTAGTGCTGGTGGCTGCCAAGCATACAATATGTGGACAAACAGGAGCAAATCCTGTCCCTCACTACATACTGTAACATATACACACAATGTACTTAATTTCATTTTTTCCCCCTAAATTTCTCGATAAGAAACATTTGGCCTAGGGGTGCCTTGAAAACATTTTGATGCTCTAGGGTGCCGTGATTCAAATAAGTTTGGGAACCACTGATCTACAATATGTAATATGGTTTTATAATGTACCAAAAATAGGTATACTTCAGAATAAAAGGGTAGCAACAACCATATACATTTATGGGGGGGGGGGGGGGGGGCCATGAGGACGTGATCATGCTGACCACACCCCCACTTCGGATGATCCACCAGTGATATAAACAGTTGTGCTCAGAAGTTTACAGAATTTGTGATTTTCTGCCCATTTGTCACAGAATATGAATGATAACTCACAAACTTGTCTTTCACTCATGGTTAGTGGTTGGGTGAAGCCGTTTATTGTCAAACAACTGTGTTTACTCTTTTTAAATCATAATGAAAACAATAACTACCCAAATGACCCTGATCAAAAGTTTACATACCCCAGTTCCTAATACCGGGTATTGCCCCCTTTAACATCAATGACAGCTTGGTCTTTTGTGGTAGTGGCTCTTTATTTTCTCAGATGGTAAAGCTGCCCATTCTTTTTGGCAGAAAGCCTCCAGTTCCTGTAAATTCTTGGGCTGTCTAGCATGAACTGCAGGTTTGAGATCTCCCCAGAGTGGCTCAATGATATTGAGGTCAGGAGACTGAGATGGCCACTCCAGAACCTTCACTTTATTCTGCTGTAGCCAATGACAGGTCGACTTAGATTTGTGATTGCACACCCTGCCAGCATCCTCTGCAGTGCTCCCAGATGGTTACCACTGATGGTTCCTCTGTGGGCAGGATATATCATACTATTACACAGGTGTTAGTTTTCCAATATATGCATTCGGCGCTTATATGGCTCACCTCCATAACCTTAATAAGCATGTAATCCTGCGGAGCTTCTGCAGCAGCAGCGGGGGGTGGGCAGCGGGGTCCGGGCAGCTGGTTGTGGCATTTGCGTGGCAGTGGGTTCTGGGCCACTGGTAGCGGCATTTGCTGGGCAGTGGGGTCCGGGCAGCGGCCGGACATTGGGGGTTATTCTAGTCCATTCTTTATGACAAAATCCTTCTTAGATGGACAAAACCATGTGCACTGCGGGTGGGGCAGATGTAACTTGTGCAGAGAGAATTAGATTTGGGTGGGGTTTTTCTTCAAAGTGAGATCTATATTGAAGTGTAAAATCATGCAGTCAGTATTTTCCCTGCACAGAAACAAAATAACTCACCCAAAACTAATTCTCAAACTAATTCTCTCTGCACATGTTACATCTGCCCCCCCTGCAGTGCACATGGTTTTGTCCATCTAAGAAGGATTTTGTCAGAAAGAATGAACTAGAACAAACCCCATTGTTTTGAAAATATTTTTTTACATTCAGCAGTCGATGCGCGCCCTGCCGGTTGGCAAATGCCGCTACCAGCTCCCCACCACCCGGACCCTGCAGTTGCCCGGATCCACCCGCTGTCCGAACTGACACATAGGTGTATGCTAGCGGTTCTTCACCGCCGGCACACACCTACGGATCAGACCAAACACATTGGCCCTTACTCTGGTCCATTCGCACAGATCAGAATCTTTGCAAGGGCATCAATGGTGGGTGTATGCGCATGCCTAGTGAGGTTCTGTTATTTTGATTTTTAATATCAAAGCATGAGTCACTGTATTGTGCAATATGTAGCATCATGATGTCACAATGCAGTTCCTGCATTTGTCTGTAATTAATATACCGGTAGACTGTCTCCATATTTCCACAGTGAGGATTCCCAAAGGAATGGATTTCACAAATTATAAATGCAAAAGTAGATTGTTGCAGCACTGCGGCAAAGTGGTTGGCGTTAATAAGGTACATTGATTGGCTGCAGTACACTGGTTGGCCCTGTGGTTATCATTGCTGCAGGATGGTGCGGTGGTAAGCATTGCTGCATTACACTGGGTGGATCCGCAGTTAGCATGGCTGCATTACACTGGGTGGCTCTGCAGTTAGCATGGCTGCATTACACTGGGTGGATCCGCAGTTAGCATTGCTGCATTACACTGGGTGGCTCCGCAGTTAGCATTGCTGCATTACACTGGGTGGCTCCGCAGTTGGCATGGCTGCATTACACTGGGTGGATCCGCAGTTAGCATGGCTGCATTACACTGGGTGGCTCCGCAGTTAGCATTGCTGCATTACACTGGGTGGCTCCGCAGTTAGCATTACTGCATTACACTGGGTGGCTCCGCAGTTAGCATGGCTGCATTACACTGGGTGGATCAGCAGTTAGCATGGCTGCATTACACTGGGTGGCTCCGCAGTAACATGGCTGCATTACACTGGGTGGCTCCGCAGTTGGCTTGACTGCATTACACTGGGTGACTCCGCAGATAGCATGGCTGCATTACACTGAGTGGCTCCGCAGTTAGCATGGCTGCATTACACTGGGTGGCTCCACAGTTAGCATGGCTGCATTACACTGGGTGGCTCCGCAGTAAGCATGGCTGCATTACACTGGGTGGCTCCGCAGTAACATGGCTGCATTACACTGGGTGGCTCCGCAGTTGGCATGGCTGCATTACACTGGGTGACTCCACAGATAGCATGGCTGCATTACACTGGGTGGCTCCGCAGTTGGCATGGCTGCATTACACTGGGTGACTCCGCAGATAGCATGGCTGCATTACACTGGGTGGTTCCTGAGTTAGCATGGCTGCATTACACTGGGTGGCTCCGCAGTTAGCATGGCTGCATTACACTGGGTGACTCCGCAGATAGCATGGCTGCATTACACTGGGTGGCTCCGCAGTTAGCATGGCTGCATTACACTGGGTGACTCCGCAGATAGCATGGCTGCATTACACTGGGTGACTCTGCAGTTAGCATGGCTGCATTACACTGGGTGGCTCCGCAGTTGGCATGGCTGCATTACACTGGGTGACTCCGCAGATAGCATGGCTGCATTACACTGGGTGGTTCCTGAGTTAGCATGGCTGCATTACACTGGGTGGCTCCGCAGTTAGCATTGCTGCATTACACTGGGTGACTCCGCAGATAGCATGGCTGCATTACACTGGGTGGTTCCTGAGTTAGCATGGCTGCATTACACTGGGTGGCTCCGCAGTTAGCATGGCTGCATTACACTGGGTGACTCCGCAGTTAGCATTTATACTGAGCCAGAAGCGTGGCAAGCAAAGGGAGGATGCGAGAGTACACTTTGGGTCCCATGTTCTCAATCTTTCTCCTCTACATGGTAGTGACATCAGAGGCCCTTTATACTGCTTGAATTTATACTCAACCCACCAGTCAGGGCTCTGTATCTGGCATAATGATGTCATAATTATGCCTGAGTTAAATCCCGCCCATGCACATGGCTGCCCATGATCCCGTCACACACTATTGCTGGCTTGAGGGCAATGTTATGTTTGAGTATAGAAAATGAACTCATGTAAGTTATAATGAATAGAACAACTTGGGAAGCTTAAAAAGATTGTTTGAAAATGATTATCAGATTGCTTGGCAAGGTGTGTTTCCACGGAGCGCATAGGGTTGGAGGTTAGATGAGAAGCTTATTGAGTAAGAAAGGGCGTTCCGCAGAGTGGGTGCAGCATGAAGAAAGTCCTGTAGGGGGATGGGAGAAGTCATGAGTGTGAATGATGCACACATAGAACTGAGTGATCTCATCTGACCACAGAATGTTTTCCTGCTTCCCAACTGGGTCATGTTCACACTATTGACAAGATCCAGATGTGCGTTTACATGAGAATATCTAAGGGTCTTTTCTGGTGCTTAATACAATAAAAATGCTATAATGTGATATATCTGATGTAATCACAAATCACAGAAAGCTGCCATTCCTAGCGGACTACCAATCCACAAAAGAGAGAGAATGTTACAATACTAATCAAATAGGGGTGATTCGTACCCATTCGTTTGGATAGACACTAGTGATCCTACTGGCTAGCGTATATCGCTACCTGGAAGTAACAGATTCCGGTACTGAAATATTTATATTGCCCCTGGAATATATATATATATTGCCCCTGGCAATGAGCATGTCAATCCCTGACAACGAGCATGTAAATCCCTGGCAATGAGCATGTAACCGACTGGTAACAAGCACCAAAACACTGGCAATGAATAAGAAACCCCTAGCAACGAGCATGTAACTCTGTGGCTTCCCATTCAAGTCTCCTATTTTCGCAGAAAGTTTGCCTGGCAACTGAATAGGGTGGCTGCTGATTTGTTGAGGGAGCTGTCTCAGCCAATCAGTGGCTGCCCTATTCATTTGGATATGAGTTTTGAAATCTCCTGGACGCTGCCGGCCTCTCTCTCCGCCTGCCAGTGGTGGGGGTGCGGGAGACACCAGTGCCGGGACATGGCCACATCGTTCATCATGCCTATACATGGAATGATGTGGCCTTGATCCTGCAGGACAAGTCTTTCATCTTTCCTCCTGATGAAAGAGTCAGCAGGCTCGATGAGCGACCGGCGGGCACCTGCATAGGATCATCATCAAGCCCACACACTATACGTTTTTAAACAATTGGTCATTTTGACCGGTCAGAAACAGCCATATCGCTTATAAAAATCTTACCATGTAGCTCCTACTTCCTGAGTGGGCAGTAGGCACTGGCAGGGCCGATCTGGGCCAAAGGGTATAGCCAAATGAAGGGGGGAATGCACTGGGTAAAAGTACATGGGGCCCCCCTAGCTAGAGCACAGTGACCAGGAGACCAGAAAAAGAGCATTTTGACCCTCCTGGAATGGGTCATGTTGGGAGGTAAACACCCCATCCCACCCTTACCTGGAACCTAAGTGCCCTGGGCCCCCAAGTCTTATTCTGGCCCTGCCACAAGGTTTACTTATATACTGTATGCACTCACTAATTGTTATCAAAGCTTCTAAGCATGGGCCCCTACCACTGCATATACCCCCCTGGGGCAATCATGCCAATGCTGCCTCCCCTCCTGCATTGTGCAGGAGACTCCCTGAAATAGCAGCAATCTCCCTCTCTCCCTCATTAGTCTAGCAATCTCCCTCATATCACCTAGCACACATTACACTATTACACCTCCCCTCCTGCATTGTGCAGCAGACTCCCTGACATAGCAGCAATCTCCCACTCTCTCCCTCATTAGTCTAGCAATCTCCCTCATATTACCTAGCCCACATTACACTGTTACATCATAGTTACATCCCCCCTGCATTCTGCAGGAGACTCCCTGACATAGCAGCAATCTCCCTCTCTCTCCCTCATTAGTCTAGCAATCTCCCTCATGTCACCTAGCCCACATTACACTGTTACACCATAGTTACCTCCCCTCCTGCATTCTGCAGGAGACTCCCTGACATAGCAGCAATCTCCCTCTCTCCCTCATTAGTCTAGCAATCTCCATCATGTCACCTAGCCCACATTACACTGTTACATCATAGTTACCTACCCTCCTGCATTCTGCAGGAGACTCCCTGACATAGCAGCAATCTCCCTCTCTCCCCCCATTAGTCTAACAATCTCCCTCATGTCACCTAGCCAACATTACACTGTTACATCATAGTTACCTCCCCTTCTGCATGCAAAGGGAGACTCCCTGAAATAACAGCAATCTCCCTCTCTCCCTCATTAGTCTAGCAATCTCCATCATATCACCTGGCCCACATTACACTGTTACATCATAGTTACCTACCCTCCTGCATTCTGCAGGAGACTCCCTGACATAGCAGCAATCTCCCTCTCTCCCTCATTAGTCTAGCAATCTCCCTCATGCCACCTAGCCCACATTACACTGTTACAATTTTTTGGGAAAAAAGAAATGAGAGTTAGATACATTTACATTGACTCATCAGCACCATTTCCCAGCACTTTACCAAGTATAGTATCTATTACTAACTGCTTTGGGGCTCATCTACATTTGGATATAAGTCATTTTACAAGATTCCTCTGAGATGTAGCAGTACACACCCACGCTTCTAGGTGCCACGTTCACAATCTCTTTTCACAATCTCTCCATATATGGAACTAGACATGCCCTTTAGGAGGATAATGACACACCCCCTCAATGGGGCGCTGCACACAATTCTACTACCAACTATAATCTCCCTGAGATTTTCAAAAGTAGGCAAGTATGAATCATGCCCCAGTCTGGCACTGGGGCAAATCGGCTAATTTTACATAATGGGGGCAGGGCTTAATGGTGTCACGCTCCTCAAGCCCCCCCCCCCGGAGTGTAGATTAAAAAAGTCGGCAACCCTGGTATATTGTTTTCTGCTGTGTACACTATTTCATTGAATTAAACATAGCAGGAGTTCATGTGTATACTGTATAGGTTGTGTAATGTTATTACCTATCTACAGTATATACTGTATATGTGGTTTTAGGTATTTTAATTTGAATAAACCGATCACTTCTTCCTTAAGGCATTTGCACAGGGGGAAACTAGCTGAGGTCACTTTAAAATGACTTTTATTGACATTATTAAAATATGTCTGGATAATGCGCAAATTATTCAGATAATTGTGAAATTGAACAATTTAGGATTATCTATAAACATAAACAGAATTTGCATCCCTCAAGTCTGCAGCATACTCACAAGGGGGCGCTGTTGGGAAGTCTTCCTTGAAGCTGATTTTTTTTTTTTTGCCTGTTTAGTGCAAACTCAGGTGACCTTTGGCTCGCTGTCTGGTGGTATTAACCTACAACCCTATAATGATTATCAGAGCCAGATTAAGGTCTAAATGGGCCTGGAGCTGAATGATCAAGGGCCGATTATGCACAATAATAGGGGTTGTGGCCAACACCTAATAATGTGGGTGGCGTGACCAGTGTTCTGTTTGGGTGGTCTGCTCATGGGTGTGTCTCTATTTGTGTAAATACTTTCAACTAATTATATATGCCTGGAAAAGGCAGGGGGGGGGCTGGCATAAGAAAAATGCAGGGAGATAAATTGGCGGGTGCCCTCCAAAGGTGCACCCGCAGGACGTCAATGTCCTAAGATACTTGCGGGGTGAGGCGGCACTGCAGTCATAAAAAAAATACTGAAAGCCGAAACTTGGTAGACAACATTTCAACACTTTTTATGTGGTCACCTAAATTTACCACACCATATACCCCTTATACAAATCATGCAACACAATAGTAACCCCCTTATACTGTACTTGCCTCTTACACATTACGCCACATGGAATGAGCCAAAATTCACACCATGTTCCATGTTCATTGCCAGGGGTTCCATGCTCATTTCCATGGGTTCCATGCTCGTTGCCATGTGGGATTACATGCTCATTGCCAAGGGGGAATACATGCTCGTGGTAACTGGGGGACGGCCGCCGCTGGGCAGAAATGACAGCCATTGACAGCCTGGCAGTATTCAGAGCACTGCTATTTGAAATAATACCCCTTTTACACAAGAAAATGCAGGGACTTACCCAGGAAAATGGTCCCAGGATCATGCAGGGACATTCCCGGACTGGCCCCTTTTACATCAGCCTAGTCCCTGCATTTTCTGGTGTGAGGAGGAGAAAAAACCACCCCTCCCCCCTTTAAACAACCAGCTATATCTTCGGAACCAACTGACCCATTTACATGTAGGCTTCGAATGATTTTGGTCTCGTGAAACTGGGCTGTTTGGTTCCAGAGAAATCTGTCATCAAACAACATGAACATCCATGAAATTACATTTCAGAAATGAAAAAAAAAAAATATCTCTAGAACCAATGAACCCATATGGACCAGGTATCAGATTGAAGGCCCAGCGATTTGAGCTCGACTGAGATCAACCTCGAGCTTCTGTGATGCTGGAGGGGGAACTGGCAGCCGTTGGAACCAGGAGGAGGTCGGCATTAGCGGATCATATGTTATCCTATGGTGAAAACATTCCAGGTTTGCCTGGCGGTATCTCCGGTTCCCGGGGGGCAAGCGATGCGAGGCTGGGCTCCTTGGAAAGCCCTGGTCCTCAGCTACAATGAGCCCATTTGGAGAGTGGCCTGGATCTGTAGCTCCATCAGGCCCATTGTTAATCCGGCCCTGGGGATTATAGCTCACAGCAGCTGGAGGCCCTTGTAATTGTCAATGCCTAATTTTTCCCAGCATATAATTTCCATAATCATAATTATAATCATGCCCACTAAATTAATATATTCAGGGATAAATAATCTTTTATCCCATAAATGTCATGTTTGGACTCTAAAGGTGCGAAATTATAATAACTGTCAGATGACAGTTATTAGAATTCCATATCACATTGCAGAGAAATATTACAATGGATATTGTTAGTAGTAGCATATTCTTAAACCAGCATTAGAGATGAAGTCATTAGCATTCCCTTACACCAGTAAGCCAGCCAGGAAATACAGTATCAGGGGGCGTGTCTATAAGCTAAGTGAAACCAGGTGAATGAATAGATTCTCCCCTCCCCCGAGAGTTCTCTTGGGAAGCAAGGGAAAATCAAACAGCCACTTGCTGTTCGATCAAGACACAGAGAGGATGGGTCTCGCTTCACCGGGAGGCTCCTTCCATAACATATGGATTTGGATGTGATAAGTATTATGTATCATATAATTGTATTGTGTACTAGGACCCCGGTTATGGAATATGGATTATGCTAGAGAGTTTAAGAGTAGTTAACTTCCATTCTTAGTTTGTCTTCAGATATTAACATGTGCATAGGCCCAGAGTATGTTTACATATGGTTATACAAAGAAAGCTTGTGTCTGTGTTTGAGAAGTGACCTGTGTGAACAATGATTAGCTAGGATCATTGAGATAAGGCATTGTAATAATATATCATACATAGATCTAATGGTTGAAACGTGCTGTGTTATTAGCCTGTAGTTATGAATGTGAGTAAGGATATGCTTAAATTGGTAGATATAGCCGTGTACGTTTACATGTGGACAAAGTGAGGCCTAAACCTGCTGCTGCCATGTGGAAAAGCAGAGGCCTAGTTCCAGGATCTTTTGTATGCAAGGAGTGTAAATAGCTTCCTTTTGTCTGCTATGTGTCTGGATATTTAAACTAGCCACTGTGTGTGTGTCTGCGTCCCAGAATGGATTAGCCATGAGTTGTTTCTATTGGAGAGTGTTAATACTTTGTGTGATATACAGTGAGAATATCTAGATAAACTATCGGATAAAACCAACTTATATGATACAAATGTTGATAGCATGATGCTCGGATGGTGTGTGTGTAATAGATTGTGATGTGATTGTGATGTGATTGGTCCTTGGATTGTGTGGTGCTATTTGGGTGTTCTGTGCGGAAGTGCATGGTAGATTAAATATATATTAATTGTGTATGCAACAGGTTTAATGTGTTTGATGGATGTGTAAGTTATAGTCAGGACGGTGAGTATCGCATGATGCAGGTTAAAGGTTAAATTTGGAGTAAATGTTGTGAATAGAAATAATGAACGTACAGTCAGTGTATGTGTGATTGCCAGGCGGAAGTTAATAGTCTTTTGCTAAGGTTTCCTTCGTGTGCTAAGATGGAGGAATGCCATGTGGCAGACTAACATGTGTTCTAGCTAAGATGGCCGACAAGTAGTTATTCTAAAATGGCTGCTTCATAGCCACGCCCCCTCCCGCGCTGTATTCGCATACACAGTATATAACACTGAGGTTAGCTTTATTCAAGGATGCTGGAGCATAATAATCGTTATTATGTATAATACCTGTATTGTTATATTTTGTAATCCATGATACAGTTTCATCAGTTTACATTCATAAATAATATTCATTGGTTATAAATCTGGACATTCAATTATTGGTTGCGTGCGAAATGAATAAATTAGATAGACTTTGCATATATAAATAAATGTACTTCCATAGATGGGGGCTCGTCCGGGATATTATATACTTAAAGATATGCAATATTATGCAGATTTGAGCCAATCAGCAAGGGAGGGATCACATATAGAATAGAAATAATTATTTTAAATTTTTCGGTTTTGTTTTGGGTTTTTTCTAATGCTGATAGTCCAGGCCTGCATATGCATAATCTGTAAGATACTAATTTGAACTTTGGGACAAAAGGAAAAACATTTATTTATATTTAAATACCAAGATGCGATTCTATAAGTATATTTGTTATAATAATTTGTTTTCTCACATGCGATGTTATCCCCTTTTGATGTTTATCTTTTAAATAATAGTCAGATATGATTAGCAAGGGCTGTTTCAGGTTGAATTGTTTATGAAAATTAATGCGGAAATTATGCATTATTAATGTGACAGTTTTATATACTGTCAAATGGACGACTGTCAATGCCTAATTTTTCACAGCATATAATTTCCATAATTATAATTATAATCATGCCCACTAAATTAATATAGTCTGAGATAAATATTATTCATATCTCATAAGTAAGGAAAAGATCGAATATTAATTTACATATTTTTAGATTCACATATAATGTCATGCTTGGTCTCTAAATGAGCGAAACTACACTAGCTGTCAGATGATAGTTATTAGAATTTCATATCATGTCACCCTCACATGTTATAACAAATTATAAGTTAGTCACATTCTTAAACCAGCATTAGAGATGAAGTCATTAGCATTCCCTTACACCAGTAAGCCAGCCAGGAAATACAGTATCAGGGGGCGTGTCTATAAGCTAAGTGAAACCAGGTGAATGAATAGATTCTCCCCTCCCCCGAGAGTTCTCTTGGGAAGCAAGGGAAAATCAAACAGCCACTTGCTGTTCGATCAAGACACAGAGAGGATGGGTCTCGCTTCACCGGGAGGCTCCTTCCATAACATATGGATTTGGATGTGATAAGTATTATGTATCATATAATTGTATTGTGTACTAGGACCCCGGTTATGGAATATGGATTATGCTAGAGAGTTTAAGAGTAGTTAACTTCCATTCTTAGTTTGTCTTCAGATATTAACATGTGCATAGGCCCAGAGTATGTTTACATATGGTTATACAAAGAAAGCTTGTGTCTGTGTTTGAGAAGTGACCTGTGTGAACAATGATTAGCTAGGATCATTGAGATAAGGCATTGTAATAATATATCATACATAGATCTAATGGTTGAAACGTGCTGTGTTATTAGCCTGTAGTTATGAATGTGAGTAAGGATATGCTTAAATTGGTAGATATAGCCGTTTACGTTTACATGTGGACAAAGTGAGGCCTAAACCTGCTGCTGCCATGTGGAAAAGCAGAGGCCTAGTTCCAGGATCTTTTGTATGCAAGGAGTGTAAATAGCTTCCTTTTGTCTGCTATGTGTCTGGATATTTAAACTAGCCACTGTGTGTGTGTCTGCGTCCCAGAATGGATTAGCCATGAGTTGTTTCTATTGGAGAGTGTTAATACTTTGTGTGATATACAGTGAGAATATCTAGATAAACTATCGTATAAAACCAACTTATATGATACAAATGTTGATAGCATGATGCTCGGATGGTGTGTGTGTAACGGCATGTGATGTGAGTATGATATAGCAAGGCCATAGATTGTATGCTGCAGGTAAAGTGTGTTTGCTGAATGTGCGAGTTATATAATATAGTTGTGAGTATTGCATGATGCAGGTTAGAGGTAATTTGGAATAAATGTTGTGGAAAGACAAATGAACGTACAGTCAGTTTATGTGTGATTGCCAGGCGGAAGTTATTAGTCTTTGTTAAGGCTCCTTTGTGGGCCATGTAGTGGAATCTAAGATGGCGGAATGCCATGTGGCAGACTAACATGTGTTCTAGCTAAGATGGCCGACAAGTAGTTATTCTAAAATGGCTGCTTCATAGCCACGCCCCCTCCCGCGCTGTATTCGCATACACAGTATATAACACTGAGGTTAGCTTTATTTAAGGATGCTGGAAAATAATAATAATCGTTATTATGTATAATACCTGTATTGTTATATTTTGTAATCCATGATACAGTTTCATCAATTTACATTCATAAATAATATTCATTGGTTATAAATCTGGACATTCAATTATTGGTTGCGTGCGAAATGAATAAATTAGATAGACTTTGCATATGTAAATAAATGTACTTCCATATAATGCTCTACGTGCAAGGATGTTTTAGGGCATTAGTGCCTTACCCACAAAATACAGGGACCTGCAAGTCAACTGTCTGTACCCCAAATTACCTTGTAAGTTTACTGTTGACTAATTTCGTAGGTCTAGTGTTACTTTCTGGTATATGTGAGGATTTAGGGGGTTATTCTGATTCACTCGGAAAGGCACAATCACTCTCTAATGGACAAAACCATGTGCACTGCAGGTGGGGCAGATGTAACATGTGCAGAGAGAGTTACATTTAGGTGTTATTTTGTTTCTTTGCAGGGTAAATAATGGCTGCTTTCTTTTTACACTGCAATATAGATATCAGTTTGAAGTAGACCCCCACTCAAATCTGTGTCTCTGCACCTGTTACATCTGCCCCACCTGCAGTGCATATGGTTTTGTCCATTAGAGAATGATTGTGCCTTTCAGAGTGAATCAGAATATCCCCCTTAGAACATGTAAGGGCTGTGTAGGGACCGGGACATGGTGCCAAATGATGGTTCGCTGAAAAGATCCATAATTGTTGTTGCTGGAATAAGGGCGTTTTGCATAAGGGTCCGGCAGCGCTCACCCCTGGGCTGGCTGGGCCACGGGAAGCGGCTGCAGTAATTTGCCCAAATCAAACATGGCCGCGGGAGGGCTGCTGCGCATGCGCGCACAGCACCTCCCGCTGCCTGATTCAAGATCCCCGCCGGAGCGGCGGATACAGGGACACTGGACGGCGGGAGGAACCCGCCCCAGGTGAGCCGCCCCCCTAATCCCCCCCCCAGGCGGGCATCACTATCGCCGCCAGCCCCCCCCCCCCCCGGTGCTCATCACCATTGCCGCCACCCCCCCTCCCCGGGCGTGCATCCCCCCCCTCCCTCCCGGGCCGGTTTCGGGAGCCAATCCGCCCCTGCACCTTGGGGTACACTGCAGACCAGTTGGGGGTACTAACAAATAATATTGGTAATGGCGGAAGAAGAACAAGTTTCCCGATGGTGGAAGACGACTCCCGTTACCGTTGCATAAATATCGCTCATCTGGGAAACCCTCGGGCTACTCAGAAACAATAGCGGATTTTACCCATGGGCTACAGCACTGCAGCCCTACCAGTAAAATCTGCCACACAGTTCAGTGGGCCCGATTCAGAGTCGATCGCTGTTGTTTGAATTCGCAATCCTATTATCGAATGGCTGCACATGCATATCATTCATAGCACGCCTGCACAAGGCAAATGAGTGAAAAACATAGCGTATGGCTCTCTTCGCAATCCCCTCGCAACTTGACTGACAGGAAGGGGAGTGTCTGTGTCATCAGCGCCAGTCTGTCTCTGTCACAGAGCTGTGGAAGGGTCAGATGTACTCAGATCTGCACTGGGGAAATCATTGGATGGTGAGGGAATTGCGTTTGGATTCGCAGAGAATAGCGAATAGTGAGGTTTTCGCAAATCATTCCCAGACTTGCACGGGGCCGGGTTTCACACTGTCTGGGCGGCGGCAATCTACTTAGAGTTATTGGTGGGCCCAGTGTCAGTGAGCCAGATGCACAGGGGCAAAACGCAGGATTTCTAAAGGGGGGTTTCCAGACATGTGGTGTGCACCAGGGTTGCCTAACCTCCCGGATTGGCCCCCGTCCCGTCCCCCCAGTAGGTGGTCAACCCTCCCGGATTCTGGGGAACCCCCGCTCGCCCCCCTCGCTTCCTCCCCCCCTGACCGCGGCGTTTAGCTAACCTGATTTGCCAATCAGGAGGGGGCTAGGCTAAAGTGCCATACTCGCATCATTTAGCCCCGCCCCCTCAGCGGAGATTGACAAATTGGGTCATTTCCCAGCATGGGGCGGGGCTTAATTATGTCACGCTTAAGCCCTGCCCCCCCCCCCCCCCCCGAAAAGTCTCCTCTCCGGGCTTCTCCTGGATAGGAGATAACAAAAGTCGGCAACCCTGGTGTGTATATATATATATATATATATATATATATATATATACACGTACACGTATCCATGTAACTAGCATATAGGGAGCATAGGCCTGCTCCCTGCTATCCCGTGACATCCTTGTGGAGATATATATATATATATATATATATATACTACTGCTGTACTTGCAGCTCCTGCATTTTTCAGAGCTGTAAACATCTGCAGATCACAGAGAGCTCTGTCTCGATCTAAGGAACAGCACCATGAAAATTTGGTCTGTCAGGGGGGGTTTCCAGGTATTTAGAAGCCCCCCTGCATGCGCCACTGATGCAGTCTGTGACTGGCAGTAACTTCTGATTTTAAGTCCTACCTGTCAGTCACAGACACTACAGGCAGTCCCTTTAGAAGGTGTTTTCACTCTCTGGGACTGACAGTCCGGGCTGCGATAAGCAGAGAGCTGGCTACCTGTAGGAAACCACTCCCTTCCTCCTAGGCAGCCCTAGCTTGCCTCTATAGGCTGCGGCTGGTGCTGTCCATAGGCTTCACTTTGGGCCTCCTCGAAGATGTTCAGACATTGATCATTTCCAGTGAAGAGAAAAAATATATGCACATGTAAATATACCCAGATCTGTAGCGTGCACCTATTTCTCCTCACAAGCTAAAAGGCGCGACGCAGTCGGCAACAGCTGCTGTACCGCGCTGTCCGCCCCACGCTGCTTCACAAACTATTTGAGCTGCAAAAATCTTCTTAAAGTCCTTTAAGCATTCCAGATGTTTCTGGGATTCATATTTTTTTTCAGGGTTTTGCACATGCACAGTAGCACATATGGCAGTCTGAGCGCATGCAAGATCAGGTGCCAGGACCTAGTTGTCTCCTCACCTTTCCTCTCCAGACACGGGGGTAGCGGCAGCCAGACCCCCTCCTAAAACTAGGTAGGAGCCGCTGCTGGTTATCATTACTGCCCCCATGTGGCAGCAGACTTTCAATCAGGCTGTGGCTTAGGGGGCGCTGTGTCCGATGATGCGGTGCCCTATTTGCACGTGCACAGATTAATACACATCGGAGCTGTACGTAAACCATCGGTTTGGGAACATATATAAATCAGGTCCATACCTCCCAACTTCTGGTCTGGTGAAATCGGGAGCGGCCGAAAAGGGGGCGGGCGTATGCAAATGAGGGTGTGGCTTATGCTAATTAGCCGCAACCTCATTTTCATACGAGAATAGACGCTGTGCGCATGCGCACAGCGTCTATTCTATTAGATTGGGGGGTCTCCCAACTGCCACCCCCCGCAGCGGGACAATGCTTGCCGCGGGTGGGACAGCGGGCAGGACCCGAAAATCGGGACTGTCCCGCTGTAATCGTGACAGTTGGGAGGTATGCAGGTCCTTTATTACAGAGCACAAAATGTTGCAACAGAGCTACACAAATAAGTCCATATATATATTCATAAGGAATTACCCATAAATCCATATGGAATTAGACCACATTTGGCCCTTTCGTGAACCGTGAAACCCGAAACAAGCACATAAAAAGAAAACGATAAAAACCTGTGCGCAGGCGGGAAGCTTTTTTGGCTTAACAACAGAAATATGAATCCCAGAAACATCTGGAATGCTTAAAGGACTTTAAGAAGATTTTTGCAGCTCAAATAGTTTGTGAAGCAGCGTGGGGCGGACAGCGCGGTACAGCAGCTGTTGCAGACTGCGTCGCGCCTTTTAGCTTGTGAGGAGAAATAGGTGCACGCTACAGATCTGGGTATATTTACATGTGCATATATTTATTCTCTTCACTGGAAATGATCAATGTCTGAACATCTTCGAGGAGGCCCAAAGTGAAGCCTGCTGTAAATTATTCCCAGCAGCCCGTTCCTGACAGAAATATGACTGTGCTCTGCTTCTAAACTACAGTAACCTGGAGTGAACCACGGCTGCAGTTCCACATTTGGCTCTTAAGTGGATTTATTACTGTGTGTTTTTTTTTAGTTTGAAATTAATCTTGGAAATATCAAATCACAGGATATAAAGTCACAGATGCATTTAAGATGCAGGATTACTTTCCATGCTCAATGTGAACCCGCTATCCTTTTTCAATAAGTTGTCTTTATTACATATGGTACATATTATTGATGGCAGAATGGCACGGCCGAGGGATTAAAGGGGAAGTATTATGTTTTATGAAAAGAAAATATAGCCGCTACGGCCCCTTTTTTTGCTGAGTAAAACAAGGGTAATCCCGCCACTCTGCGATGTTTCATTTGAAAGTTACTGGAAAACAGAGCTTTTGTCACCTGCTGTAGAACAGTCACTTGAACATGTTTTATTCCCCCCCTCCCCCTCTTTTTCTAAGTCTTTATTGCATAACATAGGGCCTTATTTTGGTTCATTCTTTCTGACAAAATCCTTCTTAGATGGGCAAAACCATGTGCACTGCAGGTGGGGCAGGTGTTACTTGTGCAGAGAGAATTAGATTTGGGTGGGGTTTTACTTCAAAGTGAGATCTATATTGCAGTGTAAAAATAAAGCAGTCAGTATTTTCCCTGCACAGAAACAAAATTACTCACCCAAATCTAATTCTCTCTGCACATGTTACATCTGCCCCCCCCTGCAGTGCACATGGTTTTGTCCATCTAAGAAGGATTTTGTCAGAAAGAATGAACCAAAATAAGGCCCATAGTGGTAGAGACGTCTATTCATACATTTTGAGAATGATAAATTGATAATATATGCACTTTGTTGCTGCCTCTCAACACTGGGGCAAGATGTAGCAATGCTTGAAGAAAGATAAAGTAGAGAGAAATAAACTACCAATTATTTAGCTACTGACATATATTTTATTTATTTATTAACAGTTTCTGGTACTTGTGTATTTTTTTAACGGCGCCCGATATATCGGATGCGATATCGGCCGATATATCGGATGCAATATCGACCAATAAATCGATGCAAAACGATTTTTGACCTGTTCATAACCCCACTATCCACTATGCATGGAGGCCGAAGCATGGGGAGCGGACGCGGAATACTGCGCTCGCCACACTATATAAAATCATTCTGAACAGATCAAAAATTGGTTCGGATCGCATCGATATATTGGCCGATATCGCATCCGATATATCGGGCGCCGTGAAAATACACAAGTACCCAGTTTCTTATATAGCACACACATAGTCCGCAGCGCTTTACAGAGACTATTTGAACATTCACATCAGTCCCTGCCCCAGAGCTTACAATCTATATTCCCTACCACATACACACACAGACATTCTAGGGTGAATTTTTGTTTGAAGCCAATTCACCTACGTACCAGTATATTTTTGGACTGTGGGAGGAAACTGGAGTACTCGGAGTAATTCCACGGATGCACTGGGAGAATATACAAACTCCACACAGTTAGCGCCATATATTAAATACAGGGCCAGAGGTATCAAGCTTCAAAAAGTGATAGAGAGTGATAAACCAGCCAATCAGCTCCTACCTGTCATTTTCCAAACCTAGCCTGTAACATGACAGTGAGGAGCTTATTGGCTGGTTGTTTATTACTCTCCATTTGATCACATTTTGAAGCTTGATGCATCTGTCTCACAGTCTGTAAACTAATAGTAGGGGATCGGTTGGTACCTTGGGCCTGATTCTTGTTGAAACACTAAGCCAGGCATGTCCAAACTATGGCCCTCCAGCTGTTGTGAAAGTCCCATCGGTGTTCGCATGGGTGCGCCCAGCATTTTCCAGGGCGCACCAGTGTTTTCATGGGTACACCCAGGAAACGCTGGACAATCCCATGCGTATGCCCCCCCCCCTGCGTATGCAAGTCGCCATATGCATCCACACAGCAGCTCTGCACATGCGCATTTGCAAATATGCGCATGTGCAGAGCTCAAACATCGGTCCCCATTGTGACTACGCAGGTAACCGAAAAAGACTAGAGCGGGGTTGCCTACCCTCCCAGAATGTCCGGGAGGGTCCCGGAAATCGGGTCCCCCTCCCAGCCCCCCGGAAAGGACGGCAACCCTCCCGCATTGTCCTGCCTCTCCAGCGGAGAGGGGGTCCGTGGGGGGTTCTGTGGGTCAAATGACGCGCTCGCGTCACTTAAACCCCGCTCCCCGCAGTGCAATGCATAAAATACCGGCATTGCATGGTGGGGGGCGTGGCTAAAATGACGCGATCGCTCTAGCCATGCCCCTAAATGGCTTATCACAGCTGCAGCTTCGCCCCTTTCTTCTATCGGCACTGGGCCCGCCCCCCTGCCATACTGAGCTGGCTGCTCTCTCCCGGAGAGAGCAGCCAGAAAGTCGGCAACCATGGACTAGAGTCAGGCCCTTTATCAGTCTCTAAACGTTTGAGTTTCTCAAGGGAGTTATCTGGAGATTGTACTCTCCCCTTCTGGCATAGTTTACTACTTTCCTGGATCGACAGGGAGGCTCCTGAAAATCGTGTGTCTTTCCTGGCCCTAAGGAAGGGTGGGTAAGTCACCCGGATTGTAGGCGCATCGAACAATACCCCCCCCCCCCTTCACATCTGCACATAAGCTTGTGGAGGAGGCAGCCTGAAAATTGCCAAGAATGCAACAACAAAGGAAAACATGGCATGATCCCCTTCCCTTCATTATGGATGTGGTTCATGGCAGCGAACAGAAGGAGGGATGCGATGATACTGTGATTCGCAGCAAATCACATCATCCAACACAACCCTGACGTCCCGCTCTAAGACCCGCTCCTGTCATGTTCAAGAATAAATCCTCCTAAGGTCATTATTGCAGTATCCAGTTATCGGATGTTTTCATCATCTGACAACACATGGGATCGGGGATAAGTCCCTGATTGCATGTGTTACCGCCGGTCCGAACTGCTGCTTATCCGGGATTATGGTTCCAGTACCTGATACCTGTGGTTATCGGGTCTAAACAACGCCGACATCGGGGATAATAGGATAACCCCTGGCAAATCTATTACCAGAGGTGAAGCACTGCTGCTAAAAGGGGTTATTCAGCAAGGATCACTAATTAGAAAATTCGCAAATTAAGCGAGTATCGAAATTCTGCATGTGAACCAGTTACATTGCGCGTGAGACATGGGAATTAGCGGCTGAAAATGCTAACAGATGTTTTACAAAAATACATACAAGGGGTGGTTGCGCTAAAAAAGGTAGATTCAGGTAGTCCAATGAATAAAGAAAATAAATGTATTTATTAATAAATAATAACACAAGTGCAGCAAGCGATGCGGTGCACTTTAAACTGTGTCCATGTCGACTGTGTTGACATTTGAGTAAAAAAACAGCAAAAAACCCTGTGTCGACCTTTTTACTGATGACCTAGACACTGTCGAACTAATGACCTGTCAAACTAGTGACCTGTCGAACTAATGACCTTTCCACCTAGAACCATGTCAACCTTTTCCCTTGTCGACCTAGACCCATGTCGACATTTTCCCATGTCAACCTAATGGTGTCGACCCAATAAATGTCGACCATCATGCTGTAGACCAAATGATCCCAACCCCCTGCATTGTCCTTCTCCTTTTGGGCCCAAAGGAATATTCTGCCCTAGTGGGTGTTATCTGTAGGTGTCCCTCAAACTACTACTTCCAGGTGGTAATTAGAGAGGTGGCATTCCTCCACAGATGGTTTTGAAAGTCTGGAAGAGATGTAGTGTGTGTTTGCAGGGCCTGATAGTGGATCCTGTGTACCAGGTATGAATGGCATCTGGGACCGGTGAGAGTCTGGAGATGTAAGAAGGCTCACTCTTAGCCGATATATTTCAGAGGAGGTGAGGTGAAGCAGTGATTCCTATGCACAAGAACTGGCATGTTTCGCTGCTCCTGCAGCTTTTTTAAGGGGAACACTGGGCAGCCCCTGACCTCTCCCTTCCTTCCCTCCTCCCTGTGTAGGCACACGGCACACGGCACACATTGCCAGCCACAGAAAGGACAGCCTCCAAATCAGGGCTGGGCAATTGCGGCCCTCCAGATGTTGATAAACTACACATCCCAGGATGCTTTGCATTAGTTTTGCTATGTGGCCATGCTGAAACTGATGCAAGGCATGCTGGGATGTGTAGTTCATCAACATCTGGAGGGCCGCAATTGCCCAGCCCTGCTCCAAATAGTGGTCAGGGCAGCCGAGAGGTATGCCGAGTCCCAGATTTTTTTGGAGGACGTGACCTAATCGCGGCAGGGGTGACCACAGCCCATGATTAGAGCACGCCCCCAAAATGTTTAGAGGGGTGCGAAAAAACACTCTAAAGTTAAGGGGTGGGGGTGTTATTGCCCCCACCCCTTCCTTCCTGTCAACGGCTTGCGCATAGAAAAAGTATCAGGAATTAATCGCAGGACAGCCTCGCACACCTTAAGGCCCAATTACATTAGAACGATTGTGCCCGATTTTGGACAATTCAGATGTTCCGGGCCAATATATCGTCTGGAAAGTGCCGCATCGTTTGTGTTTTCCATCTGATCCGATCTCATGTGCAGTCCCGTGAGAGTTGGATGGGAGCCTCTAGGTTGGTCGGATGGCACCTGTGATTTGTCGGAATCTGATGTAATCGGATGGAAAATGGAGTGCTTTTGGCGCATGTGATATATCATATGCGATATATTGCAGAAAGTATAGTACACATGCAATTTGGCCAGATAAATCTCATACAATTTATTGGACCAAATTGCATGCACAAAATGACACCAAAGTACCAAATTGGATGCAATCACTCCCGGGAAGGTCCAGGGGGAGCAATTTCAGCATCAGATATATCGTTCTTATGTAAGGGGCCCTTTACTTATGCATAGCGTAACACCCTTTGCTTGTGATAACAAGCAGCATACTGCCGCAAATTCCAGCAGATCAAACCAATATCTATCTACATGTTTATATCTAGATAGATCGATTGATTGATAGCAGTGAGTTTCCTCTTATCTGCATCCAGCAAACAGCATTATTCTATTATTTCCATGACAACTACCTAGCTCTTTCCACTCCCTCCAATCGCATGCCATGTCCCGCCCTTCCAATGATCGTCTCAGCCAATCTCTGCCTCGCTATTTCTAAGCGGCGGCTGATTATTGGTAGAGGGGCGGGTGCTGTTTTCAGTCCCTTGACCAATGAGGAAAAACGTTATGTCTCCGCTCGGTAACACGTGCAGCAGACCCGGAAGTAGGAAGCGAGTGTCCTAGAGCAGCGCGGGCTCTGTCTGGTGCTGAGGTGAGAGTGTGACTTGTAGTAGTGAGTGGTTGTTGCTTTGTGGTTGTGTAGTGATAACCTACCTCATCACACCCTACAGGAGGCGGAGCTCTCTTTGCTTTACTCTTTGGCAGGCTGAGCTGTGTCCACACAGAAGTTGTGGAACTGCAACACCCAGCATGCCCGGGCTGGATCAATTCTTAGACCCTAGCCTGATCTCACGTTAAAAATGGAGTAGCAGGCAGGATGACAAAGTGCCGACCATGTACACTGAATATAGGACCATAGACAATGAGAGCAGCAATTCCAAGGAAACGACATAGTTCGATTAGTGATAGTTTATGCACGGTGCTATGCGACTGCCATGGAAACCACAGTCAAGTGGCACATAATGTAGTGATGCAAATTGTGTCACTAAGCAAATATTGTTCCTGGTTATCTTTGTAAGGATATCTGTTCAGACAGTAGAGTTTTAGCTGCTAGAGGTTGCTCCACATACAAACACAGCGCTCCCTAGGTCTTCAGGACACTGATCTCGGTTCTCATCCTATCTATTAGGCTCCTTCAGGCATTGTTTCTGCTTTCTCTGTCTGCTGTTGAGTACCACAAGGTTCATTGATAGGGCAGCTGCTATTCTCCACATATGCTGCATATATTGTAATAAGAAATAAGCTTCTTTGGATGGGTTGGGTAAGGAATACTGGCAGTTAGGAGGATGCCAGAAATCACAATGCTGACCCTAGCATCCCGCTGTCCTAATCCCAACAGAAAAGAGCAAAGAAACCAAATGTAATTGTCCCATGGATGGGTGTGGGCATGTTGGGAGAGCCGGTAAATACCCCAGAGCTGCCGGTGATCATGAATAAATGCACATCTGTCAGTGTAGGAAGGGGAGCCAGGGAGAACTGGGCACGCCCTCAAACTGACGATGGCAGGTGTTGTGCCATGAGACCACGCCCCGTTAACATGAAGTGCCACCCCCTCTCAAACTAATCCCAACTATCCTCACAGACAATTTCTAACCTTGCCTTCACGCAACCTAAACACCCCCCTCCCATGTGTATCCTAACTCACCCCAGCACACTTATGATCGGGATTCCAGCATCTGCATCTTCCCTGTGCTAATGACACTCAAATTTACCTAGTGTTCCTTCTAGCACCTTTCAAAATCAGTGCAGTTCCTCTTTCCCGCTTCAGGTGGCGCTGTCTGCTTTGTGCTTCCAGTACAGTTTGGTCTATATTGAGATGCAGACCACACTGTGCTACAAACACCACAGCAGAAAGTGACACCCCAGGCAGGGAAGAGGAACTGCACATATTTTGAAAGGTGCAGGGTGCTAGAAGGAAAGCTATTTCCTTATCCTGTATGCTTAGTGTTCATTCTAGCACCCTCCATATTTAAAAATTTAAAAACCCATGCAGTTCCTCTTCCCTGCCTGGGGTGTCGCTGTCTGCTGTAGTGCTTCTAGCACAGTAGGGTCTGAATATCAGCACTGATATGCAAACCAGACCTGTGCTAGAAACACCACAGCAGACCGCGACACCCCAGGCAGGGAAGGGGAACTGCATAGGTTTTCAAAGATGGCTGGTGCTAGAATGAACAATATATGCTTTTACACAGTGTAATTCGGTGACAGATGACTGCATTAATATATGTGTGCAGATCTTAACCGTTAGCATATAGTAAACTATTTCATTCCGTTTCTTGTAGTGCTGGAAATTTGGGACTTCTCAGAGATTGTGCACTCCAAAATAAAACAAACAAAAAAGAAAGAAATTGCATCATTGTCACTGGTGTTATAATGATGTCAGATCTGACATATTAGAATTTTTTTTCCAGGTTTAAGCCCCTCATGCACTATGCAACTTCTCCAAGGGGAGTTTGCATGCGATTCCTCTTGAACCACCTGGAAACTTCCCGGGCGGTAGGATCACATACAATATATAGTATGTGGTTATTTTGTGTGTTCTATATTGTATGCATTCCCATTCCCCGCTGCCAGGAGGCTGTCCAAGTTGGAGGCTGGATGTGCAGCACGTCTGATTTCCTACGGATCCAATACGCACAGGGCTGTGCATCAGATGGTGTGTCACACACGTATGATTTGGACATGTTCACCAGATTAATCACCCAAGTGTAGGAATTGGGTGAAAAGTGTCTAAATCTCACTAGTGTACTGTATGACTAGCTTCAGTTTGGGGAGAATTATACCCCTTTCACACTTGCAGAGCTGGGTCATACCCGGGAATGTGTTCCAGGATGCTTCCTGGGACTCTACCCGGGAATGTACCCTTTCACACTGCACTCAGACCTGGGATCGACCCGGGACAGCGCCATTCACGCTGATCCCAGGAAATCCCTGCAAATACATATGCATGTAATTAGAAATGGACTCCAGGGCTCTGAAAGATGACCTCAGCATTTGTGAGCCCAAGAAAGCTCCAATCAGCAGCCTTTTTTAAAGTCCCGGGTACGGGACCATTCACACTGACCGCATCCCGGGTCGATTCCGGAATCTACCCAGGTCAGGACCTGGGTAAAAATCCCGGGATGTTCATCCCGGGATATTCTTTAAAGACCCTTTCACACTGAGCTAAATCCCGGGTTGATGCGCGGTCATGTGCAAAAACCCGGGATATTTTTGCAAGTGTGAAAGGGGTATAAGCAGATGGCTCTTAATACTTGAAAGTTGAAATAGTAATAGGTTTTATTTTTTGGTAATAAGTTTCTTTTGGTATGTGATGCACTTTTCATTTCACTCCTTGTTTTGCATGATCTTTTCTAGTGGAATTCACAATGATCACTCCTGCGTTTGACATCAGTCAGGACTCAGACTTCCTCATTATAACCATTAAAGTTCCCTATGCCAGAGTGTCAGAGTTTGACATTTACATTGACGGAGATGACTTCAAATTCTATGCCAAGCCTTATTTTCTAAGGTAACAGAACGGTTTGCGCCTAAAGAAATTGGCCTGGAGCATATTCAACTGCGGCTTATTGCCTGTCACTTTAGACAATGTTTTTATAGTCTTGCAATACAGAAATCATTGGTGAACGCAGTGTGATGCTCTCCCAATCGGATCGGTAGTTGAATTCCCCCCTTATTTTGTAAACACATTATGGGGCTTTTTTAAAAATGATTAATTATGATGTTTTAGACCTGATAAATGTTATATCTTCTGATAAATGTTATATCTTTTTGCCGCTTGTAATGGCAATAACAAATTAAGGTTTGAAGAAGCACATTCAGAAACCGACGCTCTGATAGGAGCCTGACCCCGTGCTACTGTGCATGCTCAGTCATTGCTTCACACATGAGCGAGCAGCCATTGTCGGAGAGGGATCCAACAAATCCCTCTCCAGACAAATGTTGCAGTTTGTAGCCTATAGGCATTAGTTATAAGGGGCCAGATGTACTAAGCTTGACAAGTGATACACCATCACCATCATTTTGTATGAGGGTAGGTCTGTGTTCCACTAGGTACTGTAATGAGTCTTTCTGCTTATAAAGTCTCTTTGCTTGTGCATGCAGGCTGACGCTGCCTGGAAGGATTGTGGAAGATGGAAGACAGAAAGCCACGTATAACGCTGATGATGGTAAGTCACATTGGTCCACATAAAAGTCTGCATTGCAGAGTTCAGATTATTGGTGATATGAGTTGTGCTTGTTATCTGTCTCCTAGTTTGCCATATTTGAAGGGTAGAATCTGTCTACCAGTGGTGGAATTAGTGAGTAGTGGGTCCAGGTGCAAAAAAATGCTTTGGGGGATGCGGTGATTTGGACTACAGCATGGTCGACATGGATCTAGGTCGACATGGATCTAGGTCGAAAGGTCATTCGTTCGAAAGGTCATTAGCTCGACAGTCAAAAGGTCGACATGGGTTTTTTTACTGTTTTTTTGTGCCGACAGGCGGTATTTCATGCCCTACCATCCACTAGGGCGTGGTGGGAGAATCAAATAATGTGCCGAGCGCAGTGAGGCACCGTGCCCGACATATTGCGAGGGAATGCGGTGCACTTTAAACTGTGTCCATGTCAACTGTTTTGACATTCAGGTAGAAAAACAGTGAAAAACCCCATGTCGACCTTTTGACTGTCGACCTAGACCAGGCATGTCCAAACTGTGGCCCTCCAGCTGTTGTGAAACTACACACCCCAGCATGCCTTGCCAGAGTCTTAGCATTCCCTAATAGCGAAACTGTGGCAAGGCATGATGGGACTTGTAGTTTCACAACAGCTGGAGGGCTGTAGTTTGGACATGCCTGACCTAGACGTTGTCGAACTACTGACCTGTTGATCTAATGACCTTTCGACCTTTTCCCATGTCGACCTAATGACCATCATGCTGTAGACCAAATGATCCCAACCCCTATTAAGTTACATATTACAAAACTGCACTGCACAGCTCTTAGATCTTATATGCTGCACTACATCACTACACTGAAATCACCTTATATGCTGCACTACATCACTACCCTAAATCGCCTTATATGCTGCCGCTACATCAGTACAATACATCCCCTTTTATATGCTGCATTACACTACATCCACATAAATGCGGCACTACATCACTACACTACATCCACATAAATGCGGCACTACATCACAACACTACATCCACATAAATGCGGCACTACATCACTACACTACATCCACATAAATGCGGCACTGCATCACTACACTACATCCACATAAATGCGGCACTGCATCACTACACTACATCCACATAAATGCGGCACTACATCACTTCACTGCATACATACCTACACTACATCCTCTTATACTCTGCACTACATCACTATCCTACACTACATCACCCCTATATATACTGTACAACATCACTAGACTATATCCCCTTATACGCCGCACTACATCACTACACTACATCCACCTAAATGCTGCACTACATCACTTCACTACATCCCCTTATATGCTGCATACATCCCTACATTACATCCCGTTATACGCTGCACTACATCACTACACTACATCCCCCTATATTCTGCACAACATCGCTATACTACATTCCCTTATAAGCTGCACTACATCACTACAGTACATCCCCTTGTACGCTACACTACATCTCTTAATATGCTGAATTACATCACAACACTACATACTTTTATACGCTGAACTACATCACTACACTACATCCCCTTTTATATACTACACTGCATCCCTTTATATGTTGAACTAAATTACTCCACTACATCACCTTATATGCTTAACTAAATCACTGCATCCCCTTGTATGCTGAACTACATACCCTTACACGTTGCACTACATCACTACACTGCACTAAATCACGTTTTCCCCACAATAACAGAACATCTGTCTAGCTCCTCTGTCCTCTGGAGCAGCAGACAAGGTAGAAGGAGGCCGCAGGGAAGAGTGGAGGGTCCGTGGATCTGATCCTCTGAAATGGAAAGAGCAAATGAGGGGGGCAGGCCTGGTCCTCGGTAGAGGTCAGATTAGAATATAGGGCAGCAAGTTAGAGGGGTACAGTAGTTCTACCATCACTTTCTACCTTCTATCACTGGCTAGGTTCAGAAGGTAGAGCTTGATGGACTTTCTGCAGACAGATTGGTGAAATCACATACAGGGGTTTGGCTAGTGACGTCAGGGAGTATTGCAGGTGACATAACGTATATGCTTATTTATGCTTGTGGTAGAAGAAATAATAATTGATCATACTTGCTTTGATCTTGCACATAAGAAATGAAGTTGCATGTCCTATGATATCTCTGTGCTGTTGTTATATTTGTGTGTAATGTTGTTCTTCTCTCAGGTATTTTCACTGTCCGCGTGCCCAAAGAGACCCCAGGACAGCATTTTGAGGACCTGAACCTCTTAACGTCCCTTTTAGCACCTAAAGGAGCGAGAACGTCTAAACGTCTCATCGAAGAGCTGGGTGAGAAGGGTCTAAAACATTCATACATTTATCCCTACAGCTATTTATCCCATGAGATTATGGGGTGAGATATTGAACACATCACAGTGGAAATGCATTGTTTCATGCAGAGATTAGCAATGCGAACCCATAGGCTGGGTATAACCCCGGCCTCACCATAAACCTATGTTATACATTCCCTTTGCCAGCGCTGTTGGGTTCTCTTCTGTATCCCTGCTGCAAACTTGTCCGGTCTCCGTCGTGGCAGTGGGAACCATGGTGTGAAAGCTTTAATACGTTGTTTGGCAATTCCATATTGAATCCACAGCCGCTTATTTCCAGCAGTTTATATCGGTTGTCAGAGTTGTACAGGTTGTCAGGTGCTCAGCAGGAATGCGTACTTATGTTCTACATTAGTGCTGGAGCTTAGTATGTCTGGGTAGCCTTTATTACAGCAATAGCCTCCCACAGCACTTACTGTCCCACTCCACAGGATGGAGCAGGAGACAGGAGCAGCCCAAGATATTAATATAAAAGTTTAAAAAGTGCCTCAAAGGTCATTCAAGAGAATGTAAAGCAACCGTTTCCGGATATTACAGTTCTGTATCATGTGTATTATTAGGATGACTTATACTCCTGAAGCCATTTTCTGCCTTCTCTAAATAAGCAGGTAGAGTAACAGGCATCCAGATTTGCCCAGCAGGAGTGCACTATGTAGCGGGTCTCTGATGTCTCAGCAGCTCAGATGAGTGCAGTCACGGCTTTGTGATATGTATCAGATAACCGCTATGGTGGCATTTGGATTAACTTTGGAAAACATCGTAAACTTACATTTTGGGGCTTGGAGGTACTTTTAACGATGGGTTTCAATGTATTACTTGGTTTTATCGGGTGGCGCTCCGATGGTCAGTAAAGTGACATCGGAATCCCGACTGTTAAATGCCCGACAGTCAGGATCCCAACTGACAGTGGCTATTCTCCCTCGTGGGAATCCACGACACTCATAGAGGGATAATAGAACCTGTGGTGAGCCACTGAGCCCGCAAGAGGCATCTTAGCCCCCCCATCGGAGTTCCGGGGGCCTGGATTCCAATGTCTGTATACTGACCATCGGAATCTCCACTGTCTCAGCGTCATACCACACCTGTTATCACCTTTTCTTGGAATCTTCTTGACGCCTAAAATATATCTTGAATCGTTTGTCCTCTAACATGTTCATTAATAACTATTTAGTACTATTCACTATTATTTTTTTAATACAGTAAAGTTCAAACACTGATACCCATTTCACACCAGAAAATTCAGGAACCCACCCAAAAATACGGCCCAGGGATCATGCCGGGGCATTCCTGGGTTGGCCCCTTTCAAACCAGAAAAGTCCTTGCATTTTCTGGTGTGGGATGGCGGTGGAGGTGGGCAGGAGGTGGGACTGCGGCAGAATGGCGGCGGAGAGTATTCACCCCAGGTTGCCGGTCCTCAGTGCAGGCCAGGGATCCACACAGATGGCGGGCGCAGATGACGCAGCTGCACTGAGGGCGCCATCTTCATACGTTGCCTGTCCTGTCATCTGCGCCCGCCGCCTGTGTGGATCCCCGGCCTGACCGTACGCACCGAGGACCGGCAACCCGGGTGAGTACCACTACCCCTTTCAAACCGGCCAGGACCCCGGGTTGAACTCTGTAACAACCCTGCTCCATAGCAGGGTTGAAATCCCGCGAAACTTTCCAGGGATTTTGGCCCGGGAACCTTACACACCAGCGCTAGTCGCGGGTTGTTCCCAGGCCCAACCTGGGAATTTAGGCTGGTGTGAAAGGGGTAAAAGTAGTTAATTTACTGTGTACTTTGTTGCCATTGCTTTGTAACGCACAGAGAAGGTGTCATCCTGTATTTGTCCTATCAGTGCGTAATGGTGAGTAATCCCTGCAGAGCGCTATTAGCACTTCCACCAGCACCTCAGACGCCGCATCTTCCATTCAGTTAGTCATTTTCTTATCTTCCCTGCTGTGAATATACTGCAGCATGATGTGAGCCCAGCACTCTCCTAGGCCCCCCACCCCGTCTGCATCTCTGTATACAGCCAACACGCAGAGACCGTCCTGTTTGTTGTAAGCATCTGATTTTCATGCACATTAATTCTGGTGATTGCTTTGCTATGCGTGGATTTTAGAAGCGGTGTGCGACCGAGTGATTGATAAGCGGGTTGAGAGAACGTGTCTGAAACGGCGTCTTTGCAGAGAATAAAGCAGCGCTGTTAAAATGAGTGATTGTGTAGCGTGGTGCCTTATAGGATGACTTCAGTGCGGCAGGCAGACCAAGTGCAGGTCTCCCCTCCTTTGTCATAACCAGCCTGACAGCGCTGCGCTGTGACGCAGACAGATTTTCTGACGTATGCTGCCTATTCGCACATTTACCGTCATGGGACTAGTATAGTGCACAGCGTGCTAGGCTGGTGATCAACAATGCACTTATGATACACTGGTCTCCCCAGGGTCACATTTGGGTATAGGGGTTTTGGGCAGGAACAATGACCAATGATTGCAATAAATGACAGGGCTTCAGAGAACCTGGATGCCGGTCTCCAATGCTCTTGCATTGGTCCCTAAAGAAGATTCCATTCCTACAGGAATAATTCAGGAGCTCAAACCAAAAGCACCGCTTGGCACACATCACAGAACTGAAAATGTCTACACAGAGATATGTGGCCCTAGGAGTGCAGCAAAATACCTGAAGGGATGAAGCCAAACCTTAGACCTCAACAACTGTCAGTAGAATTGTAAGAAGCGACAGTTACGAATATTGACAATATATAGATATTTACAGTCATAACGTCGACGGTCTTAAAATAATAACCGTTGCTGCTGAAAGCAGTCATCTCAGATGGAGACGGTTGCTAGGTCGACAAGAGCATTGGTTGACAATGGGAAGGTTGACGGTGAAAAGGTAGACATGAGTTTTTTGCATTTTTTTTTTTACTTGTGCCGACAGACGGTATTTCAGGGGTCCTGCCTCCCTAGGGACATCAAACTCTGGGACGGTCTTACAGCCTCCTTATGAATTGATTTGCCCTCTGGTGGTTGTGATGTCCAGATGTAAAATAACTGTCACCTCTGTGGGGCGGTTTGCAATAATTATGGTAAGATCCATCCTCCTTTATTAGGCCCATACACTGTGCGATTGTTTTATGTGTTTTGAATTTTTAAGTTCAAAACGCGTTGCTTGTAGTTCAAATTGCATCGTGTTTCAGTGGGGCCTGCGATGCGTGCTCCTGCGTACTTTATATTGCATAGTACAGTAAGTATGTGCAGTCAGTGCTTTCTGTACTACATCTTATCACATCACTGTTGTGGCACATTCTATACGATATGAACTAATTACATAATGTAGTTTAGTCCAAATTGTATTCAGTTCAAATGGCATATAGTACAATTGTAATCACATAACAATGAGGTTAAAATTGCATAGCATCACATAGCACTGAAGTTCAAATTGTACAGCATTCATTGTATAGTTCAAATCACACCTACAACACATGGCACTGTGTATGGGCACCTTAAGCCAGAGAAATGCCTTAGGGCTGAAATGCATTGGCCGACCACCCTTTGCAGTAAAGATCTGGAATTACCTGCTAGAAAGGTTGTGATGGCGGATTCACTTAATATATATATAAGAAAGGGTTGAATCAATTTTTAGTGGAGAAAGACATCTGGGGACACAATAATTAATTATAATGCATAGTGGGAGGTCCAGTAGGGTAAATATCTAGTGTTCATTTTAGTACCCCACAGCTTTTAAAATCCATGCAGTTCCTTTTCCCTGCCTTGGGTGTCGCTGTCTACTAGGGTTTTTATCACATGGTGGCCTGTTTCTCAGTACAGACCAGACGTTGGGCAGTATTCAATGACATTTCTCACTATGTGCGGTGAATCCTGTTTGGGATTCTCTCCCTCTCTCTCTCCCTCTCTCTCTCTCCCTCTCTCTCTCCCTCTCTCTCTCCCTCTTCAACGCCGCAGGGGCTCGCTGCCCCTGATGGTGATTGGAGCTGGGGGACGGTGGCAGGGAGATGGAAGCCTCCCTGCCTGCGCCGGAATGTGTGGGGGGGAAGGAGGGCTCCCGGGGACACAGGCAGCACAAGCTGCCCCCCAGGAGAGCTGGCAGGGGCACGGTGGAGGGAGCTGCTGCACTGGTCCCGCTCGTGCATATGTAATGAGCGGCACCAGTGTGCAGTGAATATCTAATGAGCGGCTCCCCACCCCTGCTGGCATCCTGTGTTAAAAAATTAAATATATATTCCTGTGCTGCAAGCACATAAATGAAAATAGCCCCTTCACAGAATAAAATTACTGATTTTTTTGACACCAAAAAAACAAACAAACAAAAAAAAACCTTTATTTTAAAAGATCACATTCCAGTTCACCTTAAAAAAGATGGCGATTGCTAAACGGTGACACACGGAGAAAATCACATTTGAAAGCAATTCGCCATCCTAGCATTGAATACACTCATGTCGAATCACATTGAAAAACCCATTGAAAAACAACAGCGAATTGCAGCGAGCATGAAACGGAGAACTGGCCGGCATTCAGTGGTCGCTTTCGCAGAGAGTGATAACAGCCCGATTCACCGAAAAAAAAATAATGGTGAATCGAGAGCATTAAATATTGACCTTTACCAGAAATGCCAAAAGCAGACAGCGACACCTTAGGCAGGGAGGAGGAACTGCATGGGGCTCAGGGAATGCTAGAGGTAGGATAATAGTATAAACAGGTTGAACTCAATAGACTTATGTCTTTTTTTTTTTTTTTTCTTCAACATCACAAACTACGTTACTATTTAATCACGCAGCTTATTTTCTTCTAACTTCACAAATTTCTTGTTTTCAGGATCCTCCAATCAGGGTCCTGAGGACAGTGACCATGAAGAGGACTTTGATTGGCAAATAGACCAGACTCCTTTTGAAGAACTTCCCACCAGTGCCCTTCATTTACAGTGCAGTTATGGTTTCGGGAATTTAAGTGTCGGGGTCTTCGGGCGTCTGCAGGTAAGGGAATTCTCCAATGAAAATGCACAGTAGTAGTCTACGAGATCAGCGGCTTTTCTAAAAACATTACTCTAAAGATCATAGAGGATGTTTAACCGTGGATGACCTCACGGGGGTGACAATTATTTCACTTATGAGTCACGGGCTGTGATTGAAAACAACAGCAGCTGATTGGTTGGTACTTTATTTCTCTAGACTTCAACTCTGTCCAAAGTTTGATATATCATCCCCCAGAATCATTGATTCTTGGGTCTTGCCAGGACATACGGGGACAGCTCAGAAGGGACGCTATGGTAGTTGTGTGTCAGTGCTGTGCATCCATCGCTTTGGGTTCTAAATAAATGATTTTTCCAGCTTGAGGCTGACTCTGAGCAAAGCCAAAGGAGCACATTACTCGTCACCAAAGACATTAGTGTTGTAGGTGGGGCAGATGTACAAAATACACAGAAGAGTTGGGAGGAGAGTGTCCTAGCTGTACTTTATATGGCAGTGGGAATAATAAAGCTGTGCTGTATTTGTGGGCTACATGGAGAAGTAGCCACTATTTACTCTGCATGCAAAATAAATAACTGGATTTGTACCTGTTGCATTGCAGCATGGTTTGTCCAGGAATACAGTTATACCCCAACTCTCTCAGTTATATTCTACTCTCACCCCTCGTCACCCCCTTCTCACCATTCATTACCAACCCCTCTCACCATGCACCAACCCCCTCTCACCCTGTATCTTCTAATTCCGTTGCATAATGTGAAGTATAGCTTTTTTTTTTTACTCATTCTGTGTGGCATTTTGTGAATTTTGGATCATTCCACGTGTCATAATGTGAATATTGGCTCATACTGTGTGGCATAAGGTGTACAGGATTTTCGATAGAAAAAGTTTCCCTCTTGTTATGGTGCATAATGTGTTCAAGGGAGGTGGCCCATACTCAGTGTCCCACGGCGGGGGGGGGGGGGGACGACGACAGTTGGAAGACCCCCTGTCTCTATCTCCCCAGCCCCACAAGCTGCAGAATAGACGCTGTCTGCATGTGCCTATTCTGCAGCCTGAGGGGCTGGGGACATAGCCAGCAGCTCAGAGAGCCACTAGCCATGTACCCACAGCAGCAAAAAATTGGGCATGGCCTCACTGAAATAGGCCACCCCCCCCCAAGGGCTGCTTCAAGATATTTCCCGGGCTGGTTTTAATTCCCAATCCGCCCCTGCCTGTAGCGCCTCACTCTGGGGAGCTTTGGTACCCTGTAGCGCCTCTCTCCGGGGAGCTTGGTAGCCTGTAGCGCCTCCTCTGTGGGGCGCTTGCGACCCTGTAGCGTCTCCTCTCTGGGGCGCTTGTGACCCTGTGGCGTCTCCTCTCTGGGGCACTTGCGACCCTGTGGCGCCTCCTTTCTGGGGCTCTTGCGACCTTGTGGCGCCTCCGCTCTTGGGGCGCTCGTGCCCCTTTGGCGCCTCCGCTCTTGGGGCGCTCGCGACCCTGTGGCGCCTCGGCTCTTGGGGCGCTCGCGACCCTGTGGCGCCTCGGCTCTTGGGGCGCTCGCGACCCTGTGGCGCCTCGGGGAGATTGGTGATAAAAAGGAAAGAAAACTCTCTGATTGCAGCACAATAGTTGCACTTTTCATGGTGAATTTAAGGCAATCTGAGTCCAGAGGCTTCAGTGAGTGCCGGCTATAACCAGCTTTAGGTGTATTTTCCGTGTGACTGGCTGTGCGCTGTGTAAGTACAGAGCACCCCACTGTATGTCCGTGCATATTGGCTTAGAGGCATGCTGTAAGTGCGGATGTGAGGGAGAGAGCGGTCGTGGCTCCATTCCTGATTTGTAGCATCCTTTTTATTAGATCAGAGCCCTGCTGGTACTGTGTATTTCCTGGTAGTCAATTTACTATGATTTGCAATTAACACAGTTGTGAACTATAATAAGACTCTGACTTTTTATGAGCCGTATAATGGTTACCTCTCTAGAAAGAGATTCGTGTAAAGATTCCAATTCTGGCGTTATTTTCTGCTTCTGTGTACAGTTACTCTCTTATGTAAGTATACAGCTGCGTCGCATTCACGCTCATGTTACATGTACCTCTGCTACAGAACCTCCAGTGAATTGTATTAAACACAGCCGGGCTGCAATTCACTTGCTAAAGCAGTAAAACCACTTAGGAGTGCAAGTAAATCACTCCGGAATACAGACAATTTTGTCTCTGTCGGAGGTTTATATATCCCAGTCAAAAGCCATTTGATACGCCTGCATTCAGTAACCTAATAATAAAGAATAAGATTCGAGCTCCAAAGAATTCTACATAAAGATACTTTCTCTGCACAGCGAGTCTTGGAAAAATTGTAATACACTGCCCCTAGTGGTTATATTGTAATATAACATTGTAGCATACATGCTAGTCTGGACGTAGGCAACCTGTGGCTCTGCAGCTGTTGGGGAAACTATCCCAGCATGCCGTGCCACAGTTTTAGCGTTCTCTAATAGCAAAACTGTGGCAGCTGCAGGTGGAGATACGATGGATGCGTGCTGTCCTACAGGTCTGTCTTGTATATAACTATAAAGCTCTAATAGGATACAGTGGGTGTTTGAGAGACACATCCGTGTAAATTCCAGGCCACCTGTGGATCTGTAAAACGAGTCGGTTAGGAATGAATGCAGCACATGTTTGAAAATGTGACCGTTCTACCCCTTTCACTCCGCACAAATAACCCGAGGCCGACCTGGGTTACTGTGCGGCAATCCAACCCGGGTTAAATGAAGGGCTTTACATGGGTTGGACTCCGGCTGCTGTGCAGTATGAACAGGTAACCCAGGTCCTGTTCGCGCTATCGTGAGGAGGCAGAGTCTGCTCCAAGTGCTGCCCCCGATCTGACCCGGCCTTCCCGATGTCATCAGCGACCCGGCTTATTGCTGGGTCGATGTGGGAGCTTCAGCTCTCAAATACCAGATCGCTCTTGGGACGGACAGTGTCAAAATCCTGGGTGCAACCCGGGATTTGCGACGTGAAAGGGATATTAGTAATGACAGCACCTGTGCACCAGTTCGGGGGTCTATAAAACAAGAACTGCGGGTAGATCTCGTGGACTGGTATGGAGACCCCAGGCCTAAGCTAAATGACCCCTGTTTGTAGGTCATTGTTTGCAGTCTACATACATTATGATCTTTACATTTTATGATTGATTGTTTTGCCTTCAGTATCTTTGTTAAGTGGTTATACAAGAGATTGGGATATCAAGGGCTTTGCACGTAGCTGTTTGTCACTTAGCGTTTTTAGAGTATTTGTGATTTGTTTGTCTATACGTTCGCTTTCTTCCCATCAGCCTTGCTGTTTCCACCTGTATAACACACTGCACTCTGCTCTTTCAGGAGGAACTGACTGATGTTATTGACTTGAGAGATCCAGACGTCACCCCGGCCTCTGAGCGAACACACAGGCGTCTGGCAGCCGAAAAGGCCAAGTTTGACCCCGATCATTACCTGTAAGTGCCTTTTAATGTCTGCTAGACAGCACATTCCCCAGTAGGATTGACAGCACTCTGTGGCCGTCTCTGGATTTGTTCCTTAAAGATCTGGTGTTTGACTGTTTTTTTTTTACTATTTTGTTGTTTGAATATCCTTGTAATATATATATATATATATATAGAGAGAGAGAGAAAAACACTATTGTTGATTCGCTGCCCAAAAAATAATAATCTTGTAAAATGTAAATGGGCTGCTCACAGAGGAATGGACAGGTTTATATGTGCGCATCTGCAAACCTTTCACGCATATGGTCCTGGTTCCGGTCTGGTTGTAGTAGCGATGCGCGCTGCAAAGTACTGATGTTCGGTACTTTACATGTATGCCGGACCTGTGATGCGCATGTGCAACACAAGTCTGCAACAGACTACGCAGGAAGCGCTGTGTCGCGGGAAGGGGCCGGCATGACCTTTGTTTCCCAAATCGAAGGGATGGGGCCAGGATCTCTGTCTGTGGAAAGAGATTTCCTTTGTTGGTTCTGATGATCCGATCCAGCGTCCCAGCATCCAGCTCGGATCAGTAATGCATGCAGGAGACGTGCTGCTGCACTACTGTATTGTGATTGCAACATCAACCACATCTGAATGAGGCCTGTTACTTCATGTTCGTTCATCTAGGCCAGGGTTGGGGAACCTTTTTTGTTTTAAGGGCCGTTTACATTGTGTAAAAAAACTCTGAGGGCCATATATATCTGGCACTTACAAATCCCAGGCTCCCAGCTTCACCCATGCTGTCACATGCTGCTGCTGCTGAAGTCTCCACTCGCGAGATCTCCCGACCTCTCGCGACAACTCGCCATACCTTGAAGCCTGGGCAAACCGGGGGGGGCCATTTAACCTGGCTGCACGGGCCGTATGCGGCCCGCGAGCCGGAGGTTCCCCACCGCTGATCGAGGCCATGTATTCATGTCTTCAAATAGATGGGCAGATTTATCTGGCCAGGTGAAGTGATAACGCACCAGCCAATCAGCTGTTTTTCAAATCCAGTATGTACCATGACAGGAGCTGATTCGTTTATGCTTTATCACTTTACCAGGCTTAAAAAATGTGACCCAAATTTGTTTACGGCAGTGGTCCCCAAGGTAGAACATAAATGGTTAAAATGACAGAATTCAGTTGCCTGTGATCCAACAGGGGTATGCTTAAAACATGGACTGCTAGGGTGCCTTGAGAGGCGAGTTTGGGAAACAGAGGCTTATTGTCTTTGCTCCCTAGTTATGAGCCTCTGCGTTGGTTACAGTAGTAAGTGGAAGATTCCGGTGTCAGGACAGGAAGTGAACTACTAAGCCGATATATAGACACTACTGAAACACACAGAAGCAATTTTAGAGTCAATTTGAAGATAGGCACAATGTATGTAGGCTGGCGGAGAATGCCCGCCTGCCCAGTGGAGGGTGAAGGGGTGAAATGTTGTTATAAGGCGCACTTATCGCACATTATAGTAAGGCTTTTTACATTGTCCAGGTGAAGGCAATTAAGCGAGTGTATGTGAGATGTGATGGTGTGTAATGATGTGTGTGTTAATAGAAAGCTATCTTTATCTTTGTGTATTAATTGGTATGATGTTATAGCTCTTGGCCTATGCTTCCTTTATTGGCACGTGGAGCTTGCTGCCTTCGCCTCCGGGCTCCATAGATGGAGATACCTGCTGACCTATTTAATCTGCTGCACGAATGACCTTTCACCCCGTCCCACCTTTCGGCCGTAGCTGATTCTCTTATTCTGTCACGCGCTGAACTCTTAATAAGTAATGTACAGTTCAGTGTAGAACACTGGGACAATGCTGGAGAGCGTGGTGGCTTTCCCTCTGACTCGGGCTGTTCAGAGTGGTGTGTGGGAGATGGGCATGGTCATCTTTGGATGGGTTTCTGTGTAGAAATGGTAGAATGTTTATAGTAATGATGATCCCTGAGCCCTGTACACCTGTGCTTAAGCACAGATCAGTGTCACACATGGGATGCACCGGTGATGAGTACCGAGCATTCTGTGCCAACCTGTGTTCTCTGCGGAGAACACGCAATGTGACTAGACTTCAACTGCATGCAGGCGATGGTGATGCCCGGGTGATATTTTTGTTTCTCAACACTTGAATCGCAGTTAGCACTACAGCTCGCGCTCTCTCGCTCGCTCTCACTCTCTCATACAACAGTAAATTATACTTATGGGATCTTGCTGGGAAGGAGCGGGCCAGTGACCACCAAGACCCACTGGAAGCTGCCAGCTGCTTGCAATGTATCCCACAGAAATGTCTTTCTATGAAGATGGAACATAAAAACTGAGCGTACTTTCATTTACGCCTCCTGCTCAGAACACCGAACATAAAAGTTCCTTTAATTTGTGCTGAGCAAATATTGGCATCCAGCGGTGTAGAGAACGTAGGAATAATGCTAATAAATAAGATCTAGAGGACGGCACAGATGTTCTAGCTGTTGGGCTTACGAGACTAATACGTAGGTCCTGAGAGGTTACCAGTCACTTTCCCCTAAACTGCTCCCCACAGCCTGGCCAGCGGCAACTACATACAGTATAAAGGGCAGAGGGGAGCTGCCGCACATGCCCAGTGATGTCAGATATTCCTACCAAGTCTGCTGTGTACAGATGGGTCATTGTTGCTGGTACATCGCCAGCCGCCCGTATCTGGCACTAGGTGCACGCGTCTTGCACGCTCACACATCCATTGCTGGGAATGGGGAGCTCAGGTGTGTCTGGCGCATGCGAACTACATCCCCGTGCCATGCGTGGCGCTAACCGTGGATCTGCGTGCTCACTCATCACACCAGACAGAGACTCTGGCACGTGGTTACCGTGATCATTGGGCCTGCATATGTCTGTGTTAAGCTGGGTACACGGTCAGTGACAGTCCCCCCCCTCCCCCCCCGCTCCGTACATGCAGTCACTGACGGACGACAGGGGGGTTGTTGACACACTGACCGATGTACGCGATGTATCAATACCGATATCATGCATATCGTTAGCGAAATATCGAACAGTATGTACCCAGCTTTAGGGGCAGCCTATAGCATGTCACACGGGCTGGTTACAATCAAGTACATTTGGAAGTATAAAGTTTGTAATTAGAACACAGAAACCGAATTGATTAAATAAATATATAAATATCAGATGAAAGGTCGCCATGGAGAATGTAACAGTATCTTTTATTTGCCGATTGGATGATTGAACCTGAACATGTAAGTTGTCAGATAGGGATGATAAAGGTAAAATATATTGATCTGCGGTAACCAGGCATCCACTGACCTCCGTCATCCAGTAATAATGTCTACCCGCATTTACTCCCTGCGTCATCTTATTATCTTTCCTCTCTATTGTCTTTTATCATCAGCCCCCCAGTATCCAAATAACACTCACCTTTATATATTCCCTTCAATCACACTCTCTCACATTGGCCTACAAAGGTCACACCCTGATACAGGTTTCGGTCAGGATCCAAACAGTCAGGAAACCGACAGTATGATCCTGAGGGAGGTAAGTACTGGGGTTGGGTTAGTGTTAGGCACTAGGGGAAGGGATAGGTTGTAGGGGAGGGGTGGGTTAGGCTTAGGCTGCAGGGGTGGGGTGGGTTAGGCCATAGGAGGGGTGTGTTAGGGTAAGGCACAAGGGAAAAGGTTAGGTTGCATGGGTGGGGTGGGCCTGGATATGTGAGGGGTGGGTTAGGGTTAGGCACTAGGGCAGGCATTCCCAACCACGGTCCTCAAGGCACACCAACAATGCAGGTTTTAGTGATATCCAGGCTTCAGCGCAGATGGTTTAATCAGAATCACTCAGGTACTAATTAATTCACCTGTGCTCAAGCCTGGATATCTACAAAACCTGCACTGTTGGTGTGCCTTGAGGACCGTGGTTGGTAATGCCTGCACTAGGGGAAGGGATTGGCTGCAGGGGTGGGGAGGATCAGGCTGTGGGAGGCGTGGTTGAGGCATTTAGGGGAAAGGTTAGGCTGCAGGGGTGGGGAGGGCGGGGTTAGGGTTAGGCACTAGGGGTAGGGTTAGGCTGCAGGGGTGGGGAGGGTCAGTCTATGGGAAGGGTTGGGTTATGCACTAGGAGAAGGGTTAGGCTGCAAGGGTGGGGAGGGTCAGGTTATGGGAGAAGTGGGTTAGGGTTAGGCTGCAGGGGTGGGGAAGGTCAGACTATGGGAGGGGTTGGGTTAGGCTGCAGAGATGGGGTGGGTTAGGTTATGGGAGGGGTGGGTTAGGGTTAGGCACTAGGGGAAGGGATTGGCTGCAGGGGTGGGGAGGGTCAGGCTGTGGGAGGGTGGGTTAGTGTTGGGCACTAGGGGAATGGTTAGACTGCAGGGGTGGGGAGGGTCAGGCTATGGGAGGGAGGGGGTGGGGGTTAGGGTATACATATTTTCCCTGGATGTGTCTAGATTCTGTCCCTCGTGATCCCACTGTCGGTCTTCTGACTGTCGGGATCCCGAATGATGGCATTTCGTAACCAACCCCCCGATACTACCGCATTACCCTCCAATCCATCCATAATTCACCTGTTTATTTTAAAGGCCCCTTCTCTTTCTTGCTGCTGAAAATGGTGACTCTGATGTGAACAGCTGCAGTCTTGGCAGGTGGACCCCTTATTCCTCATTACTTCTTCTGCAGCCAAGCCTCCTCCTAATACACTGTCAGCCACGCTTCTGCCTCATTCCCCTTTCTGTACGCCCCATTCCACCCCTCCATAAACCCGATCCCTCATTTTCCTTCTTTGACGACCTCCCCACCGTTCCTTGGCCCGATCGTCCCCACTCATCTATCTCCAGTCTCTCCTGTGACACTTCCCTCTGTGCTGCGCCCTTTCCTCTCATTCCGTCCTCCGCTTCTCTCTCTGTCCCTGTTATTCCATCTGTACCATTAAGTATGTTTATTTCATGTGTTCCTTCTTTGTTAATCTTCCGCCTTGCCTCCTGTCTTCCTCGTACCATCCCCCCCCCCCCTCCTCAGTGTCGCTATGGCTACAGTACTCTGCATTACTGTCGTATAAACCATGCACGCGGTCTTACGCTAATCTCTGCATACATCCCAAAGCCTCGCAGGGAACGCTGTCCATCCATCACTTACTGGGCTCCGGCCCAGCTCAGACATTCTGCACTAGGCTGCCTGGCTCACTATAATCTAGTTGATGAACACTAGAGGAATTCGCCACAGTTGCCGCTTACATCATTCATTCATCCACCAGCTGGAGCTGACTGCTTTGCCTCATACGCCGCGGCTGTCGCTTTTTATTTTCCCGCAACATGCCGCTGTCTGGCTATTAAGCAGGTCATTGCGAACTTGCTGCAGTACATATGGATGTTAGGTCGACACATATTAGTTCGACATGCATTGAGTCAACTGCTGAAGGACGACGCAGCTTAGATCGACACAGGAAATAGGTCAACGTGGCTAAGGTGGACCTGGTTGGACGGTCGACGCAAGCATTCGGTCGACAATGGCTGGGTCGACAGTCAAAAAGTCGACACGTTTTTCACGTTTTTGTTCTTGAGCCGACATGTGCCGACGGGCTGTATTTCATGCCGTACTGTCCGCTAGGACGTGGTGGGAGAACAGTATAGTGCCGGAAGCAGGGCGCACTTTGATCAGACTGACCTTTGAACTGTTGATCTTCCCATTGCCTACCTAATGCTTGTGTTGACCTTAGCCATGTCGACCTATTTCATGTGTCGACCTTTTACCGGTCAGTCTAATGTATGGCAAACTTCATAGTGTCCTAGCGACTGTATGCCGTGGTTTAGTTGGTCCACAATGTCTAAGTCGATGGCTAATTGTCGACAGTGACTAGGTCGGCACCTATAAATGGTCGACAAACCCTAGGTCGACATTGACAGAAGGTTGGTGCAAGCAAAATGTTGCCGTTGACTTGGTGGACGCTGAAAAGGTCTACACAAGTTTTTCACAGATTTTGTTGGTGTCTATGTCGACATGGACACCATAAAAATGTACCGCGGACCCTCGCTGCGGTCGCCATGCTTCAGGCGCGGTACCTCACTGTGCCCGGCGCACTATTATAATGTGATTCTATGGCCACTTGGATGGTAAAGTTTGCAGTCGGTCTAATCAAAAAAAAAAAAAAAAGCACGAAAAACTCATCTTTTCAGTGTCGACATGTCAGTGTTGACCTTTTTCTTGTGTCCACCTTTTATCTTTACACAGCAAATTTAGATATGTTTGGACACAGCCCCCTCATTGTTTTGCGGCTTGACCTAATGTACTCGCACTGGGCTTTCCCAGTGCTCCGGAGGCTGTTGTTTTGGCCCCCGTCTCATCGTTATTGCTCCTGCTGGGTGACTTCATCTGAGGGCGGCCACACCAAAATACCAGAGCAGTTTCGGTGTCACCCGATGCCATCTGCACCCCATAGTGGTGCCACTGGTCTAGCCCACGACATGCAAGTTTGTTGTTTGTGTGTGTGTGTGTGTGTGTGTAAAACCAGCAGTATAGACCATTCCGCTTCTGCTAACTATTCCTGACGGAGCGAATGTTTCTTTGTCTCTTCCAGCGCTGATCTCTTTGAGGATGATGCCATCCTACACTTGTTGAAGTTTAAGCCCTGGTGGGCAGCGGTAGAGCATGGAATAAGCAATTTATCGCTGGAAAACCAGGAGACGAAGGGTAAGACAATTTATACCATATAGGAGAAGAAGAAATGTATTCTGAACATTCCGTTATCTGTGTACGCTCTGCAAGGAGCGGTGATCTCACGGAACAGCTGCTGGATGATAAGAATCCCCCAGGAGAGTATAGTCAGACACACTGTTGAAAAGCAGAAACCTTTGCATCATACCGTAACTTCATAATGATGTTACAAGTCACTGCGAGAACTACAGATCATATCAGCAGAGCACTGAGAAACCCCAAGGTGACTTGCAGAACGCGAGGGGAATCAATGTATGAACTTCTGACATTCGGTTATGTAGACACTCTAGTAAGTGATATACTGATAACCGTGCTGGGCAACCTCAGGAAACCTTTATGGCGACAGGGAGATGGTGCCAAGAATCACACTTTACTAATTTTTTCTTGTTTGAAAACTAAAATTAATCTGATTTATGGTTTACAGGTTTTTTTTTTCTTATCTTTTAATATATGCATTCCAGTCGTGTTGGAAAGAGCCCACAAGCAGCTTCTGCTGAGTAAAGTTATATACAGCGTGCCTATATTCTGAATGTGACTGTGGCTGTATCGCCATACGGAATGCTACATTGCAGCATTTTCCAGGAAAACACTGTAACATCATTCCTTTTGCCGATACAGCCACAGTCTCACACAGAATATAGGCATGTTGCATATCATGTAAATTGGAAAAGGCTGTGTGTGCTTCATTTCACTTCGTTAAAATGCGCAAATAAGGGAAAAAGTCACAACAAATGGTCTGGTGCTACAGAATCGCACAGAGTTCACACGTTCTGTATAACGCGACTTGTATCACATGGACGATGGATGTATGTGTATACACTGGACGGTATTTAGATTTTGATGTTTTCGACCTCTGGGAACCAGAGAAATCGCAGAGATTATCGTCTAGCCTGAAACCAGCCTGATGATATTGCTTTTTAAAGCTCTAGTGTTTACTTGAAGGTGTAAACCTACTACACGCAGTAGGAGAGAGTTTTTAGAACTACTCTACGTATTTCGCCTGGATCAGACTTTATCTGATTTGAACACAAGTCAGCCCTATGTCTCTGTATATAGAGTACTACTGTATGTGTCTGGTGTCCTAGCCTTCATCATTATCAGCATTCACTCACACTATCTCTGCTCAGAAAACGGCTATAAGTAAGTGTACACACAGCTCTGCATAACCCACAATTTCCTTAACATGCCCTGCTACACTTAAGATCCATACACACTGGGCATGTATGGATAGCGATGACCGCTGTCATCGCTGAGGGGAAAGCACAGTCAACATGGCGCTATGCAAAGCTGTCCTCAAAGCCGCTCATCTGCTGGTATTACCAGCAGATGAACGGCTTTCCCGGCGATGATGCGGGAGCGCGCAGCAGCTCTCACCACCGGGACGTACACACTGGGCGGCTTTGAGCTGAAAGCCGCTCAAACTTGGTGTTTTGAGTAGCTTTCAGCTCAGAATCGCCCAGTGTGTATGGGCCTTTAGACCAAATGTAAATGGCCTGTTACAACCCAGTTACTCCTCTAGCGATGCGAGTTTGGGTGATTCTACATAGCACGTTGTGAAAACAGGCGAAATGCGTCAAACTCTGCATGGGAAGGTGATGGAGGCAGATTATCGCTTACAAATGATAATGGGAGAGATGGATCAAGCCGTCTAAAGAGTGTGGATGCAGCGTCTAACTACCATCTTATACAGGGCTGGGCAACACCGGCCGGTACTTGTGTATTATAGCGGCGCCCCCGATGTGCATCGCGCGATGTTTATATCGCGCCGCATGGCATGCGATGCAACACGATTTTTGCCCCCTATGCGATGAAAGATCGTATAAGCACCATAAAGGGTGCTTTTAAGCACCCTAATGGGTGCTTACAATGTGAAATGCACCCCCACGCCACCCCCCCACTATAAACGTGAACCCGAAGGGTGGCGAGCGCAGCGGTACGCGTCCTCCGACCTTTTCATACCTCCACTATCCACGTCGGCGTGGAGTTGAGAATAGAAAGTGTGGCGAGCGCAGCGAGCCACCGAGCTCGAAGCGTGGCGAGCGGACGCGGATACCTTCACAGGTATCGGAGTCCCCTCGCGGGCTTCACAGGTATCCGCGTCCCCTCGCAGGGCTCGCCATGCTTCGGGCTCAGTGGCCACACTTTCTATTCTCAACTCCACGCCGACGTGGATAGTGGGGGTTTGAAAAGGTCGGAGGACACGTACCGCCGCCCCTCGCGGGCTCGCTGCGCTCGCCACGCTTCGGGTTCATGTTTATAGTGGGGGGGTGGCGTGGGGGTGCATTTCACATTGTAAGCACCCATTAGGGTGCATATACAATGTTTAATCGCGTCGCATTGCATTGTATGGCATTGTATGCCATGTACAATGTCATACAATTTTAAAATTGTATGACATTGTACAGCATCGCGCGATATCGCGTCGCATCGCATACCATCGTATGCCTTATGGTATGCGATGCGATGGGCGCCGCCAAAATACACAAGTACCCACCGGCCCTCCAGATGTTAATGAACTACACATCCCAGGATGCTTTGCATTAGTTTTGCTATGTGGCCATGCTGAAACTGATGCAAGGCATGCTGGGCTGTGTAGTTCATCTGGAGGGCCGGTGTTGCCCAGCCCTGATCTTATAAAATGTACTTGATTGGTTCCTATGGCATCTTCTCTACATGTGTCGATTTCCTATCAACCCCCATCCTGTAACGGAGCAAAACAGACAATCGGGTATATGAATTGTCAAGACCCCTCCCCTGTGTGCTTCCCATCTGAATGCAGAGCGCATGGGGGAGGGGCCAAGACAGCACTGCTAGCCTGCTTTGAATAGTAGTTGTCCTGCTTTCTACACTCACACAGTTTGATAGAATATACATACCATCTGGTATTCTCAAACCAGCGGCGTAGCTACGTTTTGGGCGCCCCCCCCCCCCCGCCCATTCAAACCCCCCCCCAATCCCCCCGCAGCCTTACCTTTCGCGCTGGTCCCGGCGGCTCCGTTCTTCTGCTGAGGACCACCACAAAATGGCCGCCCCCATACAGCAGACAGTTTCAGAGAACTGTGTGCTATATGGGGGCGGCCATTTTGTGGTGGTCCTTAGCAGAAGAACGGAGCCGCCGGGACCAGCGAAATAGGTAAGCCTGCAGGGGATTGGGGGGAGGTGTAACTATAGCACCGCAGCCCCCGGCGCCCCCATATGCACAGCGCCCCCGCTGCGGTGCTATAGTTACGCCAGTGTCTCAAACATCTGTTTGATCTCTTTCATTGAACCGGTATAACATTTATTGCCAGCTAATGACTTTGCTAAGGCTGGAATATTACACCATGAAGACTGTAAAACAACATTACCATTGCACAATTTAGGGACACATTGGGGCACATTTCTGACCATAAGCTCCCCCCCCCCCCCCCCCCCAGTTACATTTACAGATAAAGAGAAGGAGCAGCTGCGGAAATTCACAAACAAGTCATATTTGCTGGACAAGAAAGCCGAGAAGCAGTCGTACCTGGGACTGATCGATCTCCTCCTGGCTTACTGCTACGAGGTTCGGGTTACTGAAGGAGAGAGAAATGTAAGTGGATTTTTTCTCTGACTGTGCTGTCTGGAGAACACTCCTGCCAGGAGGGTTCTGCTATAATAACCTGACATTGTGAGCGCGAGGCTCTCTCTCTCTGACAGGCCAGGCGCACAGACAAGGAGCGAGAAATAATCTGACAGGTGAAAAATGAGTCCCACTCGCTCGGAGGATAAGGCTGAAGGCTGATGTTAGGAGTGTTTCGCAGTAGATTTACCAGATAGTGAGCAGCAGTCCGCCCAGCCCAAGGTCTCAATCCTCCTTCTAAATTGAACAATGTCATGTAACAGAGAGAGATCTGTCGCACACAGATGTGTGCAGTGACGGTTCTGTACTGCGGACACATCGTCGTGACGGCGGAGGAGAGAGGCCTTTCATCCTCCGTAGAATCGTTTTATCCTTTTTAGAAGGTTTTTCTTTTTTTTTTCTGTGGGTGATGGATGCACTATTGGCTTATTTATTATGCTTCCGCACTGCTGATTGGACAACTGTAAACAGTAAGACCAATGCAGTCCGCAAAACTCTCTCATCTTGCTCTGCACCCGGCAGCGATGGGCAGGAGAGACGTTGTACCTGGCATAGAGGGGTAAACAGATGATTATTACAATTGTGGCACAATCCTCCCACCCCACCCCTATTTTGCAGCATACACTTGATGCCTAGCGAGCGGTTAAGCCCCGCCCAGCCGAATGACCCCGCCTCCCAGATCCCCTTGGTAGCATGTGAGGGCATCTGTTCACTAACACATCACCTCATTTGCTGACACTAGCAGGAGATATCATTCCATGATCGCTTATCGTGGGCGCGGACGTAATGTGACATCAGCCTCCCAACCCGAGCAAGCATCAGCCCACCTGCATTCCTAGGGGAACGCCTCGCAACACGTCCTGCAAATCTGAGTAAGGTCAGACTTAGTGCCACATGCCCTAAGCTTCAAAAGTGATTAAATGGAGAGTGATAAACAGCCAGCCAATCAGCTCCTGCCTGATATTTTTTAAACACAGTCTGTGACAGGAGCTGATTGGCTGGCTGTTTATCACCCTCCATTTTACCACTTTTGTTTTTTTTTAAACATAGTTCATCTGGCCCTTTTGCTGCAGTCACATGATTGATGGTCGCGATGTTCATCTTGAACTGTGATCACATTGCAGTTTTAGCAATCACAAATGCAGGCAGGGGTGTGTGTGTGTGTGTGTGTGCAGGCAGGGGTGTGTGTGTGTGTGTGTGCAGGCAGGGGTGTGTGTGTGTGTGCAGGCAGGGGTGTGTGTGTGTGCAGGCAGGGGTGTGTGTGTGTGCAGGCAGGGGTGGGGGGTGCAGGTAAGGGGTGGTGTGCACCTTCTCCTGCATTTGCATTGCTGAGGATCGCAGATGCTAAGCGGCTTGTCATATGCGATCTATGCCTAATCCGGCCCAGGGCCCTATTTCCAGCTTGGCTGCTTTGTAGAGGTAGGAAGGTAATGGCCATTCTTCTGACCATATGATCCCTTTAATGAACATCAATATGTCAGTGTTTTTTATATTGCAGGTAGAGTCTGCCTGGAATATAAGAAAATTAAGTGGAACCCTCAGCTGGTTTGAGGTGAGTAGTTTTTATTTATTAGTTATTCCAGTGGTTCCCAAACGATTTAGCATCACGGCACGCTAGATTATCAGAATATTTGTCACGGCACCCCTTGGTGCAAAGTTTTCTACCGAGAATTTCAGAAAACAATATTAAATGAAATAAGTTGTGCTTATATGTCATCCTTAGGTCCAGTTATGTGATGAGGGACATAATTCACTTCTGTTTATCCACATATTTAAAAACTGGAAGCCACAAGCAGGGATTTTGTCTATTACATTGACTATAAATAATTTGAATAGGTTCTGAAAACCAAACCTCGGCACCCCTGCAAGTGCTCCGAGGCACCCCAGGGAGCCTAGGCGCACAGGTTGGGAACCACTGAGTTATTCATTTATTAGCCCATAAGGTTCATTGTCTGCTAGTGTCCAAATAGTACTGTAGGTGTATGCCACACCTAACACTGTATTATCCATAAAGTACTGTAGGTGTATGCCACACCTAACACTGTATTATCCATAGAGTACTGTAGGTGTATGCCACACCTAACACTGTATTATCCATAGAGTACTGTAGGTGTATGCCACACCTAACGCTGTATTATCCAGAGAGTACTGTAAGTGTATGCCACACCTAACACTGTATTTTCCATAGAGTACTGTAGGTGTATGCCACACCTAACACTGTATTATCCATAAAGTACTGTAGGTGTATGCCACACCTAACACTGTATTATCCATAGAGTACTGTAGGTGTATGCCACACCTAACACCGTATTATCCAGATAGTACTGTAGGTGTATGCCACACCTAACACTGTATTATCCATAGAGTACTGTAGGTGTATGCCACACCTAACACTATTATCCATTGAGTACTTTAGGTGTATGCCACGCCTAACGCTGTATTATCCAGAGAGTACTGTAGGTGTATGCCACACCTAACACTGTATTATCCATAGAGTACTGTAGGTGTATGCCACACCTAACACCGTATTATCCAGAGAGTACTGTAGGTGTATGCCACACCTAACACTGTATTATCCAGAGAGTACTGTAGGTGTATGCCACACCTAACACTGTATTATCCAGATAGTACTGTAGGTGTATGCCACACCTAACACTGTATTATCCATAGAGTACTGTAGGTGTATGCCACACCTAACACTATTATCCATCGAGTACTTTAGGTGTATGCCACGCCTAACGCTGTATTATCCATCGAGTATAGGTTATGAAAACCAAACCTCGGCACCCCTGCAAGTGCTCCGAGGCACCCCAGGGAGCCTAGGCGCACAGTTTGGGAACCACTGAGTTATTCATTTATTAGCCCATAAGGTTCATTGTCTGCTAGTGTCCAAATAGTACTGTAGGTGTATGCCACACCTAACACCGTATTATCCAGAGAGATCTGTAGGTATATGCCACACCTAACACTGTATTATCCATCGAGTACTGTAGGTGTATTCCACACCTAACACTGTATTATCCATCGAGTACTGTAGGTGTATTCCACACCTAACACTGTATTATCCATCGAGTACTGTAGGTGTATTCCACACCTAACACTGTATTATCCATCGAGTACTGTAGGTGTATGCCACACCTAACACTGTATTATCCATAGAGTTCTGTAGGTGTATTCCACACCTAACACTGTACTATCCATCGAGTACTGTAGGTGTATGCCACACCTAACACTGTATTATCCATAGAGTTCTGTAGGTGTATGCCACACCTAACGCTGTATTATCCATCAAATACTGTAGGTGTATGCCACACCTAACACTGTATTATCCATCGAGTACTATAGGTGTATGCCGCACCTAACACTGTATTATCCATTGAGTACTGTAGGTGTATGGCACACCCAACGCTGTATTATCCACTGAGTACTGTAGGTGTATGGCACACCCAACGCTGTATTATCCATCGAGTACTGTAGGTGTATGCCACACCTAACACTGTATTAAGAGAAAACATATAAAATGTTAGGATCTGCTTACCCTTTCCCAGGCAGCGCTTATGCTGACCCCTCGCCATTACCCAAGCAGCACTTGTGCTGGCCACACCCCTAGGGATTCACATTACTGGTAACACTTATACGTTAAGACCCAGTATTTCAAAATGATATTTAAAACAGGTCTGAGCCACTAAACCCCTTTCACATTGCAGGTGAAAACCATTTTAAATAGCATGTAATACCATTCACATTCAACCCGTTTAACCCCCAAAGAACACGTTTCAAGCCATAGAAATAGAGCCATTCACACTGCTTTTTAACTGCTTAAGCAATACCGGTATTTTTTAAACGATTAAAGCAATCCTGGAGCTTTCACACTGCAGCTCTACACGTTTTAAAAGGCAAAAAAACCCGGCAATTTACCGTTTAAGAGCTGTGAAAGGGGTATTAGTCTCTGTGCTCCGTTCCCCTGCAGAGCTTTCACTAGGCTCTCACTTTACCATCAAAGCTAACGCTCTGTTCTCACTTTGCCGGTACAGCTTATACTGGACACACAATTCCCCTGGCAGTGTTTATGCTGCGCGGTCATTTCCCTGGCGAGGTTTCGGATTTCCATGATTGGTTATGAGAGATTCCAAACTATGCTGAGTGTGCCACCCTAGTGCTGTGACCTGGGAGAGACCCTGCAGTCAGCTGTCACTCCCTGTCACTATGCTGCAGCATAGTGGACACTCACATATATATATTAAGCGCAACGGAATATGCTGCGCTATCACTTTGCATGAAAGCAGTCCTTGGACAGTGAGTAACTGAGGGACGAACATGTAGCGTTTGCTCTGGCTCCACAAGGCCTGCAGCTGCTTGTCTGTATGCCAGTAATAATATCTCAGTGCCTCGGTGATGGGGAAGAAGTGTGACCAGATGTCAGTGCCTGTGTCTTTAGTTCCTGCCTCTGGCACGTGCCGCAGAAGAAGCAGAAACATGACGTATTGGTTCTGCAGTGTTTTACCCAATCCGCGTGTTAAGGTAGCCAGCTTCATTGTATGCCACTGCATCAGCCTTACCCGGGTACCAGTGCCGATCTGTGCAGGCCGCAGCCCCTCTGACTCGGGCAGTCTAATGGGCATGCAGCGATTTCCAGAAACATAGAGGTAAGTATTTTGCATAGATGTGTGGCCTGAGCCCCCCTGCACCCGAGGATCTGTTTGTATCGCAACCTTTCTGGATACACCCATGCCATATGCTTGCTTATGTAGACCTCATCATTCACAGAGCCCCATCCTTGGTGCATAGCCCAAACACCCTCACTAGACGTAGCCCACATTGGAACGCCCGTTGACGGCCGGTTCCGCCTATTCAGCCACCAGTGGAGAGGCAGTGAAGTGAAGACTTGCATTTACATAAGTGCAGTGTTACATAACGTTGCATTGCTCTTATGTAAATGACCCTCAGTGGGTTATTAATTACTGCTAATTATCTCATATTGTCGCTCATAGCTGAACTCCTTCCCATTGGGAATTATTTACTAACATGAGCACAGATTGCCAGACAGCAGCGGATCACTGCAGCTTGAACGGACGTGTGCTGGAAATGTTTTACCTTGCACCACTATGAGGTTCATTTGTGAGAAACCAAATCTGTGGAGGGACACTAGACCACCAGGATGAAACCTATGTGATCTTTATTGGAACCTATGCACCCAGCAATGCTAGGATTTGTGTCTCTGTGCCACCAAGGTGTTAATATTTGTACTAGGAAATGGCTTTTCATAAGGAGGGGATGTATCACACCTTTTAAAGAAAAGTGCAGTAGTCGCCATGGCAACCAATCAGATGCTCTAACATTTGCGTTTATTAGCGCAAAGCACAACTGTTGCGGTAAGAGATGTGGTGCGGTCCCTGGACTTTTCTGAGACCTGGGGGGGGGGGTCCTCTGCCTATGCGCACAGTGACGGCGGCGCACTTTGGGCATATAGGTAGGGATACATGACGAAACCCTCAAACACAGTGGCGGAAAGAATCCCATAGGCTTTCTAATATAGATACCCCACGCAGCGGTGACCTGGCAGAGGTGCTTTGGGGCATATGACAATATGTTAAAAACCTCGAAAACTGGGTTTTTACCACATTTGCACTTTAGTGCATCCCGCCCAAAGACCCTACACCAGAGGTTCCTCAAGGCACCCGACGGTCCAGGTTTTAGGTATATCCATGGCTCAGCACAGATGGGTAAATCAGACTGACTGAGTTACTAATTAAGATTGATGACACCACTTAGCGCTAAACCCTATAATTAGGTACACAAGATAAAATTACGTATCTTAAACCAGGTGTTGATCTTTGATGTATTTCAAATGAGGTCAGCACCTGAAACAACATAGAATGATATCGCCCTTTTCTCCCAAATGAATGGGATGTGTGAATATAAAGGGTATATCAATACAGAAAGATCATGGTGCAGTTTCCAGGTAAACAGAAAGTTTTAATAAGCACAGGAAACTCACAATATTGCAGATGGTAACAAGCATATAAAAAGCCAAACGGCAAAGCTGCTGCACAATCAAATTCTTCCTCCCATCCGACACTGGATTCAGGTGGTGAAATGGAGACTCAGGGCACCGGTATCCCAAAAGTTCCTCAGGTCCAGGGAAGATGATATGCAGTCCAGTAAAAGATAAAGTATGCGTCTCACTTAATGCATTTCGGGTCGAATTGACCCTTCATCAGAAGTGTGAGTCACACTTCTGATGAAGGGTCAATTCGACCCGAAATGCATTAAGTGAGACGCATACTTTATCTTTTACTGGACTGCATATCATCTTCCCTGGACCTGAGGAACTTTTGGGATACCGGTGCCCTGAGTCTCCATTTCACCACCTGAATCCAGTGTCGGATGGGAGGAAGAATTTGATTGTGCAGCAGCTTTGCCGTTTGGCTTTTTATATGCTTGTTACCATCTGCAATATTGTGAGTTTCCTGTGCTTATTAAAACTTTCTGTTTACCTGGAAACTGCACCATGATCTTTCTGTATTGATATACCCTTTATATTCACACATCCCATTCATTTGGGAGAAAAGGGCGATATCATTCTATGTTGTTTCAGGTGCTGACCTCATTTGAAATACATCAAAGATCAACACCTGGTTTAAGATACGTAATTTTATCTTGTGTACCTAATTATAGGGTTTAGCGCTAAGTGGTGTCATCAATCTTTCTATCACCAGTTTATCACTTTGAGTGTTCACGTTGACAGGGCACTCGGTGTTCACCACCAGCAGCATACTCCCTTTTTGTTTTGCGCTATTCTTGGCAAAATATTGTATTTTCCATTGAGTTACTAATTAAGTCACCTGTGGCCAAGCATGGGTATGCTTAATACCTGGACCTTTGGGGTGCCTTGAGGACCGCGTTTGGGAACCTCTGGCCTACACACTAAGAGGTAAATTTACTAAAGTGTGAGTGTTGTTTAAAAAAGTGAGAGATGTTGCCCTTAGCAACGAATCAGGTTCTACCTGTCATCCTCTAGATCTAGAAGGTGCTATATAAATGATCAGTCAAATCTCATTGGTTGCTATGCTCACTCCTAAAAAAAAAAAAGTTTTTCCAAATAATTGAACCGGTTGTTGTGTAACCTACTTTACACAACACTGCTGAATATGTAAGCTGGTGATATGCCTACATCGCATTAATAAGCATTCATTTCCCATCTCTGATGTCGTCCAGCTGGTTTTTCTTTATTTCCTGCGGAAGATCTCATGGCCTCCACAAAACCCTTAAACTGTTTTGATTAAAAAAAAATCTAGTTTCTCTGTCTCCTTCCTGGTGATCCATCTCTGCAGTGCGCCTGGTGCCGCTGGCAGCGTGCCATCTCTTTGGTGGATTATCAAAGTGCGATCATATCTTTGCCCGAAGCAACATGCTCCCAGTGCATGCAAGACCTGGTTGTGCTTTGATATCGCACCAGAGGAATGCCTGACGCGCAGCGGCACAGAGGCTATAGGGGACTGCCGATGATTCCGTTTGAAGTCTATCACCTGGAAAGAAAAGTAAATGTTGCGGCTGGTAATAGGTTAGCAGACTTTTTTTTAATATGTTGTGTTTTTTTCAGCAAAAACCTATAGAAAAAACGTCAAAGAAGTCAAATTTATTTTCGCAAAACATAAATAAAAAGATGGCTCTAGAAATTGGCATTCCTATGTGTGCTGTTTACAATGGGAGTCGCCTATTTCAGGGTAATGACCTATCTAGCACACCTTCCCACCATCCCAGATGGACACAGTGGGTCCTGCGATATCACTGATGCAATTATTGAGTACTGCAGTCCCGAGGTGCTGGTTCCCTTGTAATTACAGATGCGTCCTCATACATTATTGATACAGTTGCGCCAAGCTTCCCTTTCGTGATAAAACGGCTTCTTTGTGCTTTAAATACCAGTCGCTTGATTTATGAGGAATCTTATATCTGATTTCTGCCTAAACAGACGCATCTGTAGGGAGCTTTCTATAGAAAAACCTGGTTGTTCCTGATGGGGTTTGACAGAAATGGGGATGGAACATAGGAATATTATATTTCCAAATCGGCAAATCGAAACCAAAGGATTTTTTTAGTGGTTTTAATCTGTTTGAAGATGGTGAAGAAATATTCGGGATGAACTGGGGCAAGAGGAGGCGACTTGTCCACCCAAACTCCAAACTTAGACGGGAAATGCCTGTGGACATAACTTGCTAACTGATCGGCATAATAGTATTTATTAACACCAAGAACACGTTCCTCTTGCTCTCCCAGATCGGTTGCAAGTGGACTGTGGGTTGCCTTCTGAACCAGGTGAAGAGGGCTTTCGCCCCTTGTAGAGAGGAAAAATATATTTTGGTAGCATGTGCCCATCAGCACTTGCTAAAAAGTTCCCTAGGGTTTCCGCTACATGTTGAAGATGTACTTCAGCTGTTGGTTCCTCGTTCCAGCTCGGAACCTTTTTTCTAGTGCCTAATGGCTCCTATACATTTGCGGCGACTTCTCCCCTCTAAGAAGTTGAATGCAATACTCCTTGAGCCACCTTCCCGGGCAGCGGTCTCTCATACGTTATATATTGCATGTAGTCCGTTTGCTTGCGATATTTTGCAAGCAATCTCAGCTGAGCCTGCCAGGCTCAGAAACAATCCAGGAGATTGCGTCCGCAGCAGGGGTGACTCGGAGGGTCCAGTGCGTTGCGCACGGGACAGCACATTGCATCGGATCCGCTGTCAGTCACCTGCAATTTGGGCTCACCCCTGTGATTGCTGCAATCCATGAAAAAAGCCCAGTTTGCGGTACATCGTCCAGTGTATGGGGGCTTTAACAGGCAGAGTCTGCAAGAGAGAGAGTAGTCTTGGAAGGATTGCCCTACTTTATTAGGTCATTCGAGCTGTCTATTCCAGGAATCCATTCCTGATTTAACATGCTATAAGAGAGGCGCACAGATAATGCTGCATAAAATGTCTAAGCCCCTGTTTATGAAACCCCCACGGGGCTGCTACCGGATAGTGTTTCATTTTACATTTTGCTATTTTACTGCTGAAATGAAGAAACCTAAGCGTTCCGTTTTATCTGTGTTCGTTGTAAAATGAGAGGAGACCGCACTGTGGTTTTGGCTGAAGGCGTGAGGAATAGATGTTGGGGTTTTATTGTTCGTGAAGACTATATAGTATGCATTGGGCTGTTAGGTAACTGAAACTGAATATTGACAGTAGGGAAGCCAATCCCGGGGCATTTTTTCAATCTCGGGATTCGGGATTGAAAAATGCTCAATCCCGGGATTCCCGGGATTGGCTTTCCTAATAAAAAGACACCCTGGCTGCCCCACATTTACTTACATTTGAGGGTGCAGCAGGGTTGCCAGGAACCAGGAGCCCGGTTGCTGGGTGGGGGGACGGGTTGTCCATGCTGCTGGCTGGGTGGGCGGGCTGGGCTTGCTGGCTGGGCGGGTGGCGCGGCATCACACTGCCGGGCACGACCTCTGCCTGCACAGCGTGACCTCTGATCTCGTCACGCTGCGCAGTGTTGCTGGGAGAAGTTGGGCAGCTGCCCGGCATTAGACTGCGCGTTTTGGGGGCCAAATCCCGGGATCGGCGGGATCCCGGGATTGGCCACCCTAATTGACAGGTAACGGCTCAGTGATGACAGGGGAATGTCTTGGTCCCATTTGTTTTATTGGGGGAGGAGGGGGAAAATGATAAATCTCCAGGACAGAGAGGTTAAGATGAAATGCATAGATGGGGAACCTTTTCCGTTCAGCTGTGCAACTACGCATCCCAGCATACCCTGCAACAGTTATAGCATGGACAAATAGCACAACCGTAGCAGGGCATGCTGGAATGTGTAGTTCAAAACAGCTGGATGGCCAAAGGTTTCCCATCCCTGATATAAGGCATAAATTGCACTCCTATAGCCTTATATCATAGAGGGACAGCTGCTGCGATCAAACACAGTCTCCGTGCGTGAGACCATTCCCAGAGAGATGTCACATTGTTAATTAAGGAAAACAAATCAATATCTCCTTTGTGTATCTAAAGCTTGGTGGTTTTGTCTGACATGGATATATGAGAGAGGGTAAAAAAATGTTTTTTATTCAGGAGATGATTTTAACGGAGATACCGACAAAGTAATCTGCTCGTATCCACCGGTCTTTTCAGTCCTTTGCATCTTTTTAGAGCACCAGTACTTTATCCTTAGTGGTTGATGGGTCAAATTGTTCCCCTTCAAGTATAGCGATACATAATACTGCTGTGCTATAAGTCTGTGGATATAGAGCAGCACTATATATTTTTTTTACTGGAGAACCCATCCGGAATTTGGGCAGAGTTGTGTAGGGTACACACCAGAACGATCATGATCGTGAGACGACCATACGACGAGCACACGTCCTTCTTCCGATCCAATTCCGGATCTGTTCTCAGTTGAATGGATCGTTTTTAAATCCTGACTGCAGCAGGTAGGATCTGCAAAACGACCAAAAGACCAGCGGGGACGCGCATCGGATCTAATACATGCCGAACTATGCCCAATTTACATACAAGTGGTCAAGATTGTATTGAAATTGGGGGAATTGAGGCCAGATCGTTCTGGTGTGTACCCAGCATTAGCGACAGATTACTAAAGAATAGAACGTGGTTAAATACTAACCAATCAACTTCTATCTGCCACCTTAAAGACTATGTTCGAAAAAAGTCAGGAGCTGATTGGTTGGTACTTTATCTCTCTCCATTCTTCCCACCGCTGGGTCTGAGAGGTGCAAGCTGGGGGTAAGGAGACTGAAAGCGAATCGCTTCTCCTTTTCTTTTGCAATAAGCAGGAGCTAAGGGAGTCTGCAGAATTTCTTACCCTTAATGATTGTAGGAAGAGTGGATTTGTTTCAGGTTATGAAAGCTTGGTCCCATTGGCTGTGCCGGAGGGCAGAGAGAATGACTGAGCACTCTGTGAGCTAGTATAATCCAGTAACAATCGCATGAATTAGGTTGAGCGTTGCATTGTAAAGGACCCGCACAGCTTGGGGGCGGTGGTGAATAGGACGATCGCATTCTTACGGGCAGTGGGAATAGAGAGGAAGCTTTCCTAGTGAAATGAAGGGACTATCATACAGTAAGAAAGTAAAGTTATAAACTCCAAGTATCATGTAATAAGGCAACATCCTAAAAGACGCCATTTGTAAAGGCTATGTAGAACACTGAGGGGACTTTGTGGCAGACGCGGATATAGAGGGGGGCAAAGTGGGCGATCGCCCCCCCCCCCAGGAAGTCTATATCTGCCCCCTGAAAGCCTGCACAGCACACAAGTTTACAGTTGGCCCGGAGCAGCCAGCCCCGTGCGGAGTGTCAGCCAGGGAGCCGCAGCACATCAGTGGCCAGCTGGGTGTCAGCCAGACAACTGCAGCACACAAGCTCCCGGGAGCCCGGAGCGGCCAGTGAGGGTCAGTGGCTGGGTGTCAGCTAGACAGCCGCAGCACACGAGCTCCCGGCGACCCGGAGCGTCCAGCCCCATGCGACGAATGTCAGCAAGCCTTTCATCACCGGGAGGCTGCCTGCTGTGCTCAGTGTATTGTATGGGGGGACATCTCTGGGATCTGCCTAGCAACTGTTCTGAAAGTTGTGGGTCAGGAAGGAGTCGGGATATGGAAGGGGAGGAGTCAGCCTGGATGGGGGAGGGGCAAAATTAAACTGTAAAACGCCCCCACCTAGAAGAAAAGTCCGGATCCGACCCTGTTTTGTGGGGAGCATAAGGCAGGAGGGAGGCATTTTGAGGCCGTCTAGAACACATGTCTTCAACCTGTGGCCTTCCAGATGTTACTAGAACTACATGTTCCAGCATGCCCTGACAGTTTTGGCATGCTCTCATAGGAAAAAATGTGGCAATGAATGTTGGAACATGTAGTTTCACAACATCTGGAGGGCCGCAGGTTGAAGACCCATGGTCTAGAATGTTAAAGGTGATCACCAGATGGTGAAGATGGAGGGAATGCTAAAAGGACTCACAAGGCCGCAGCACCTGAACTGTAGTCCTGAACGGAGGGGTAGATTTATGAAACAGTGCTAAGGGAGGAGAAGTGATAAAGTGCCTGGTACTTTGGGTCCTATTCTAGTTCACTCTTTTCTTTTCTGACAAATTCCTTCTTAAATGGACAAAACCATGCTGCACTGCCGGGGGTAGATGTAAAATGTGCAGAGAGAATTAGATTTGGGTGAGTTATTTAGTTTCTGTGCAGGGTAAATACTGACTGCTTTATTTTACACTGCAATATAAATCTCACTTTGAAGTAAAACCCCACCCAAATCTAATTCTCTCTGCACATGTTACATCTGCCCCACCTGCAGTACACATGGTTTTGTCCATCTAAGAAGGAATTTGTCAGAAAGAGTGAACTAGAATAAGGCCCTTTATCACCGGCCAATCAGCTCCTGACTGTTAAGTTACAAGCTGGGTCCAAAAAGGGACAGTCTGTTTTAAATGTGGACAAAACCAAGGAAATGATTATAGATTTTAGGAGATGTCACCAAGCTTTGTATTGTCCATTAGTCCGTAAATTAAGTGGTTAATCAAGAGTAAACCAGTAGCAATCACTGAATGAGACCAGTTACTACCATAGGAACATCATTATTAAAAGCATATCATTGCACAAGTTTAACAAGGTGATAAAATATCCGGGGTACCCGCAACACCAAACAAACCAGCACTGGGCGAGATTGGCTGAAGTCCCAAGGCTAAGACCACTGATCTTCCAAGGGATCTTCTTGGATTCTGAACTTCGAGATGTGTCTCAAAGTGCTGGCATCAGAGAGTTCTGATTGCTTGGTTCTCAAGGAATTGTCATAGCACAAGACCCACGGGAGGAAGGGACCTGGATGATCACCACATCAGCCACTAACCGTTAGATAACTTACTATCGAAAGCTCTTATACAGGGTTCTCTGCCTACAGGTGGGGTATACGAATTAAAGAAAAGTTTTGGACTTTCCAGAAGACAAGCTCCACAGATGTCACATACTGTGGATGACTAGCTAGGCAGCAGACTCATACTCAGTCATTGTCACAGGTCATTAGCTTTGAGTATCTGAGTACCACAAACATTAGCTACTGACTTGAATCATTGTGGGTGTGGTGACCCACAGCAGGTCTGTAATGCGAAAAAAGCTGGGTGGACACTGGAGCATTATGGATGCGTTCCAGCTTTGGAAAAAGTCCCCACCAACCTGGATTGCCTGTGCACACTAGAGCGATTGTTAATAAAGGACAGAATACTGGAGCGACGGGATTCGGTCCGACATCGAAATGAATCCCCTCAGCCTGGATTACCCGTACACACTGGAGCGATGCTCCTAAAGGACGGAATGAGGCTGTGCACACTATAGTGATGTTAATAAAGGATGGAACACTGGAGCGACGAGGATTTGGGCTGACCTGAAAGAATCCCCATCAGCCATGATTGCCAGCACACACTGGGGCGATGTTAATAAAGGATGGAACAATGGCCGTACACACTGGGGCGACGTTAATAAAGGATGGAACAATGGCCGTACACACTGGGGCGATGTTAATAAAGGATGGAACAATGGCCGTACACATTGGAGCGATGTTAATAAAGGATTGAACAATGGCCGTACACACTGGGGCGATGTTAATAAAGGATGGAACAATGGCCGTACACATTGGAGCGATGTTAATAAAGGATTGAACAATGGCCGTACACACTGGGGCGACGTTAATAAAGGATGGAACAATGGCCGTACACACTGGGGCGACGTTAATAAAGGATGGAACAATGGCCGTACACACTGGGGCGACGTTAATAAAGGATGGAACAATGGCCGTACACACTGGGGCGACGTTAATAAAGGATGGAACAATGGCCGGACACACTGGAGCGACATTAATAAAGGATGGAACAATGGCCGGACACACTGGGGCGACGTTAATAAAGGATGGAACAATGGCCAGTACACACTGGAGCAATGTTAATAAAGGATGGAACAATGGCCAGTACACACTGGAGTGATGTTAATAAAGGATGGAACAATGGCCTTACACACTGGAGCGACGTTAATAAAGGATGGAACAATGGCCGGACACACTGGAGCGACGTTAATAAAGGATGGAACAATGGCCGGACACACTGAAGTGATGTTCATAAAGGATGGAACAATGGCCTCACACACTGGAGCGTTGTTAATGGTGTCGCTATAATCAGGATTGACCACGTACATTCACATATTGGGCATACACACAATAAGCACCTGATCCGGTGGATCAGACATTATATCGCTCAGTGTGTACCCTCATGCAGATCTCAGAAATCTAGAACTTCACTGCAGATAAGAACCATTAGGTGTGATTTGGTATAAATCCATAAATTCAGATCTGAGGCTAAACGTATCTTGGGGCATATCCAATTAGCATTTTCCCCATGCTGTAACCCATATATTCTGCACTAAATGCTGGAATCTATGGGTTTCCTCGTACATTAAACCCCAGAGAGAATGCGATGACCACCGTTTTATACCAGCAACCCCTTTGTCTGCAAAGAAGGATCCTTGTTCCGCACTTGGATGCAGGGCCCAGGCTGACTAGTCACCATGGGGTTAACCTGCGAGAGTGTTAGCTGGCTACACAGATGCAGTAACCAGGATAATTAGGAGCTGCTCTGGTGAGCCGGCACTGGGGCAATCATTTGCTTGAACACAAGGCAGGATATACTGTATGGGGAGCGGTGCTGGAGAACTGTCCCTCCGAAGCAGACCAGACCTCAGTGGTTTGTATTATTGCAGCATTAGCTCTGCTGGCTGCTGTCAAGGTCCAAATCCCTGTTTCCGCCTGTGTAGTAATGCAGTGCGCTGGTACTTAGCAGTATGTGCAGAGAGACGATCTGCGAGTAATTGCTGCAATATATGGAGCATTTTACAGCAGATTACGCTCTTAAGAGGGCTTTAACGGAGCATTCAAACCATGCATCCTCGCAACCCTAGGCAACGCCACTTTCTTTTTGTCTCTGAAGTGCAGAGCCATATTGCTGCGTTCCAGTACATTGAGAGCCGCACTGTCTTTGCCTTGGTAATGGACACAACACTCTTTGCTCAGGAAATGATTTATTAGTTGTGCTTTCGCTCACATGGAATGCCGCTGTGTGTGTGGAGATGGGTCCGTGCTTCACCAGACGCTGGCTTGGTTTATACACTGCTCCATTGTCTGCCTGGGGAGTCGGTGTGCGCTACAGCACAAATGCGTGTCTGCTTCCAGTTGCCAATCTGAAACAAAAAAAATAGCTAAATAAAGTCTGTTGTCATGGATACATATATATGCGCAAGGCTTAGAACGGCGGTGTTTGTTTGGGCAAGTGGTAAGCTAGTAATAGGTTCCTGTGTCGTAAGAGCACATACTGTAGGGAGTGATTCTGATAGGACGTGTCTGCGTCAGACTGCTCTGCGCACTCGTCCAGGTGGCTTGCGTACAAGGGGCCTGATTCAGCAAGGTTCGCTAAGCAGCGGTTGTTCGCTAACGGTTTTAAAAATGAAAGGAGATGGAGTTGCCCATAGCAACCAGTCAGATTCTGTCTATTTCTCTATTGCATCCTAGAAAATGATAGACAGAATGTTATTGGTTTCTTTTCACTTTTAGACGCTTTAGTAAGTTTACCTCATAGAATCTGATAGCAGATAAGAACCACTTGGCCCATCTGTGGGGGGGGGGGGGGTTTCAATCTCTGCCGATATTTCCATATGGGACAACTGTGAAGGGCCTAGATGATTCTGAGGGGCCCCAGAGGCAGAGCTCGAATGCGGTGGCAGTGATGTACGCTATATGTGCCCAGCCACATCATCCTCCTGTTCTTTGTGTGGTCCCACCGCAACGCTCAGCCATCTACATGTTGTGTTGTGCCACTGAGCCGCTTGGCTGCTGCCTATACTGCACGTGCGCCCTGGACACTGGCGTGGCAGCAGAATTGCACATACAGAACAGGCGGTCAGCTGAGGCAGGCCCAGATGGTGGCCCAGAGCCACGCTGAAGTACCGGATCTGTGCACACTGCACCTACCCTGCCCTGGGCAATGAGTATGTAATTCCCCCCTGGGCAACGAGCATGTAATCCCCCCGATGGGCAATGACATGTAATCCCCCCTCACTGGGCAACGAGCATGTAATCCCCCTCACTGGACAACGAGCATGTAATCCCCCTCCCTGGGCAACAAGCATTTAATCCCCCTCCCTGGGCAATGAGCATTTAACTCCCAAGGCAAGGAGCATGTAATTACCCCTGGGCAATGAGCATGTAAACTCATCCTGGCAACAAGCATGTAATACCCCATGGCAACCAGCATGAAGCCCCTAGCGAGGAGCATGTAACCCCTGGCATTAAGCAAGAAACCCCTTGCAACGAGCATATAACCCCTGACAATGGGTAGGAAAACCCTGGCAACAAGCGTGTAGGTAAGCGGCACTTATGTGGCATAATATGTAATAGACATTACGGTGTGGTATAATATATCATGGACATTATGGCATGTTGTATAATAATTAATAGGCATTACAGTGTGTGGTATAATGTGTAATGGGCATTACGGTATGTGGTATAATACGTGATAGGCATTACAGTGTGTGGTATAATCATGTGTAGTAGTCATTACAGTGTGGCATAATGTGTAGTAGGCATTATGGTGTAAATTTTTGCGGCACGCACTGTTCCTATTTTTAGTATGTGTGTCAAGGTGGATGGTGGTTTTGTCAGATTGGTAGTGAGGGAGGTGGTACACTCAATCCACGTAATAGAGTGGAGTTGAAGGAGGTACTCTCATTTGAAAGGAAGGGTGTAAAGATGAAGGAGGTAGGTGATCTCACATGACTAGGCAGCAGAAGGGAGTACTCCCATTGAGAAGAAGAATTAGCTGCTGCTCTTGGTTCAGAGATGAGTCTGTCTACGCTTTGGGCATTTGCCTCGGACTTGTAATCATCCCCCCTTCATGTTCCGAAGAGCGTTGATTGTATTTTAATCCCACACAGCCCTTGCCTAGTTAGACACAGTACGGCGGACAAAGGGTTAATACAATTCTCCTTGTGAGTCTGGTATTTAATACAACACACGTAAAATATTCATGTAACAAGCTCTAAACGTCTGGAGAGCTGATGCCGATTCAATTTTTAATCTGCGGTAATCGTTGCTGTCTAATAAGACCAGCCTCATTTATACACAGAGTACATCCTTGAGAAATGGCAAATTGCCTGCCGCGAAGTCTCCGGGATTTCACCAACACCTCTGGCTGTTTACTCTCCGCGGTACACAATGATCAGCAGCCGCTGGAGGGACGATGTTTTATGCATCTCCCCCTTCTTTTGTGTCGGGGCTGGATTTCTTGGAAACTGTCTCATAAATCATTTGTAAAGCGCAGCTATATACACGCGTCTTTTACAAATACCACATGTTGCTTTGCTGGGATGCGATGTTAAGAAGAAAATAGTGCGCTGTCTCTAACAATCAGTGTATTGGGCCAGTATGCGTGTGTGGGGGGGGGGATTGGTACGCACGATCCGTGGGGATACCAGCGAGGTTCTGCTTTCTGTAGACGACGCAGTAATATAATGTTGCCGTTTCACGTCTCCCGGGCTGATCCTGCGTCTTGTCTGAAAAACTGCACGGTGTGATTATTGTCCGGTTGGCGCACACACACATTGATACCGAATCGGTTATGTCCTTGTTATTACTGTACTATAAATGTGTAGTTTATTGCCTATATTAGAGGTAGACAACCTCTGGCCCTCCAGCTGTTGTGAAACTACACGTTCCAGCATGCCCTGCCACAGTTTTAGCAACTGTGAAATCATGCTGAAATCTGTAGTTCCACAACAGCTGGAGCCCTGAGTTTGACACCACTGCCCTAACAGCAAAACAGTCGCAGTAGCTGGAGTGCCACAAATTCGCTACCCCAGACCTATACAGTCAACTGCACCTTTTTCTTTCTTTTTTGTTTCGGTAACAGACTTACGGGTCGGTTACGGATGTCCTGGTGACGTTTGGGAGACGCGTCTTATGCTATCCGCTGTACAGAAACTTCCGCCTGGTGACCAAGGCTATCCGGGACACTGGCTCACTGCTGAGATTGGGTAAGAAATGGGGGATCATCCACTTAAGGCTTCATCTTCTAAGGACTGCATTGGGTCTGGGAGACATTTGAAAAGTAGAAGGTCCAATCACCTGTTAATGTATTGTAGTGGGTGATTCAGAGAGAAAACAAGCTGCGCCCACGAGTTTTGCTTTATCAAGAAGCATTCAATACCTCGATCTCTCTTCCTTGACATAAGTTCTGGTGTTTTGTATTGATCTTGGCCTAGACCACAGGTGGCCAAACCTGTCCTCAAGATCTACCAACAGTTTATGTATATCAGGCAACATGTGGATCTATAGAAGGAATGAATGCAGCAGGTTTGAAAATGTGACAGTTAGTAATGACTACAGCTGTGCCCCAGCTAGGTGGTCTGGGAAATGTGGCAGTTAGTAATGACTGCACCTGTGCACCAGCTAGGTGGTCTGGGAAATGTGACAGTTAGTAATGACTGCAGCTTGCACCAGCTAGGGGATCTGGGGAATGTGACAGTTAGTAATGACTGCAGTTGTGCACCAGCTAGGGGATCTGGGGAATGTGACTGTTAGTAATGACTACAGCTGTGCACCAGCTAGGGGATCTGGGGAATGTGACAGTTAGTAATGACTGCAGCTGTGCACCAGCTAGGGAGTCTGGGGAATGTGACTGTTAGTAATGACTACAGCTGTGCACCAGCTAGGGGATCTGGGGAATGTGACTGTTAGTAATGACTACAGCTGTGCACCAGCTAGGTGGTCTGGGAAATGTGACTGTTAGTAATGACTACAGCTGTGCACCAGCTAGGTGGTCTGGGAAATGTGACTGTTAGTAATGACTACAGCTGTGCACCAGCTAGGTTGGAAATAGTGGACCGCTGGTAGCTCTCGAGAATCGGTTCCGGTCAACTCTGTTCTAGACGTCTAAGTTCTTTTCTGCTCCATATACAAACTCAAGTCACACACAATACACAAGTGCCATATATGACATTAAGAGCATTGCGACTAAGACGCAACCTTCCTCTAACCATCCAACTGAGCAACCCTTCAATTTGTCTGTCCAACTAAAACACCGCCCCACACAAGGTGGGTTGTTGATGTCCTGCATTTCCCATCTCCTGCTATATGACGTGTAACCTGTTTTATAGAGTGGATTCAACAGGTACTTTGGTTCCAGCAAAATGCGTCTGTAGTCATTGTAAGTTGTTTTACTCTTGGTCTGCATTCAGTAGACGTGCAGGCCAAGCGGATGCAGCAAAGGTTTAGGCCAAACAATTTGGTCAGTTGCAGATTATAGAAAGGACAAAAATAATTGACAATGGAAGATCTGATAGCAGAGAGGCCCAGAACTGGTGATGTGTATATGTGCATTTTGACATCTAATTTGCAAGCAGTTCCAGTGTAGAGAAGTACTGTATCTAGAGTATTGTGTTCAGTTCTGGAGGCCATATCTCCAGAAGGATATAAATACATTAGAGACTGTACAAAGAAGCGCAACTAAAATGGTGCATGGCCTACATCACAAAACGTACCAGGAAAGATTAAAAGATCTTAATATGTATAGTTTGGAGCAGAGAAGGGAAAGGCGGGACATGATAGAAACTTTCACATATACCAAGGGTTATAACAAGGTGTAAGTGGGAGACATTCTTCACAGGAAGAGGAGCAACAGAACACGAGGACATGCACTGACACTAGGGGGAGGAAGGTACAGGTGGGAGACATTAGTCACAGGAAGAGGAGCAGCAGAACACGAGGACATGCACTGACACTAGAGGGAGGAAGGTGCAGGTGGGAGACATTCTTCACAGGAAGAGGAGCAGCAGAACACGAGGACATGCACTGACACTAGAGGGAGGAAGGTGCAGGTGGGAGACATTCTTCACAGGAAGAGGAGCAACAGAACACGAGGACATGCACTGACACTAGAGGGAGAAAGGTGCAGGTGGGAGACATTAGTCACAGGAAGAGGAGCAGCAGAACACGAGGACATGCACTGACACTAGAGGGAGGAAGGTGCAGGTGGGAGACATTCTTCACAGGAAGAGGAGCAGCAGAACACGAGGACATGCACTGACACTAGAGGGAGGAAGGTGCAGGTGGGAGACATTCTTCACAGGAAGAGGAGCAACAGAACACGAGGACATGCACTGACACTAGAGGGAGAAAGGTGCAGGTGGGAGACATTCTTCACAGGAAGAGAAGCAGCAGAACACGAGGACATGCACTGACACTAGAGGGAGGAAGGTGCAGGTGGGAGACATTCGTCACAGGAAGAGGAGCAGCAGAACACGAGGACATGCACTGACACTAGAGGGAGGAAGGTGCAGGTGGGAGACATTCTTCACAGGAAGAGGAGCAACAGAACACAAGGACATGCACTGACACTAAGGGAGGAAGGTGCAGGTGGGAGACATTCTTCATAGTAAGAGGAGCAGCAGAACACGAGGACATGCACTGACACTAGAGGGAGGAAGGTGCAGGTGGGAGACATTCTTCATAGTAAGAGGAGCAACAGAACACGAGGACATGCACTGACACTAGGGAGGAAGATTCAGGGGAAATGTGAGGAAGAATAACTTCACAGAAAGAGTAGTAGATAAGTGGAATAGCCTCCCATCAGAGGTGGTAGAGGCAAATACAGTAGAGCAATTTAAACATGCTTGCGATAGGCATATTGATATCCTTACAAAAAAATAAGGATCAAATATGATATGAAGTAACATGTTTAAAAAAGGGGCAGACTAGATGGGCCAAGTGGTTCCTATCTGCTGTTTCTATGTTTCTATAGAGTGCGCCGGACTCAGCTGTGAAATCTCCATTGGCCGATCATGGTTCGGAACAGTTTTGTAAAACAAGCCAAATACACACCTATGGATGGTTTTAGAGAAAAATTTTAGTGGCAGCATTTGTTGCTAGTCCTCTGTTTCCCATAGCAACCATCTATCAGTATTACTTGTATCACTGACTGAGTTCTGGTTGCCAGGCAGAGCACCCAGAGTGCTACCACGTACTAATAGCTGCTCTGACTGGGCCCTTGGCAGTGAATGGATTTGCATCTGGAACTAGGAGACATCGGGAGCGGTTAGTGTAGGAAGATGATTACCGTTCCTTATCCGTAACCTTCATTTGCTGGCCTATACAATAGAAACCATAATCACTCGGATGCAGCCTATTATCTGGGCTCTGGTTCTAGATAGACGGCTAACTACCGGCTACGTGATTGGCTCACCTTAACTGGACCACCTGGAGGCAAAAGTTGGTTATCTCTTCACATAGAGATAACCAACTTACACAATGGTTCTTAACATCGGAAGACTAATCGCTAATGATGAACTCCGAATTCATAACACTTCCTGTGGGTGCCAGCCGACCCCTGCGTGCGCTTGCTACCATTGGCTGCAAGAGCTGACACTTAGCGGACCTGTGAAGCAGACTGTGATTGGATCAGTTTCCCCCCCGGGTGACTATGGCTCTTTAACCACTTAGGGGGAGGTTTATCAGCGTTTGGAGAAAGATAATGGGGAGAGAGATAAAGTGCCAACCAATCTGCTCCTAGCTCTAATGCCCTGCGCACACGGTGCGATTCAGGGTCACTTTCGAATCGATTTTGACAATATAGTCACAATCGAAATCGAATGGTTTTCAGCCGCATTCGATCCCGATGCGCTGTCCCGTTCAGTCTATATCGAAGAGAAAAATAGACTGAAAGCTGAAGAGATGTGAAAGACAATATTTAATTATAGTAAAAGTTGCCTGGAACAGACTTCCATCGCACAGCAAAGGAACGGAACACAGCTGGGGGAGACCATTAACGAGTGAAGCTGGTAGATTGCGACGTCCAGTCTGTGTTTAAGTGTTGTCACATTCTGCATAATGGTTCCCCGTCCCCCCATAACCTCTCTTTTCTCTGCTCGCTCACCAGCTGCAGTGACTCTTCCTGGGTGGGGGGTATACCCGCGGACCACCACAAACCACATGAATTTGTGAGCGTGGATCTGTTTGTGCCTTTGTGGGGAAGCGCAGGCTTTGTGTTAGATGGAGAAATGTGTGTTTTATTTAACACAATCTGGATATCGTTTTAGCCCAGCGCATTGCCTGCCAAGGGAAGTGGTGTGAAAATGTCAGAGCGGGGAGGAATGCCAAAAAGACATTTGAGTTTAGACAACAATATCTGTTATTTTTATCTCCAGCGTGTGTCGGAGCCAGGAACACGCCGACGTGTGCAGCACTAGAGCCATTTAACAAACCCCGGACAGGAATTAAACTTCACAAACACCCCATGCATATCATTAGGACAGCCAATAAAAACCGTCGGCTTCAGTGATGTCACTGCTCCCTATTGCATTAGATGCTGCATTGCCATAAATAATGTTTCAGTCCACGAAATAGCCGCCTTCTGTTAATGCAGGCAGCGCTCTTTAATATAAGAGAACGTCCTCCTATCGCTTGTTGGTCGAGAGATAAATGAAATGTCAAGCTCACAAATAGAACGTCGCCATCCAGTGGCTAAATCATAATTCAAATTGATTTAATGGCTGCGTGGTTGTAGAAAGAACAACTTTTAGAACAACACAATTGAAGCTAAGGGTTTTTTTTTCTTCTGAAACTAAATTCTCTGTGTGAGCAGTAAAACTAAGGGGCTATTGCAAGACAGGATGAGATTCAGGGGCCAGTGAAGGATCGGGCGAGTTTTAAGGGCCAGTGCAGGATGAGGTGAGACACGGGAGCAGGTGAATTATCGCGTGAGACTAAGGGGCCGTTGAAGAATCAGGTGAGACACTGGGGCTGGTGCAGGTTCGGGTGATGCTAAGGGGGCAGGTGCAGGATCGGGTGAGGCTAAGGGGGCCGGTGCAGGATCGGGTAAGGCGAAGGGGGCCTGTGCAGGATCGGGTGAGGCTGAGGGGGCCTGTGCGGGATCGGGTGAGGCTGAGGGGGGGCCTGTGCAGGATCGGGTGAGGCTGAGGGGGGGCCTGTGCAGGATCGGGTGAGGCTGAGGGGGCCTGTGCAGGATCGGGTGAGGCTGAGGGGGCCTGTGCAGGATCGGGTGAGGCTGAGGGGGCCTGTGCAGGATCGGGTGAGGCTAAGGTGGCCGGTGTAGGATCGGCTGAGGCTAAGGTGACCGGTGCAGGATCGGCTGGGGCTAAGGTGGCCGGTGCAGGATCGGGTGAGGCTAAGGGGGCCGGTGCAGGATCGGGTGAGGCTAAGGTGGCCGGTGCAGGATCGGCTGAGGCTAAGGGGGCCGGTGCAGGATCGGGTGAGGCTAGGGGGGCCGGTGCAGGATCGGGTGAGGCTAAGGGGGCCTGGGCAGGATCGGGTGAGGCTAAGGGGGCCGGTGCAGGATCGGGTGAGGCTAGGGGGGCCGGTGCAGGATCGGGTGAGGCTAAGGGGGCCTGTGCAGGATCGGGTGAGGCTAAGGGGGCCTGTGCAGGATCGGGTGAGGCTAAGGGGTCAGGATCGGGTGAGGCTAAGGGGGCCGGTGCAGGATCGGGTGAGGCTAAGGTGGGCGGTGCAGGATCGGTTGAGGCTAAGGTGGGCGGTGCAGGATCGGGTGAGGCTAAGGTGGGCGGTGCAGGATCGGGTGAGGCTAAGGGGGCCGGTGCAGGATCGGGTGAGGCTAAGGGGGCCGGTGCAGGATCGGCTGAGGCTAAGGTGGCCGGTGCAGGATCGGCTGAGGCTAAGGTGGCCGGTGCAGGATCGGCTGAGGCTAAGGTGGCCGGTGCAGGATCGGCTGAGGCTAAGGTGGCCGGTGCAGGATCGGCTGAGGCTAAGGTGGCCGGTGCAGGATCGGCTGAGGCTAAGGGGGCCGGTGCAGGATCGGCTGAGGCTAAGGGGGCCGGTGCAGGATCGGCTGAGGCTAAGGGGGCCGGTGCAGGATCGGCTGAGGCTAAGGGGGCCGGTGCAGGATCGGCTGAGGCTAAGGGGGCCGGTGCAGGATCGGCTGAGGCTAAGGTGGGCGGTGCAGGATCGGTTGAGGCTAAGGTGGGCGGTGCAGGATCGGTTGAGGCTAAGGTGGGCGGTGCAGGATCGGGTGAGGCTAAGGTGGGCGGTGCAGGATCGGGTGAGGCTAAGGTGGGCGGTGCAGGATCGGGTGAGGCTAAGGTGGGCGGTGCAGGATCGGGTGAGGCTAAGGTGGGCGGTGCAGGATCGGCTGAGGCTAAGGTGGCCGGTGCAGGATCGGCTGAGGCTAAGGTGGCCGGTGCAGGATCGGCTGAGGCTAAGGTGGCCGGTGCAGGATCGGCTGAGGCTAAGGTGGCCGGTGCAGGATCGGCTGAGGCTAAGGTGGCCGGTGCAGGATCGGCTGAGGCTAAGGTGGCCGGTGCAGGATCGGCTGAGGCTAAGGTGGCCGGTGCAGGATCGGCTGAGGCTAAGGTGGCCGGTGCAGGATCGGCTGAGGCTAAGGTGGCCGGTGCAGGATCGGCTGAGGCTAAGGTGGCCGGTGCAGGATCGGCTGAGGCTAAGGTGGCCGGTGCAGGATCGGCTGAGGCTAAGGGGGCCGGTGCAGGATCGGCTGAGGCTAAGGGGGCCGGTGCAGGATCGGCTGAGGCTAAGGGGGCCGGTGCAGGATCGGCTGAGGCTAAGGTGGGCGGTGCAGGATCGGCTGAGGCTAAGGTGGGCGGTGCAGGATCGGCTGAGGCTAAGGTGGGCGGTGCATGATCGGTTGAGGCTAAGGTGGGCGGTGCAGGATCGGTTGAGGCTAAGGTGGGCGGTGCAGGATCGGCTGAGGCTAAGGTGGGCGGTGCAGGATCGGCTGAGGCTAAGGTGGCCGGTGCAGGATCGGCTGAGGCTAAGGGGGCCGGTGCAGGATCGGCTGAGGCTAAGGGGGCCGGTGCAGGATCGGCTGAGGCTAAGGTGGCCGGTGCAGGATCGGCTGAGGCTAAGGTGGCCGGTGCAGGATCGGCTGAGGCTAAGGTGGCCGGTGCAGGATCGGCTGAGGCTAAGGTGGCCGGTGCAGGATCGGCTAAGGTGGCCGGTGCAGGATCGGCTAAGGTGGCCGGTGCAGGATCGGGTGAGGCTAAGGGGGCCGGTGCAGGATCGGGTGAGGCTAAGGGGGCCGGTGCATGATCGGGTGAGGCTAAGGGGGCCGGTGCAGGATCGGGTGAGGCTAAGGGGGCCGGTGCAGGATCGGGTGAGGCTAAGGGGGCCGGTGCAGGATCGGGTGAGGCTAAGGGGGCCGGTGCAGGATCGGGTGAGGCTAAGGGGGCCGGTGCAGGATCGGGTGAGGCTAAGGGGGCCGGTGCAGGATCGGGTGAGGCTAAGGTGGGCGGTGCAGGATCGGGTGAGGCTAAGGTGGGCGGTGCAGGATCGGGTGAGGCTAAGGTGGGCGGTGCAGGATCGGGTGAGGCTAAGGTGGGCGGTGCAGGATCGGGTGAGGCTAAGGTGGGCGGTGCAGGATCGGGTGAGGCTAAGGTGGGCGGTGCAGGATCGGGTGAGGCTAAGGGGGCCGGTGCAGGATCGGTTGAGGCTAAGTTGGGCGGTGCAGGATCGGTTGAGGCTAAGTTGGGCGGTGCAGGATCGGGTGAGGCTAAGGGGGCCGGTGCAGGATCGGGTGAGGCTAAGGGGGCCGGTGCAGGATCGGTTGAGGCTAAGTTGGGCGGTGCAGGATCGGTTGAGGCTAAGTTGGGCGGTGCAGGATCGGGTGAGGCTAAGGGGGCCGGTGCAGGATCGGGTGAGGCTTAGGGGGCCGGTGCAGGATCGGGTGAGGCTTAGGGGGCCGGTGCAGGATCGGGTGAGGCTAAGGGGGCCGGTGCAGGATCGGGTGAGGCTAAGGGGGCCGGTGCAGGATCGGGTGAGGCTAAGGTGGCCGGTGCAGGATCGGGTGAGGCTAAGGTGGCCGGTGCAGGATCGGGTGAGGCTAAGGTGGCCGGTGCAGGATCTGGTGAGGCTAAGGGGGCCGGTGCAGGATCGGGTGAGGCTAAGGGGGCCGGTGCAGGATCGGGTGAGGCTAAGGGGGCCGGTGCAGGATCGGGTGAGGCTAAGGGGGCCGGTGCAGGATCGGGTGAGGCTAAGGGGGCGGGTGCAGGATCGGGTGAGGCTAAGGGGGCCGGTGCAGGATCGGGTGAGGCTAAGGGGTCCGGTGCAGGATCGGGTGAGATATACACAGAGAGAAAGATATTCGCCCATGTGCAGAGTTATACACGTCTGTACATCCCCACAACTCTTTCCTGCGCTTGAATTCGTAGATCATTATCGCACACCATCCTTGGTGCAAGAGATGCATATAAAAAACAGGCGTCTTTCTACGTATCGACACAACTCTATAGTACACAATTCCTGTGCAAGTGCTGAGTTCCCACCCAGTTACTTCCCACCCCCAGTGGAGGAGCGACAGAGTTATATACAACTCCATCAATGTTTAGGCTTGGAATAAATAAAGGAGTAGTTCACCATTTTACATGACAATGTGACCATCAGGGGCACTGTCGCATTGCAGTCTGTAGCTGTCTAGCTTGTAGCCATTTAAACGTAAGAATGACAGATGTCTGTCAGATAGAGCTTTCTCAGCATGGAAATACAGCAGTTATTCCCTAATAATATCTACCTGACTCTAAACCAATAGAAATAAAACTATAGTACTTTTTTGTTGTTAGCTTTTTGTCTGTTGTCTAATTCTCTTTAATTTTAGGTAAAGCTGCTGTTCTGAAATCTTTGCTGGACATCCATGCAGTATTTCAAGCAAATGATCCTGCGTACATTCTTAATGATCTGTATATTACGGACTACTGTATCTGGATTCAAAAAGTCAAGTAAGTTTATTGTCGTGGTTTAATTTCCTCTTCCCGCCTTTGTGAACATATGATACACCTCACCTAGGGTCATCTGTTCAGGATATAAAACGGCCATATTAGCCAACCAAGTGTAGTCTAAGGTGTACTGAAGTGTGTACTTTACCTGTAAGAGACCAGACATCAAGTTCCTGCGTCACTACTCCCCTTACATGAGACGGGCAATTACATCATATGAGGAGGGGAATGGAGGCAGCAGGAAGCCACAGACTGAGAACTATATGGTGGAAGAAGCAGGGTTCCAGCAGCACAGAGTAGATCAGGAGATGAGTGATGCAGTGAGGACAGACAGGGCTGCATGTGACATGGGCAGGGACATGATGTGAGGAGGAGAATGGGGCAGCAGGAAGCCAGAGACTGAGAGTTATATAGTGGAAGGAGCAGGGTCCCCAGCAGCACAGAGTATATCAGGAGGTGAGTGATGTGTCAGTGAGGACAGGGCAGCATGTGACAGGGGCAGTGACATGATGTGAGGAGGGGAATGGAGGCAGCAGGAAGCCACATACTGAGAACTATATGGTGGAAGAAGCAGGGTTCCAGCAGCACAGAGTATATCAGGAGATGAGTGATGTGATAATGAGGGCAGGGCAGCATGTGACAGGGGGCAGTGACATGATGTGAAGAGGGGAATGGAGGCAACAGGAAGCCACAGACTGCTCTCCTGAACCGTAACTTCTACCACTGGGGAGTCGCTGATGCTGTGTTGCCCGCATACCCCTATCATGCCTCATAGCCCAGCCTCCTGCTCTCATGCACCCTAACTCCCACCCAGTAGGAGGAGACACTGACTCAGGGCCACCGTCCTGCCACGCTGGACCCCCACCCTCCTCTTTAGTCCCCCTTATGCCCACACACCCCTATCACTACCCAGCCTCCTGTTTTCCTGTGTCGTGACCTCCGCCAGTGGGGAGCCGCTGACTCAAAAACACCCTACTATACTATTGCGCACACACACACCTAAACAACGCGCACACACAGCCCCCCACACCCACAAATGTCACTGTACCCTCCACACTATCAATGTACATCTCACTCTGTAACCGCTTTTTAATTAAACAAAACAATACACACCCCCTTCCACATCATGTGCTCTCTATTTAACACATTTCACCTATAACTCAAGTTGCAATACAGGCCATCTTTCATACAATTCTAACCATCTTTCTCATATACAAACGTTCACAAATTAAGGGGGCGCAGCCCCTTACGACTGTGCAGAGCGCCTGTAGGGCGCGATGAATCACCTAGTTTTGTTATATAAGGTTATGAAAGGTCATCGTGCATATTGGGGCCAATTCAGAACTGTTCGTACGAGTCCGAATTGCGCCGTTTTGGATAGTGGGCGGTCAGCGCATGCATGTATATGCGGGTGGCACGGTATTGTTTGGAGGGGCAGCGGGCAATGCTGACCTGTTTAATTTATTTACTAACCTTTTTCAGCATCCGGCACGCATGCTCTGTAATTTGTTGCCCCTTTAAAAAAAACAAAACTCCAAGTTCAGCCGGCGTCCCGCGCAGCAGCCGGACTCGCACCACAGTACACCCGCCCCAAGGTTGTTTCTTGTAGAGTGAGCGTGAGAGGGAGTGTATGTTATTACCCTGACAGTATCAGGCAGAGCAAGCTCCCTGGCAGAAGCCATCTGCGCAGCACGTCAGGGGGGGGAATGCCGGGGAGATTGGAGAGTTCACGGACCAGGCTCCAGCACAGCGCTGACTCCCCCCAGAGACACACATGGCAGATTGCTGTAACGTTCTTGGCTGTCACAGTGACAGAAGCACGTTTGGCTTGTTTTGTGCGCGATGCCGGGGAGCTAAAATGTGAAAATGTTTCCAGTAGGAACTGGCGGGATCTCGGATGTAACTTCGGTATCTTGCCAGGACCGTAATGCTTTTATAGAATGAAAGAAGATTAAGGATGTGGAGATGTAGTTATTAACTTCCTAAAACCCACATAGAGAACCAGCGGAGGAAGTGGAAATTGAGTTTGCAAGAGGTAAATCGTTTACTGGATCCTGTGAGACTCGGGATTTGGGCACAGGACTCGCAGCATCGGCTCCTGCGTATAAACTTGGCGTTGATTAATGAAGGTGTAATTATGTTTTTGTGATGAATGGGTGTATGTAAATAGGATAGGTACATGCCAAGTGCACAGCTGTACCCATATCTAGCGCATAGGGAGGGATACAGCGCGTTAGAGAAGGCTAGGCATTCCTAGTGTGTACAGGAAGTACTGTGATGTCACTGGGGAAATCTTTGTGTCCCTTCCCCCGCCCCACCTGTTAATACTGATTGTGACGCCTGTATTGGTCTCCTCTACCTCTTGGGATCCCTTCAGTCATGTGATCTCCGTTCTACTCCAGAAACACCCCAACACTCATATCTGTCTCGCTCCTGCCCCGAGGATTCTCGCTGATCCTCGCTCCTGCCCCAACTCGGTATATACGGTCTCTAGGTCTACAAACATTAGGCCGACACCACTCGATCAACATGCAGGAAGGTCGACATGGGTTACCTGACCTGAACCAATGCAACCCGTAAACCCTTTTTCGGCGGTATAGGTTTTGTATTGATGTGCAAAGGTTATGGTGACTCGTAGTAGGGGCATAGGCTAAACACGTGAGTGCAGTCACATCTCCATGTTTTCCAGCACTGTGCCTATCTTGTGATCAGCCGCGGCTTCCTCATGCCGAAGTGTGTGCAGGAACGGCCTTCCAGGCTTGCACATTCGCAGTTTGGAATTAGTAGCATCTTATTTTTTTGCACCTGCGCTTTAGAGCCGCGCATGAGGAACTAAGGGGCAGATGTATTAAGCCTGGAGAAGTGATAAAGTGGGAGGTGATAACGCAACTGCCAATCGGCTCCAGTCATTTTTCAAACCCAGCCTATAACCTATAAACAGTTAGGATCTGATTGGCAGGCTTAATACAACTGACCCCTCCATCAGGGGCTGTGCAAGTGCTTCTTCAGGCAAATTAATCATTGAACATTACATTTCTGAATTAGCCATTTGATTAAACATGACGTAGACACCATGGGATCTGGTTGGGATCGTTTGGGCTACAGTATGTTGGGCGACACCATTAGGTCGACATGGGAAAAGGTCAACATTGTTCTAGGTTGACATGGGTTTAGGTCGACAGGACATTAGGTCAACACAAGCATTAGGTCGACAGTCAGAATGTCTACATGTGGTTTTTCGCTGTTTTTTTTTTACCCGAATGTAGACACAGTTGACATGTAGACACTGGTTTCCAGTGCACCGCGTCGCTCGCAATGCTTCGGGCACACTATTTTATTCTCCCACCACGCCCTAGAGCAGGGGTGGCCAACCAGTCAGAGGTAAAGAGCCGAAAATATCGGTAGTCAAGCTAAAGAGCCGACATCATGCACGCGCCGAAGGCGCATGCACCAAAAAAAGGGGCGTAGCCTATTTTGACCCCTTGGGTGGGTGTGATACAAATATGCCTCCAATAGTGCAGTGCCATATATACATATGCCCCCAATAGTGCCAGATACACATATGCCCCCAACGGTGCCAGGTATGCACCACACGGTGCCGGGTATGCCCCCACAGTGCCAAAAAGCTGGTATGCCCCCACAGTGCCACAAACTGCTATGCCCCCACAGTGCCACAAACAGCGTCTCCTTCCCCCTCACTTCCCTGTGATTGGGCCGCCCACCAATCAAAGCTCACTGGCCGGCTCCTGATTGGCTGCTGGCCCACGAGCTCTGATTGACGGACGGCCCAGTCACAAGGATGCACAGTAAGGGGTAGTAGAGATGCGCGATGCGCGCTCTCCTCCCCTCAGAAGGAGAAGGGATTCAGGGAACCGGCAGCAGGGGGGACTGGGACAGACGGTGGGCGGCAGGCAGCAGTGGGAGCAGGAGCCGCACTTTACAAGGGGGAGAGCCGCATGAGGCTCAAGAGCCACAGGTTGGCCACCACTGCCCTAAAGGATGATAGGGCATGAAATACCGCCTGTCGGCACATGTCGGCTCAAAAGACAGTGAAAACCCCCATGTCGACCTTTTGACTGTCGACCGAATGACCGTATCCCATGGGACCACACCAACTTTACTGTACGAGTGTAATTATGTGTTGTCGTTATTCTCTGCCCCTGGGAAAATTATCTGCCACATATTACATCTTAAATATAGAACATTAATAATAATAATAAAAAAGTGTGTGTGTGTGTATGTGTGTGTATATATATATATATATATATATATATATATATATAATCATTCATTTGCAAACTACATGATTTATTTCTCTCCAGTTTAGCAGACAATGTGACCGTGAAGGACGTTCCCTTTGCAAGTTCTAGCAGGTCTTCTGCTGTGTTTCACAATAGATTGGCCACAGGGTGGCGTCGTCCTCTTGTTTATGGACTGTTTACCGCTCCATTGTTGACGTCTTGCCTAAAGGGCATTTGGAGGTTAATGGCTCTGCCGGCATCTATCCGTTTGTGCGCGCGCTGCCGGGTGGCCTCATCTGAACATTAACACGGTTAATGAAGAACCTCTTTAATCAGAGCATTTGTCAAATCGGTGGCTGCGGCTGGGCCTCGATGTATTAGGGGCCTACGCAGCCCAGGCTCGGCGAGGCAACGGGTTAAGTATTTTCCACTCGGAGGAAACGTCTTTCTTTATTGGCAGAGAGATCCTTCGCCACTCTTGAGTGATCGCGCTGCGTCTCTGTATTGTCGGCTAATGTTTTCAGTGTCGATTAGGACCATTGCTGGGAAGGCTTTGTGCAGGCATGTGCAAAACTGCAGCTATTCACTCGCGTTCTCTCCGGGGAGAAAGCTTTGTACGAGCCAATTGTACACAGACAGGCGCACTCCATACAGTGTACGCAGTGCTAGGGGAGCAGCTGTTACCAAATTGGGTTTTTGTTTAACCTCTTTCATGCAGAAATCTCCGCCACTCCCTAATCTGCAGGAATGAAACCCCCTTCCCAAACATCACTTTCATCTTAGATTTTCTAGGTCTTCAGTGGCAAAGAATCACATAGGGCTACCCTACTGTGCATCTGACTACCTCCCCCCCTCCCCCGTTTCCCATTGTTCTTGCCTAATGGAAATATTTACTGATGAATGTAGAATTATCAATGAATTAGAGAACTTTTTGTTTAACCGTTTCCAGAGTTTAGTCAGACCGCTGTTCTCTCTGGGACAGATGTACTCAGCCTTGGGGAGAGCTAAAATACCAGTTGTGTTTTAAAAAACGTACATGTTGTGCTTAAAAAAAAAAAGGTACTTGTGGATTATCACGGCTCCCACGATGGCCATCGTATGCGAAAAAGATTGCATCGCATGCGATTTGACCGCATACGATTTTTCACTGAAGAGCGCAGCGAGCCACCGAGCCCGAAGCGTGGCGATCGCAGCCGGATACCTTCACAGGTATACGCGTCCCCTCACGGGCTTCACAGGTGTCCGCGTCCCCTCGCGGGGCGCGCTGCGCTCGCCGCGCTTCGGGCTCGGTGGCTCGCTCCGCTCGCCACACTTTTTATTCTCAACTCCACGCCGACGTGGATAGTGGGGGTATGAAAAGGTCGTAGGACGCGTACCGCCGCCCCTCGCGGGCTCGCTGCGTTTGCCACGCTTCGGGTTCGCGTTGATAGTGGGGGTGGTACAGCCTCAAAAATGCCATTTGGGGGCCATTGAACATGTTTAATACTAATTCCAATGCATTTGGATGCTTTTCAGTGCAAAATCGTATGCGATGCGATTGCATACGATTTTGACAAAAAACGGCAAAAATCTGTAAAAATCGCATGCCACTATATATGTCCATATATCAAGTGATGTCAGCTGCCCTCACCCCGCATGTCCGTCACGGCCTCATTAGCCCTTCTCCGCCCCCCCCCCTATCCCCACCCGCTCGCAAACTGAATGTTTGCCATGTCTGCACATGCGCAGAAACGCACCTGCGCAGACGCAAAACATCAGTCCGCGAACAGATCTGAATAAGGTCCTTAGTACATCTAGGCCCGCAGTCTCCAAGGCTTGGTGCATCTCCCCCTTTACTCATTACGTTACACCCTTATCTCTTCCCAGAGTCTTCCTGTCAATCTTATTCAACGTATGATAATGGTGTCACAATACAATATATTTGATTGGGCCCAAAAAAACGGGAATGATATCAATGGTGACGGCGTATAATGCAGTTAGGGTGGCCAATCCCGCGTTCAGGATCAGTGGGATCCTAAAATTGCCAGGATTTCAGGATTTCTTAACTACAGTACAGCAGTGGTGCAGCAGATCACATGCCGGATGTTGCTGGGAGCAGTAGTTCTGCAGAATTACTATTCTACACCAGGAGAAGAACTGAACGCCGTAGCCAGGCTGTATGGGAGCACATTACCGTATCCAGTCAACACAGACAAAAGGTCGACACAAGCAAAGGGTTGACTTGCCAATTTTTTTGAGGAGCCGACATGCGCTGACAGGCGGCGTTTCATGCCCTACCTTCCACTACAGCATGGTGGGAGAATAAGAAAACTTCAAAAAATCATATTGACCTAATGCTTGTGTCAACCTTTCTGGCCTATTTCAGGTGTTGACGTAAGGCCTGTCGACCCAATGACTCTCATACCCAGTCACAGTTGTATAATCCAGGGACTGTCTCCACTCTGCTGCTGCTGCATTCTCTCCTTTTACTGATATTTAATTTAGAAGCAAAGCAGCCGGATCAATCCCACTAAACTTAAGGTGCCCATACACTAGTAAGATTTATCTGCAGATCTGGCTGGTTGGAACAAAAACATGGTAATGGATGAGTGACAGTTTGTCAGTTTTACAGCATTTCCAAGCAAATGGTCAACTGTCATTTGCTCTCATCCATAACCATGTTTTTGTTCCAGCCAGCCAGATCTGAAGATAAATCTGTGTGTGTATGGCCACCTTTAGTTCTCCGCATTCAGTGTTACCACCTCCTCTGCTTTTCAGCCATGTCTTACTACAATCCGCTAGCGTTTGTTGTCTTTGCTGTTTGATTCCGTCGATGCATCAATGCTGGTCTTTGGCTCCAATTCATTCAGCCCAGAGAGTGCACAGCAGAGAGCTATGGATAGAAATATGGATGATGAGAACATCTGGCTGAAAAGCACAGACCTAGGGAAAAGCCTGCATTCATTAGAACCATCAGGTGCAAACTTATACATATTGGCCCTTATTCAGGTTGACTCGGTCGGGCACGAATTCGCACTGGGACCGATGTTTTTCGTATGCGCACGCGCAGCAGCATTTCCGCGCATATGCTGGTTGAGCATGCGAAATCGGCGCAAAATCTGCTCGGCGGGTGCATGCTCCCTTCCTTTCGAGGGGGGGGGGGGGGTGGATGGGGGGAGAGAGGCGTAGGGTGCTGGCCTGGGCAGTTAGCATATGTGGACGCCTGGCATTTCATGTGTTCCTGACACACGTTTGGGGGGCCGGCGACCATCGAAAAATGGACGAGGTTCCCACAACCATTCACATGGACGAACCCGGCGGGCGTACCACCATTCGCCTGGTGGGTTCTGGTTGACTCGCAAGGGTGTGAATTTGCGCCCGAGAGAGTCAACCGAATAAGGGCCATTCTGCAAAAATAGAGAAAGTGCAGTATTTCTCTTATTCGAGTCATTTGCGGAACCTTTTTTTAATAAGGGTATTGTAAGCCCTACTTTTAAACCTGCATCATCCCCCCCTTATTATTATGCAGACAGAACAGCGCTGCATTGTATTGCATCCTGTGGCACGTCCTCTGCTGAGTGTGACTGTAACACATGCAGATAAGCGGATTTGTGCGAGGAAATGACTGAGCTGTGACAGCGCCTTCCGCAGCCCTAGTCCGCCTCCGGCGCTGAGCAGCAGGTGCTGCCAGCCTGTGTGCCCCAGCCAGGTTCCGCCAGATGGAAAATTGCATCTTTAACCCCCGAGGTCACACTGGAATGTCATCGCTTCGTTCCATCCCCCTGCTAAGTAAGCTTATCAAACACCCCGCTGCCTTCGCCACTTGCATTAAGATAATACAATTAAACGGAAACCTCCGTCTGTTCTGCTTCTTTTGAAGTATCCGGCTCTTTCTTAAGATGAGAGACTCCGCACTTGTCATTTTAACTCTTGTTCTGCTTATTACCGGCTCTGGCTAGTCCTGTTAGCCGGTCAGACCCATCAGTTAATGACTTACTGCCGGTTCCTCTGTCCTCTATCCGAGTGGGCTTTGTCTACGCACAGTCCTCAGGGAGAAATAATTAATTCTGTTGGGTTGTCCTTTTAAATTTTATTTGGCGCAAACAAAGGAAGCGTTCCGGCACAACGCCGCTGTCTCATTAATTGATTGTGTCTTATACTAACCGTCAGCATGAATCTATAATGAATGAGCGCACAAGCAACTCTTTGTGTAGGAATGAGGATACAGCGGCGAAAGATAGAGGGGCAGTTTCAGGAGCGCGGGCAGGAATAAGTGCGCATCTGTCATGAATCCATTGGCCTCATCTATGTGGCCACACCTTGCCAAGCCAGCTGCTTGTGATCGCATTCTTGTGCTTTTCAGACCTGAGTGCAGGCTGGGCCATAATCCATAGACTGCACATGCGTACGGATTGTAGTACACATGCGCAAGGCCATACTGCGATAAAGTCCTGCTACTTTTTTTTTTATCGCTGGCCTATGCAAGTTGACAGGAAGCCGGGGTTTGGGGTGGTAATGAGTGGTTTTCTGGGAGTGTTATAGAAAAAAGCTCCGGCCCAGATCAGCCTGATTCTATCGCACTGGCCCTGGGCTACACACAGACTTCACGGGTGTGGATCATCTATTAGAATGAACTTAGGTCTACAGTCATTAGGTAGACTGGCAGGAAGGTCGACCTGACTTAAGATCAACATGGGCCAAGGTCGACATGACTGAAGGTCGAATTTGCATAAATGTCGACATGAGGAAGGTTTTTTTTTTTTAACCGAATGTCGACAAGGACACAGTTGGCAATGAGAATCGGACCCACGCATAGCTCGCTTCGCTCGCAATGCTTCGGGCACGGTGGCTCGCTTCACTCGCCACAGCTTTATTAACCTCCTCCACGCCCTAGTGGATGGTAGGGCATGAAATACCGCCTGTCGGCACGTCGGCTCAAAAAACAGTGAAAAACCCCATGTCGATCTTATGACCAGTCGACCTTCCTCATGTCGACCTTTATGCAAATTCGACCTTAAGTCATGTCGACATTGGCCCACGTCGACCTTAAGTCAGGTCGACCTTCCTGCCATTCGACCTAGTGGGGTCGACCTAATGACTGTAGACCTAAGTTCATTCTAATAGATGACCGCTTCCTGACTGCACACACTAGGAAAATCATTATATGGTGATCTGTAGCGAATGGATTTGCAGCCAATCACAAACCTGTGATATTTTCACCAGCTTATCGCAGCCTTGGGCGGGGCGTCAGGGGGGGGGGGGGTGTTCACTGTGGCTGGGTGGCGATTACCTGATCAAATTAGCGGCCGAGCAATCAGATCTGATTAACCCTCTGAATTCTCCCCAGTATGTGGCTGGTAATGCAGAAAGAGAGAGAGAGATGTTCTAAAGTACACAGACAGAGTGGCGAGATATAAAGTACTGACCCATAGGTTCTCAAACTTGGTCCTCAGGACCCCATGCAGTTCACCTTTTCCAGGTCACCCGGAAGGTGTACAGGCGCATTCATTACTCACTGACACATTTCAAAAGATCGACAGGTGGAGCTGATTCTTTCCCCTTGCGATTCTGTAAAGACGACCTGCAAAACATGCACTTTGTGAGGTCCTGAGGACCGAATTTGAGAACCTGTACACTAACCAATTAGTCATTTAACAGCCTGTTTGAAAAATGACAGTTACAAGTGGATTGGTTGGTACTTTGGGGTGATTCTGATTTGACTCGCTAAGAAGCGCAAATTTGCTGCTTAGCGAGCCATGTAACGTCGCCCATAGGAATATACGCCCCCCTTGGGCAGCCGTTGCGAGGGGACAAATCCCCGCGCATGCTGCCACTGCAGGAGAAATCGTTCCATGGTCGATGACCATTCTCCTGCCTTCGCAAATTTAAGTCTGTATCAACTGACTTGGATTTGCTGCACCGGGACGAAGACAGGGCGGGCGGCTGATATCATGTGACCGTCGGGGCAGGGACACTAGGTGTGATCCAGAATCCTGCCCCTTTATCTCTCTTCAAACTGCTAAATCTCAAGGGAGGTGTTCACATGCAACATCCACTCGCGGTCCATTAGCTCGGCCTCTTACCGCATTCGGACGGTGTGAGCGATCCGTACGGTAGGCGGGGCTAAGAACACTCGGTGCTCATCCGAAAATACGCATCAGTCCGATTCAACTACAATAAGGGCCACAGTGCACATTTTCCAGGTCACCAGCAGCTGCCCTCTGTATCACCAACTGTCACATTATACAAATGCAGCACAGGTGACCTGGAAAACGTGAACTGTGTGGGGCCGCTCAGCACACAGCGGTGAGTCAGCGCTGTGTGCTGCGCGATCCGTCAGGGCCAGTGTGCTCACCAGATACCTGCAATTACTAGATTTATCCAGTATGCTGGATATTAATCGCCAGGCATTAGCGTCGCGCAGGGCCCTGCACCGCCATGGCCCCTACACAGAGAATTGTCTAAGCGATATTGTGAGATCGCTTAGACAATGCCCTGAAATCGCCCTGTGCGTGCGGTCCGTTAGTACATTGACCCCTACATGCTTTACAGTAGCTAAAGCGTTATATAGCTTTGTTATTAATAATTGAATTGGCACTGGATAAATCTTGAGCTTTTTCACACCCAAATGTACCCGTCTCTTAATTAAAGCTAATGAGCCGGCGTTGTTTTTTTTTTTAATTGCGCATTTCTTATGTTACTCAATGTAAAGCTTGTTTCCTTTAAGTACAAAGTCATCGGCTCTTTTTATTATACGAACGTAAAGATTTATTCTTTTGTGATTTTATTTTTTTTGTATGGTATTGTGTGTGTGTGTGTGTGTGTGTGTGTTTCCCATTTGTCAGATGCGTAGATCTTTGGAGCTGTTTGATTAGCCTATGGTCTCTGTGTATTGTGGGTTTCGGACTTGAGACTGACATATTTAACTTGGCATAGACAAGATGTAGCTAGTGTAAAGAAGATGAATTTGGCAGTAAGCGTTGAGCAATGGCAGAGATGTTATTACAAGTGTATTTGGCAGACAACTTGCATGCTTAATGTATCTGAACACTTTTTTTTAAAGGTACTTAAGTATACGGCCGGAGATCTGATCTCGGTGGGTGGCTACGGAGATGTCTATACATTATTTACACATTATGTGATGATCTGCGGAAGTCACCGTCACTCTCGGTTAGAATAGCTTTCCCTATAGCGCAGAAATATCTGCCTGCCTCCGTCCTCGGCGATGTTCTGTACGCCGTTTATGAAGAACGTGTACTCTAGTTGTGGATTTTATTTTTAATACCTGAAAGTTGTACTTCTTTAGTTAAAGGACAACTTGTGATGGATCGCATTTGACCCTCCCCCCTGGGAAGGTCCTGGAGGGCTCACGTGTGATTGGCTTGGCGCACACTGCTGCGGAAATCTGTATGGCCAGCTTAAGAGTTACCAATTAGAGATGCGAGGTTCGGTTTTCCAGAAAACCCGATCCATTTGAATTTTGTAAATCTGAACCAACCCAAAACCTGATTCCGGTTTCAATCTTCCAACAGTTTGGAATTCTGAATTGTTTTTTATCGTTTTGTTATCACTGATTATCAAAACACTGGGGTCCACGCAGGTCTCTACTACCAATAACATCCACAATTCTATATCTATACAAGTTTCAGGAGTTTATCATTACTGAGGATTTTAGAGATGGATTAATGATCAAGATGTTTATGGGACTAAAGTAAGCTGCAGCCAATCGGGGCAGTAGAACACTCACATTGGTGCATAAACCAGCCAATCAAAGAAATAGACCGGTGAAAGATCTTTATCAACCTATAGTTATCAGAGAAGTAAAACTAATAATCCACAAGGCAAAGTGCAACTACAGAAGTAACCACAAGTAATATTTGTAGTATGTTCCTCTATAGGAAATATCCGGTTGGGGCTGCTGAGCCGGTTTTTAGTATTAGATAACCGTAAAGATAAAAATGTACCATAAAAAGACGCAGTAAAAAATAAAGGCAGCCGTGTCCATTCATTTTTACTATCTGTTTTATATTTCAAGCTGCATTTACTCGCTGTATTTTTCTTCTTTAAAACTATAGTTTTATAAGGTATAAATGCCCGGGGATATTTCCTATGAATTTGCCACTTTGTCGATGGAGCGAATTCCTTGGGCTGTCTGGCAAAGTAATTCAGAAATATTTCCAGTGCCCAGATCTAGGCTAATGATCCAGCACTAATGACTTGTGGTTCATTTGCATTCATTACTTGTATAGGTTTACGACCTTATTCCGACCTTGGTGGTGATAACCTACTAACCTCAGTCTTCCTGAGGCACCCAGCACTGTTTTTGGCAAAATATATATTTATGCTCTCTCCTCCACCCCCTTTCCAGGCTCCACTACCCTCTACTAGCTTATGTAAACCTTCTGACCTCGGGTCATAATCCCCTCTTCCATCAGAGGCGTAAATATGCAAATCGCCTGCTATGGGGTATTTTCTCAGGGTTGCCTACGCTCCTGGAATGGCCGGGAGGGTCCCGGAAATTGCAGTGGAAGAGATTTAAGCTTTCCTAAGTTTGCTGTTAATTGTGCTTATGCCTGGTAGGGGCCAGTTAGTAGGCCTAAGTATTGTAGCGCTAGGGCAGGGGTAGGCAAGTAATTTTTAATAGAGTTATTTATTTTAATAGAGATATTTCTATACAGCAGAGGAAGCAACACGCCAGCGGTCCGCTCACTTAACTTTTGGATACACTTTTTCCTGATGCTCTCTACAGCAAATACATGTTCTCCGCTTGCAGGCAGCTGGAGCTCCTGTGTGTGCTTTGTGGCTCGGTGCAAGCAGAACACCTTCTCACACTGCCTGCTCTTGCTCTCCGGCTAGTACCGGCCGTTTGAGCACTGCTTCCAGTTCCCAGGTATGAAGGGCTGCTGCGGTGGCCTTCCTTAGGGAGGTGGGAGGCGGTCACAGCAGCAGCTCCTCTAGCCCCGACAGCTATCACACTCCGCTCACCCCGTGACCGCACTTGTCTGGGCGCTTCTTAGGCAGCGCCGCGGCAGAGCAACCCGCACTCAGACATCCGGGGCAGAGCCTCCAGCTGTCACCTGGCAACTGCAGCGCACGCTTACAGTATGGCTCAGCCTCTCAGAGCTTGCAACAGGATGGGGAAGGGAGGACTCAGCATAGCTACCCGCAATGCATTCCTGGGACCGGCGTTCCACATCTCTGTCCTTTGCGGTCTGGAGATGGACCCCGGTCCGCCAGTTGCCTACCACTGTGCTAGGGACTTGGACTGCCAGTGCCTGGATGCACTGAGCGCTGCATGGACAAGTATATTTCTTTGATTGTTTATATGAAGCCTGGTTTGCTGTAAAGTGGATTTGTGGCCTGTATGTCATTAAATACATGCACAAATACTGAAAACTACATGGATAATACTGGATCCCTACCAGGTTTGCTGCATTTACAGGTTATGGAGCTATTGGTAACGGAATATAAACTGTGTATAACTGAATATTGAATGTTCAATGTAGAAAGGGAAATTCCAAACATGGACTACAGTAGCATGATATTGGGGGAGATGGGGGGGGGGGACTCTGTCATTTGTGGCATGGTATAATAGATGGGACGATCGGCATGAGTCGCATTTATGGTTTGGACTTTTGGGGAATTTCAAGAAATTGTTACTAATTGTTTCTTGTCTTTAATTTCTTGCTTTGTCGAATGAATACATTGGCAGCCATGCTTGCAGGTGACCTGTATATTATAAATGACTACAAAACCTAAAGGCGCAAAGTTCCTAGTGTTAATGAGGTACGTGAATATTAGCAGAACCCACAAAATGGCCGCCATGTTGATGTCACTGTTCCTAGTCAATGGATGGGCTCGTTTCTCATGAATGCAGGTACAGCCTACAAAATGGCTGGCACTGTGATGTCACTGGTTCCTAATCAATGGTTGCTTACTTACTTCATTATTAAATTAAGCTGGCACGGTGTGCAGGCGACAGGTTAATTTTAATGAGCAATTAGTCTGTGTTAATTACAGATCAGATATTGTGGTGTTCAGGCCATGTGTGGAATAGCTAACGACGCCACACCTTTATTATACAACCTTCAGCACACTTCATACCTGATAACCTATCTCTGGTTAGCTGTGACTGCCAATTCCTATGCAGTGGATCTATAGATGGGAGATTGCCGTTCTATTTGTCTTCTGCGGCCTACAGACGGGGTGACACTGCTGAGCGATCTGAGCAATGTAGACCACTCAGATCGCTCAGCACACCGCTTCATTATTTAAAAGGGAATCGCGAATACAATATAAAATAAGTGGTTTATGTTTAATTTTTTTTATTTGTTTGCTTATAACTTGTAACTCTTTTAGTGGCTGATTTAGACATAGACGTTAATGGGTATGCTGACGCATCTTTGTAACACAGCAGCTGTGCGAAATTATGTAAAAAGCCGCTGTGGCTTCTGTGATCTGCAGCTGCATCAGAGGACACCGCGTCAAATCGTCTGTGATCATCTGCGTAAGCCCCCAGGGGCGCAGTCGCTGGATACGGCGCACCCAGAAAAGGAACGCTCTACGTCACTGCCCCCAAACAGCCGTAGTAACGTCACAGGATCAGATCCGCACATGCACAGTGTGGCTCCTGTGCAGGTCATTAACCAGCATAGGTTTATGTAACGATCGGCTTTCCCTCAGTCTGTGATGTATATCCAATGCAGGCAATTAATGCACAGTATGTGTTCTGTAGGAAAAGCTAAATGGCAAAGTGTGCATTACATAGCTCCTAACATTCGTCATGTAAGATCTGGGACAGCGATCAGAATGTATGTATGTAGGTACGTATGTACTATGGGGGTTTGTCCAAATAACTGTGGGAGCCAGTAAAACTCAGAAGGTTGGACACCCGTATGCCACCCCTACGCCACCCCTACATCTTTCTCCAATCTCCATGTATGAGCCACAAGCTATATGCTGCTGTTTAATTGTTATTGGTGTGCTACGTACAAAGGTGGGATTTGTGTGCACAAAGGCAGACGGCAAGTCCTCTGCGAGCAGAGCCAGGAGGCAGGATTTGTGCGTACAAAGGCAGGCGGCGGGATCCCTAGTGTTCATTCTAGCACCCGCCATATTTGAAAACCCATGCAGTTCCTCTTCCCTGCCTGGGTTGTCGCTGTCTGCTGTGGTGTTTCTAGCACATGTCTGGTTTGCATATCAGTGCTGATATACAGACCACACTGTGCTAGAACACTAGATCCCTACAGACAAAGGGGGTATTTGTGTGTACAAAGGCAGGCGGTGGGATCCCTACAGGCAAAGGCGGGATTTATGTGTATAAATGCAGGTGGCAAGTCCTCTGTGTGCAGAGGCAGGCGGCGGGATATGTGCGTACAAAGGCAGATGGCAAGTCCTCTGTGTGCTGAGGCAGGCGGTGGGATATGTGCGTACAAAGGCAGGTGGCAAGTCCTCTGCGTGCAGAGGAAGGCGGCGGGATTTGTGCCTACAAAGGCAGGCGGCGGGTTCCCTGCCTGCAGCAATATTTGCAGTTCCACACATCCCTCCCATTGCAAAACAGTTTGCGCACACTTTCGCCCCTACTTCACCGTTTGTGTGGAGGCTGAAGAAATGTATCTGTTTTAGTCTGGTCCTGTGCGAGTGGGGAGTTTGTATACTGATTGCGTCTGGCAGTACGTGTAGCCGGTCTGACATAACAAGAAGGCAGCCTCTCCGCTCACCGAGGACCATCGCACAGACTGAATCCGCATCTCATTAAAACAGGTTAATCCATAAAAGCTTTTTCCGGGCTTGTTAAAAAGTACCTTTCAGAGTTCTAAATTGGTTACATCTGTACCCCACTCTGTCCTCACCTAACCTCATTAAATCCAAGTCAAACATCCGACCTCAGGCGGCTGCGCTGGATGATTGCTGACGATTCCAGCGCGGCGGTGGCTCTACCAGATCATGACAACCTGCATAAGTCTATGCAGAGCCGATGCCGCCGGCTTGTACACCCAGATATATTTGTCTGAGGGCACTGGGTGGAGCAGGCGGCATAGTTCCGAACAGCAGCACAGAGATTTCAGCAACAGATAAAATCCTATTAGAAGCTGGAAAGCAAAGTTTTGTGACATGTTAAATGATTATCCTCCCGGGAGAGGGAATATGAAGCTCTTAAAAGCCATTCAGCCGAGAGAATATACACCTCAGTTTTCCCTCCTGGGACTTGTCTATTACATTATCTGCTGATTGCTCGGCTGTCAGCGTGACATGCCTCGGAGGTTACTGAGGGCTCTGCAGAGGAAATTAAACTGCTATCTTCTGGAAGAGATATACAGGATCTATAGCTGCAGGAAGTTGTCTGGTTTGGTGGGTTGCAGAAAACACAGGATGTTCACCTCATCTCAGCCCTCTATCCAACCACAATGCTGCAGAACAAGGAGCACTAATAGGAACTGCTGATTTCGGCTTTGTGGTCCGATGAGGCGAAAGACATGGAGAGAACACATACACTGAGGTGCCAAAAGTCATGGCATGGGTGCCTTACGTTGTGTAGGACCCCTCTAGCCCGGCATCGATACCACAAGTGAACGGAAGACCTCTGCAGAGACCATGCCATCCAGATAGATTCCTGATTTGTACGTGCAGTACTTTGGGTGTCAATGGACCTCTCAATAAATGTTCAATTGGATATTATATCGATCACACCATTTCTAAAATGCTCCTCAACCCAAATATGGGCAACTTGAGACCTTTTACTGCTGGTCTATTCCATTGTCGTGGGGGTAAACAAATCGGTAACTGGTCCAAGATGCGTTCCAATGGGCCATCAGACCCAACCCATGCCACATGAGCACACCATTATGGAACCGCCGCTGTCCTGCATGGTGCCTTGTTGACAACTGGGGTCCATAGTTTCTTGTCGTCTGCACCACACCTGAACTCTACCATCAGACCGAAAACTGTAACTGTGGCTCATTGTACCAAGCCACATGTTGCCAGTCCTCCAGGGTCCAATTAGCAACGTCACAAGCCCAGGTGAGGTGCCGTGTCCGGTGTTGTTGAGTTATCCGGAGAACTCTGGTTGGTCTAATGCTCGATATCCCAATGAAAGCTGAAGAACGCTGCACCGACCTTCAGCATATATGTGTCTGGTGCCTCCGCCATGGGATGTGATTTCACCCAGTGTTAGGTGTCGGTTAACATTGACAATTCTGGCCAGACATTGCTAAGCACGATCATTGTGTACTGTGCACAGTGGTTGGTATAGCCTACCATTATATATCCATGGTACACATGTGATATGTAGATTGAGGAATGTTGTATGTCCGCACATTATCATTCCCCTGTCCATAGGCTCATGTTGACCTTTTACCTGTCGACCTTTGGACAATGTCGACCATTATTGGTCATCAGAATCTCGATTGCTGGTGCTTCCACAGGGGGATCCCAACTGACAAGGGGCTATTCTCTCTTGTGAGGGTCCATGGCCCACATAGAGGGAGAACGGAACCTGTGGCGAGTGCAGAGAGCCCGCATGGGGCTTCTTTGCGCTCCCCCTATGACGAAGCACTGGCGCAGTCGGGATCCCGATGCCGGAATACTGACTGTCTGGATCCCTAATGTCGGGAAGTCATACCACGCCCCTCCCTTAGTCCTTCTTCCACAGCAGTACACACATTGCCAAGCAGTGAAAAGAGTGGAGATGTTCCCATAGCAACCAACCAACTTTATAAATGCTACCTCAAAGCTGATTGGCTGCAATGGGCATCTTCTTCCCTGACTCGCTTCTCCACTCCACTCCTTGATAAATCTCCCCCTAGATGTCAGATCTGGCTTGTGGAATTATTTTATTTTTTCTGTTTCCAATCCGCCGGTGTCACAGGAATGGAATGAGAGGAAAGCGGGATTAAACCTTCCGTCTCCCCTGGGGACCACCGCGTATGTACTGCTGATACAGTACATCCAGCTGGCTATAACTGAAAACAGATCCTAAGGCATATGAGGGGGGAATAAAGGTGAATTTCATAACTCACGGATCTGCATGGATGCCGGTATGAAGCACAGAGTCCCATGCCAGCTTTCTGTAACGAGCCTCGTGGGCTTCATGTTAAAGGTTTAGCAGTTTACTTTTCTTTTTTTTAAATAATATAACGTAAGACGTCTTTTTATATAAAGTACAATGATTTCATAGATTTAGTTGTTACTGCTCTGTGCTGGGACTGTTACGTTGTGCTTTTGTACAGAGCGGCGGTGGCCAACGGATGGGGGCCCCGGACTCTGCACCATTCTGTAATTTTCTTATAATGTTTGAGGGGGGGGGGGGGTAGGTCTGAGTGGCAGGAGTAAAGGTGGGGTCAGAGGGCCTGATTGCTGTTGTGCAGATTTGAGCAAAGGCAGTACGGACGGTGTAATGGTTAGCATTACTGCCTCACAGCGCTGAGGTCATGGGTTCTATTCCCACCATGGCCCTAACTGTGCGGAGTTTGTATATTCTCCCTGTACTTGCGTGGGTTTCCTCAGGGTACTCCGGTTTCCTCCCACAGTCCAAAAATATACTGGTAGGCTAATTGGCTCCCTATAAATTAACCCTAGAATGAATGTGTGCTGTACATGTGGTTGGGAATATAGATTGTAAGCTCCAATGGGGCAGGGACTGATAATAAAAATGTTCAAATATTCTCTGTACAGCGCTGCGGAATATGTGTGCGCTATATAAGAAACTGTTAATAAATAAATAAATGCACATGTTTATGAATTGTAGCGAGCATGCGTGAGGCCAAATAATACCTCCCAACATGACCCTTTCCAGGAGGGACAGTTGGAGGGCTGCAGCACAGTCCAAACTTCAGATAGGGATGTCACACCAACTGCCACCACAAACACCACAGTCCAGGACTCACTGACAGGTGTGGCTCCCCTATTTGGACAGTGGTACAGTTCTGCTGCTGCAACTGCCACTGGCAGGGAAGTCCAAGAGCAGAGCATTTTGTCCCTCCCGGAATGGGTCATGTTGGGAGGTATGGCCAAATAGCTAAATAAAATCCCGTATGGATCAAATTGCAATTCCCTCGCAATTTGACTGACAGGAAGTCAGCATTTGGGGGGAGGGGGTGGCCGTCCTATTTTCTGAGAGTGTCACGAAAAATGCAGCCAAGGCGTACTCAGGGAGGACGTGTGACATCAGCGATGACCACTTCCAGCCTGTCTCAGAGCCGTGCACATTTGCACAGACTGGGGAAATGATTCAATGGCAAGTGAAGTGTGAATGGATTTGCAGAGAATAGTGATCAGCAATCCATTCGAAATCCACTGGTTTTCACTCTGCCTGGGTGGGGACTATCGACTCGTAATCCTGTGCAGATTAGCATTTGAGTGATCAGGTCTGAATTCGGTCCTGAGAGAAGGTCGGGTTTGACTGATTGTGGGGGCAATGTGTGGCGTATGGTATAATGGTGAGAGGCGTGTTGGGGATGGTGCAACGGTGAGAGGCGTGTAGGAGATGGTATAACGGAGAGTGGCGTGTAGGGGAAGTTATAACGGTGAGCGGCGTGCTGGGGATGTTACAACGGTGAGAGGCGTGTTGGGGATGGTGCAACGGTGAGAGGCGTGTAGGGGAAGGTATAACGGTGAGCGGCGTGTTGGGGATGTTACAACGGGGAGAGGCGTGTAGGGGATGGTGCAACGGTGAGAGGCGTGTAGGGGATGGTGCAACGGTGAGAGGCGTGTAGGGGATGGTGCAACGGTGAGAGGCGTGTAGGGGATGGTATAACGGAGAGAGGCGTGTAGGGGATGGTATAACAGAGAGAGGCGTGTAGGGGAAGGTATAACGGTGAGCGGCGTGTTGGGGATGTTACAATGGTGAGAGGCGTGTAGGGGATGGTGCAACGGTGAGAGGCGTGTAGGGGATGGTGCAACAGTGAGAGGCGTGTAGGGGATGGTATAACGGAGAGAGGCGTGTAGGGGATGGTGCAACGGTGAGAGGCGTGTAGGGGATGGTATAATGGTGAGCGGCGTGTTGGGGATGGTGCAACGGTGAGAGGCGTGTTGGGGATGGTGCAACGGTGAGAGGCGTGTTGGGGATGGTGCAACGGTGAGAGGCGTGTAGGGGATGGTATAACGGAGAGTGGCGTGTAGGGGAAGGTATAACGGTGAGCGGCGTGTTGGGGATGTTACAACGGTGAGAGGCGTGTTGGGGATGGTGCAACGGTGAGAGGCGTGTAGGGGAAGGTATAACGGTGAGCGGCGTGTCGGGGATGTTACAACGGGGAGAGGCGTGTAGGGGATGGTGTAACGGTGAGAGGCGTGTAGGGGATGGTGCAACGGTGAGAGGCGTGTAGGGGATGGTGCAACGGTGAGAGGCGTGTAGGGGATGGTGCAACGGTGAGAGGCGTGTAGGGGATGGTATAACGGAGAGAGGCGTGTAGGGGATGGTATAACGGAGAGAGGCATGTAGGGGAAGGTATAACGGTGAGCGGCGTGTAGGGGAAGGTATAACGGTGAGCGGCGTGTTGGGGATGTTAAAACGGTGAGAGGCGTGTAGGGGATGGTGCAACAGTGAGAGGCGTGTAGGGGATGGTGCAACAGTGAGAGGCGTGTAGGGGATGGTATAACGGAGAGAGGCGTGTAGGGGATGGTGCAACGGTGAGAGGCGTGTAGGGGATGGTATAACGGAGAGAGGCGTGTAGGGGATGGTATAACAGAGAGAGGCATGTAGGGGAAGGTATAACGGTGAGCGGCGTGTAGGGGAAGGTATAACGGTGAGCGGCGTGTTGGGGATGTTAAAACGGTGAGAGGCGTGTAGGGGATGGTGCAACGGTGAGAGGCGTGTAGGGGATGGTGCAACGGTGAGAGGCGTGCAGGGGATGGTGCAATGGGGAGAGGCGTGTTGGGGGTGCCAAGGTCGTTTTGGGAGTGTTTTTAATTAATGAAATAACAATTTGTTGGCAGCCCCTGAATTATGTAAAGTTGCCCTTGCTGACCGAGGATGCTTTCCTGTATCACTTGTACCCACATGTACCAGCTTCTGAGGCCTTCTGTGTGCTGAAATTAGTCTGAAGTTGCTCTGTGAGAACTCGGCAATCCCCTGATCAGATTTTACAGTGTACAGCTTGTGTTGGATGCTTATTGTGGTCCCATTATTGTCTACCCAACAACCAGAGCCAATCATTTGAACCTTCCTCTCTTTGTGTGGCCAAATTGGCAATATTCTGTGCTTCTGAGGTGCATTTAGTTTATCTTCAGAATGTAGCTCTCATGAGCAGCGCCCTCTCCTCCCTTTTTCTTCAACTATATCTCTAGCATGTACTGGTCCTAAATTACCTTGTACTGTAATTTGTTATTTTCTTGTTTTTCGCTCAATTATGTACTGCCAGGTGCGGCAATACCTTTGTGGCACCATATAATACCTGAGTATTCCGGTGTTTGCACTGTAGTCTTGTCACTCCTGAGTTACTGGCTCTTCTGCATGACATTTTGGACTTTGTCCGATATCCTGTACTTTGTTCCTGACCTTGTCCCTGGATCATCCCTCACCTACCAAATTCCTGATTTTAGCTCTGTTTAACTCCTCAGCTACCAGCAATTGGGCTCCAACCTCTGATGTTACTGCAGTGCAGCCTCTGAGCTGTAGTTTACTTGACATACAGTATATAGCTGGGTATATATTAGATATGTGTACCCAGCGAAGATGTGCGCGATGGGATCCGGTGGAGGTACTGGTACCAACAAGGGCATACACACTTGCCGATGCCATCTGCAATGAGTTGGGGGGAGCCACATAAACATGTACAAACTCCATACAGACGGCGGCCTAGTTGGATTTTAAGCCTGCGCTGATGCTCTGCAATGTCAGCCACCGTACTTCCTGTGCATGGTTATTTTGACTTTCTGGTGGCCATACACACGCAGATTTATCTTCAGATCTGTCTGGTTGGAACAAAAACATGGTTATGGATGAGAGCAAATGACAGTTGACCATTTGCTTGAAAATGCTGGAAAACTGACAAACTGTCACTCATCCATTACCAGGTTTTTGCTCCAACCAGCCAGATCTGAAGATAAATCTTACTAGTGTATGGGCACCTTAACTCTATAAAGTCTTTGCTGAAGAGCACAGAAGGGCACCAGAACGGTAAAAGCCATGTGCAGAGCAAGCTGCTATGTTCGCTTACATGTGCGGCACATTAATACAAAAAAAAACGGGATACAGTGCTATGAACTAAGCCCCAGAGATGAGGCCAGCAGCCAGGGAATGTCCTTATGTACATTAGTGAGGAGGGACGCTGGAGGCTAGTTTGGGGGTTAATTAGTAACTAACAGGTTGGGGTGCGCCTCTTAATTACTATACACACCCAGCGTCTTGTATGCTCCTTTCTATTTATAGTTGTTTTTTTGTCTCCAAATTCACCTACGTGCCACCAGGTGAAGGATAAAGGGAAATGTTGGGTATTTCTGTTTGGAATGCGATAATCCCGGGCGGTAGCAATACTTCACACCTGCTGATTGGCTGCTTATTTACTTTGGGTGTAAGTGTGTTCTAGTTCACCATTTAGTGGGGGGGGTATTCAATCTGGGTTTTCGACTGTAACAACGTCCCGACAGTCAGAATCCCGGGTCGTTTTCGCTTCTCTTGGCTGCAACTTGAGAGCCGGAATTCACTGTTCCGGCTGTCGAGTGTCCGAAAGTCAGACGAATTTTGGCGAAAACCGTCCGCGGATTCGACAATACATGTCAGTTCCCGACAATACAGGCGAAAACGGCAGACGAGTCCCGTAGCAGGCAAGTCCGGTCCGAGATTAAATAGCTTAACTGCTGATATTTAATAACCCACCATAGTCTGCAGTCTGAGGGTTTCATTTTCCAGCCGCAGTAGAACCACAAGTCCAAGAATGCTTTGTCGCCACTATGGTAAATACAAGATACGAGTGGTTTTGCAGTGTTCCAGCAGCTGGTTGTCTCTCGATCTGTATAACTCTAGTTTTGCGACTGTCCAGGTTTTCTGCGGTTCTGTAATGTAACATTTCTCATTGTATTTTCCTGTTAGATCTAAGAAACTGGCCGCCCTATCGGACTGCATACAAGCAGCCTGCATCGTTAAGGCAGATCTGGGCTTTGAGCTGGAAGCGCTGGAGGAAGCTGCCAATTTAGTTCAAGAGGAAGAAAAACTGCTGCAGGTGTCAGACAGCGTCCCCAGGCAGTGCGCAGCACGCGCTACATCTGAAAGCTCCAGCAGCTATGCCTCAACGGAGACAGAAGACACCACCTCGTCAGATGAGGATGAGACCAGCAGCAGCGAGGAAATCCAGGACTCCTCAGAGCAGCTCCCAGGCGACACCACCACACCTCTCATACAGGTTATAGATAATAGACAGACCCACCCTAACACAGCTGCGAACACAGATTCTTCCCCCACACAGCCATCTGTTCCCTTACATGCGGCGGTGTACACTGGAGAGAAGGTGCAAGCGGCAGTTACCATCCCCGAAATCCCCCTCGAGCACACTCCTGATGACACTGACAAATCCCAAGAGACAGACTGCGCAGCCCGGCATTCGGAAAGTACTCAACCAAAGTGTCTATCCCGGGCGTTCTTAGAGGTGACTCCGAGGATGAATCCGCTTCTCATTGTTCAGCAGTCAGCGGAGGAGGAGGAGATGTCGCTCGTAGATTAATCTTTCCCATCCGCCTCTCATTGCAGGCTTCAGTTCGGATTACATTTTCATTATAGATAAATGACAGCCTTGTCCTTTGGATACTTCATTAGCGCCCGAGATGTTTTCCGGGGCGAAGTAATGAAGAGACGGACAGCCTGATATAAAATCATTAAATCAATCGGGACGTAACAACTGGAGCACAGTGAGGTGTAAATGCGAAGCCTTGATTTGGTAATTAACCAACAACGATACAAGTTTATGGAACATGAAGGTCCCATATAATTTCCTTTCTCCAGAACTTATTCAGATTAGGGATGGACATCGCATCGCAATGTTTCTTAACCATCGATGATTTTGTTTTCACGGTAGTACTTTCACCATTCAAAAGATTTGATGGCGGAAGCCCAGCCATCAGTTGATGGTGGGCTTCCGGTGACCATCCCTAATTCCGATGTTGCACAGTTTTATGCCGTATGCCCAGCTGTATAACTCCCAGGGGGCCAGATCTCACGGGGGCCCCAACACAGCACTCTGTGATAGGAGGCACCTTTAGAATACTCTGTCCACGGAGGCCTTGCAGCCACATTGGGGGTTTACGCTTCTGGGAGACCTTGGGGTTTATTTATTAAGATGGGTTGTTGCTATAGGCAACCAATTAGATTCTATCTGTTCTCTCCTAGAAGGTGCTAAATAAATAAGTCGTAGATTCTAATTGGTTGCTATGGGTAACAGCCCAACTTCAATAGAATTCCCATCTTAGTAAATTCATCCAGTGGTGAAGTCTAGGCCAACCTGTGGCTCTCCAGCTGTTGTGAAACTACAAGTCCCAGCATGCCTTGCCACAGTTTTGCTATAAGGGGGTGTTAAAACTGTGTCAGGGCATGCTGGGATGTGTAGTTGGCTGGGAATGGTATAGCAGCATTCTCATGATGACACTAACCTCCATTGAGCCCATACAATAGCTGCCTCCACTATGGGGGTTATTCTGGTTCACTCGCAAAGGCACAATCACTCTCTAATGGACAAAACCATATACACTGCAGGTGAGGGAGATGTGCAGAAAGAGTTAGATTTGGGTGTTTTATTGTTTCTGAGCAGGGTAAATACTGGCTGTTTTTTTTTTTTTTTACGCTGCATTATAGATATCAGTTTGAAGTACACCCCCCACCCAAATCTAACTCTCTGCACATATTACATCAGACCCACCTACTGTGCACATGGTTTTGTCCATTGTGAGTGATTGTGCCTTTCCGAGTGAATCAAATAACCCCCAATGTGTAATCCACGAGTACGGTATAAATCTGCCGATCCGCTATCGGTAACACCTAGACTGTTTTGCATATCAACAAACCGCTTCTTAGGTTTACATGACATGAATATTATTATTACTGTGTGCTGAGTCTCGGAATAATGTGCTACGCTCGCTGCTGAGTGGATCTGATGCGCTGAAGGACTGGGGATTCCGGGAACATCGCTTCCTAGGAATCATGAGACGCCTCTGAATGTAATTGGGTAATACCGGTTTCCTCTGCAATGACTTTGATACCAGAAAGAGAGCACTCACAAAGTCGCTGGATTAAGATGTGACCCGTCTCTTGTGATGTTTGGGATTTCTATTACTTCCCCGGTGTTTCTCCGGACGCTCTCTGTTTCCGTAATGGAGAGAGAGCCATCGATAAGACCAGATTTATTGTGTTGAGTGATAAATGCACCAAAGAAACTGATTAATACCTTTGAAAACGACCAGGGGGCATTGGCAGGAAGACACATCTTAAATAATGTTCCGCGACGGAGCTGATGTCTAAAGGCTTGCGAATAGACACGGGACACCCGTGTCAGGGAGATATATGCTTCCGCTGTTTGAGTTCTACGGGCAGGCCATTTGTCTGCACGATAAGGAACAGTGCTGCTGCGGGAGATAAGCGGGAGGGGGCAGGATAAATAGGGCATGTTCCAGGCAATTAGGAACACGGGAACAGATAGCCGCTTCTCGCCTCTGTACGGTTGCTGCAGCAGATTACAGCGTGTTCTAATTTGTTAGTTACGCTGCTGTTTCCTGCCTTCAGCTAATCAGGAACGTCCTCATGGAAAATGGTCTTGTGTTTTTCTTTTTCTGTGCAGTGTTGTGCAGGAAAAATCATAATAGGACGTCGGTACCTACATCAAAATAAAAGGGAAATAAATAATGGGTGCGTCCGTTTCAGCATTCAGATATTTCTAAATGTTCTAGCGATATATATCGTTTAAAAAAAATGTGTTTGCTTTAAAAAAAAAAAAAAAATATATATATATATATCTCATATATTTAGCCAGAACTGTCAGTCTGTGACTGTGTGTATAACGCTGGGCGGAGTCATGGGTGGAGTTATACACACAGTCACAGACTCCAGTCCTCACATACACTATAGCTCAACTGCTGTAGGGAACCGAAAAAGTTCCCCATCACGTGCACACATCCCCACAGCCCACACACATTATGCAGTGATGGGGAGGCACCGGCACAGCCACATACCTCCCAACTTCTTCAGTGTATGAAGCGGGACCCTCGCTGCGAAAAGGGGGTGTGGCCTATGCAAATGAAGGTGGGACATATGCAAATTTTGTTCCGTTGGTCACGCCCCCTTTCCCCCTCTGCGTCGCTGTATAGACGCTGTGCACAGTGTTTATTCCTCATGCTGGGGGGACTCCCAACTGCCCCCCCTCCCCGCACACTCTGCTCACAGCCTCACCCCCCCTTCAATCTTTAACTTACCTGGCACAGCGCCAGTATGTGTGCGCAGACTGGCAGAGGGATTCAGAGAGTGTCCATCCCTCCCCGCGCACGTGTCTGCTTTCTGCTGCGCCGGCCCCTGAATGTATGACAGGAGTCAGGCCGGCCTGGCCTGATGAAAGGGAGCAGAAGAGGACACAAGCAGGGTGCCTGCCACTGGACCAGAAGAAATGCGGGTCCCAGTGGCAGAAGGGGGAACAGAAGGGAGAAGAAGCCTGCAGTGATCCTGGAAGCGGAGGTCCCCATAGGATGCAATAGTTCATTGGTCCGGCGTGTCCCCCCAAAACCCGCCTCCTTTTAAGTCCAGGTTCGTTTCCACACACACACCCTAACTCTACCTATACACCCCCTCCCCCACAACCCTAACTCTCTTTATACAGTACACCACTGCAAGCCTAACTACAGTGTATACACATCCCCCTCCCCGCAGCCTAACTACAGTGTATACACATCCCCCTCCCCGCAAGCCTACTGTACACTGTAACCCACCTGCAGCCACTCCATGTACCCCACTTCCCCAACCGCACTACTAATGCACTCACCCCAACACCCAAACCTCCTAACCCCCCTAGACCCCCATGACATCCGTCCCACACCACCACCGCCCCACACCAATAAGCACCCTCCCCCACCCACACCACTACAATACGCACACAACACCACCGCACCCGCCCCTCCAGCACCCACAGGAACCCCATATCCACTTGCACAACCATGACAACCGCCCCTCCCACACCTACACTACACTCCCCCCATCTACCTGCCAAAACACTGCACCTGCCCCTCCTGGCACGAATACACCAACACACGCCACACCTCCACCCCAAATTCCTTAACTCAAAGTATCCATGCACCCACCCATGGCAGCACCATTCCCATCCATCCCCCACCTACACTGCCGACGCACCCATGCCTCACCCAAACACACTACCCTTGCTACTACACCCACAGCACCACCGCAAATGCACCGCACTAAAACGGTGCACCACCACACCTAACCAACCCACACCACCCACATGGCCAACCACCCCACATACACTCCACCACACACAATATCACCCCCATCTGCCACTTCACAACACACACTACCCCATAATGCCTTTTCACACCCTTGCACCCAACCTTCACACCCCTACCACACCCCTACCTACAACATCACCACCCCAACACCTGCAGCACCCCCACATCCACCTGCAAAAACACTGCACCTGTCCCTCTCCATCCAGCAGTACCCCCGCAACAAGCAGCACAAACACTGCACCTGCCCATCCCCCTCCCGCATTACCCATGCACCCATCTGTCTCCCAACCACACCACACACTTCCCACAGCACACCCGCAAATGCATGTTTCGCAACCGGTGCACCCACGCACCACACCTACACACACCACCCACATGGACCACCACCACATGTGTAACTCCACCACTCACACTATCTCGCACCTCACACTAGCCCACCCACAAGCACCTCCGCCACACTTGCACACCTCTGCCACACACCATACTACAACACTCACCACCCCACCGCACCCACTCCTCCGCCACGACCCACAGCACCCCGCCATCCACTTGCGCAAACAGGACAACCGCCCCTCCCACACCACCCCTCCCCCACCAATGTTACACCGGCCTTTCACACATCCACAACATGCCCAAACCCCTTCCCTAACCCACCCGAAAACCTCACAGGGGATACTAGCCCCCGAAAACTGGTGTTTTTTTATTTAATTAGCCACAGATATTGAATGATAAATGGGCCCCATGGGCAGCCGAGGCGTGTGATCCCGGAACCGCAAGCTGCACCAATTTCAGCGCTTTGCTCCAATCTTGTTCCATCTAAACAAGTTAGAAAGCGGATCATCTGAACAAGAGCACTTCCAAGATTATAGCACGTCGTCCTGTGTCGCAAGGGCAGCCCCCCGCTGGCTCAGTAAATAGCCAGTTATTGTGGAACACCACAGGGGGCTACGCTAAGAGCCAAGCCAGACAAAAGACAATTGCTCTCACTCAGCAGGGACAGTTCCTGGTAATCAAGTTCTGTTTATAAATGTAATTGTTACCAATCCATAAGGCACTTTATAATCGGCTCCGTGACTTTGCCTCTTGCACCAATTTTTTTTGTAAAGGTTAAATGTCTTAATCAGTTGCCATCAATGTAAAATCCCGAGGCATCCTTCCGTGCTATCTGCGGCGCTGCCTGGTGGGATCTTGGAGCGCTGCGCTCCCCACCGGGTCACGTTACTAGGTGGTAACTGTGATACTCTCCAGTTTACATACCCGCTTTCAGTAAAAGCCCTTTCACACCACCCAAACAACCCAAGTTGACCTGGGTCAGTGTGCGGTGTGAAAGGGCTGGCACACACCTAGTATCGATGTGCCACTGACGGCTACACATATGGGTTCTCTTACACACAGCCTGACCGACATGGGCTTATGTCGATGAGGTCATTAGGTCGACAGTCAAGGGGTCGACATGGGGTTTTCCACTTTTTATTGTCCTAAATTTCAACAAAGTCGACATGGACGCTGAAACGTAGCCCCTCGCATGGCTCGCCATGTTTCGGCACACTATCTTATTCTCCCACCGTGCCATAGTGGATGGTAGGGCATGAAATACCGCCTGTCGGCTCAAAGAAAAAGTGAAAAAACCCCTATGTTGACCTTTTGACTGTCAACCTTCCTGTATGTCAACCTAATGCTTGTAGACCTAGTAACCGTGGGGGAGATTCTCTAAACTAAAAATGCAGTAAAAACCCCGTTATCTGGGTTTTTACTGCATTTTGTGATGCTCTAAGCATCCCCCGCCGGGTTATTGTGACGGGGGTATCGCCAGAAAAATCTGGCAATGCCCCATAGAAGCCTGTGGGCCTCTACTGTGACCCACCGCCGCCCCACACCGACCCCCCCCCCCCCTTCACCTGTGTCCGGGCAGCACCATGCTGTGCTGACCGGACGTGTGACCTCCTCCTCCCTGCAATATGATCCTCTTCCGGGTGTAGGGAGGAGGAGAGCAGCAGCACAGTGCCGGGTAAGGGAGGGAGGGAGGGGGGAGCCGCCGGGTCTCGATGGGACCCGCTGACTCACCACAAAGAACAGGTCTTAAAGCAAGAGCTGTCCTTTGCCATAATTATCACATATGTTACAGCATATGCGATAAGTATGTATGCAGTAGCCGGCGGTAAGGGTGCGCGGATGTTCGAGCATCTCCCCCCATATCCCTTACAAATAAATGTACAAAGATGGACAAGAAAGTAGAAACCTGTTTGTAACTATACACACATTGTTGAGCAATAGCTGGTGCTCTTGACCATCTTATTTCCTTCTATGTTACAGAAGAATCCTCAGACGCTTTACAATCACGAGTTAATAAACTGACAGATACAGACCCACACAATTCCAATAGGACCCTGATCTCATAAGCTCACAATCTGCTCTAAGCTGTGTAGTTCCCTGTTCTAGAAAGCTCTGCGATACATTTCAGCTGCGGTTGTGGCCTGTTTCTGCAGCATAATGAGCTGTACTTTTACCCAGAAGCAAGCATTATGTTGTATTCCCCAAACCGCCGTCCGCCAGTACAATTTTCAGACTTCTCGCATCATGTAACACCAGCCCGCAATGATCTGGTTCATTTTCCATCGAATTCCCTAATTATGTGTATTACAAGTGTGCAGCGCAGCATGTAGCAGTGGGGGGCTGCCACCGAGGAGAGGCAGGAGGTCTGCTCTCGCAGGCGCTGGAGAAGAAGGGGACCTAGTTTAGATTCTGCAGGTGTCTGGGAAAGGAATTTGTTTACCAGGTGTACGTACAGAAGTAACGCTTCATTCAGCCAAGGAAAACTTCAACTTGGAAGCAATTTTACACACGTACTAAGCCAATTTAGATTTAAACGGCTTTCCACTCTGATTGTCTCCTCGCCGTACGCTGCGAAATGCAGAATTTATTTCATACGCCGAGGAAGGTGCGTGAAATAATAAAATCAATTCTTCACTTGCAGTTGCACACGCTTCAGCGTCACCCCCCTCCACCCGCTTTAAAACTTACCATTAAACTATGGACCTCGTTCAGGGGGTATTCAGACATGATCGCACTGCTGCAATTTCCTAAGGTGGACGATTAACGACAACTGTGTATGCGAGTGGATCATAGCAGGCGTGAGCGAGGCCTTTCCGCAGGAAAAATCCAGTGTCTTTTCGGATCGCTGGCTGAATACAAGTCATGTGACAGGATGATGGCGTTTGGGGGGGGGGGGGGATGGTAACAACGTTTTCTGGGAGTGTCTGCGAAAACGCAGGCGTTAACAGGAAGGGGTTCGCTCAGCCTTATTCTGTAGGTTCTGGGTTACGCATAGGGGATGATTCTAATTTAATCGGTACCCCTCGCATGGGTTGCATGTTCACCGTCCCGCTTGCACCTAGCAGTGGGGGCATGGGGTTGCAGCGGGGGGGGCATAGCCCATGGGAACACTCAGCGTTTCATGAGTGTTCCCATGGTAATGACGCGGGGGTGGTGGGGCAGCTGACATTACTGGATGTCAGCTGTCCATCCTGTCCTCGCACTGGGCGCTTGTAAATTCACAGCCTTGCGAGTCAACCAGAATAAGGTCCATAGACTGCACACACTAAATCATTCGATGGTGAGTTGCTAATGGATTTGCAGCCAATCACCGATCAGCGTGACATGCAGCATTGCACTGGGCAGGTTTTCACTCTGGCGGGTGGTGAGTTTCAGAGCAGTGATCACCTCTGGGAGACCCCCAATAGGTACCATGCTATTCTGAATGCTGTGGTCCTGGGCAAGCACAGGTTCGGTTCTGCAGATACGTTGTGTTGACCGATATGCTGCAGCCATTTGTGGGCAGAGCGGGGACGTGGTTGGCCTGCGTTCCCGGAAACGGGGCATGTCTGGCAGGGCTGCAGCAAGGATCTGCATTGCAGGACACATTCCCAGGCAGGTACAGAACATGTGTTGCAGTATGCTGACACAATGTCGACATTTAGCATGCCGACATTGATGTCAATTTGGTTAAACTGTCCTCGTTATTCATGTTGACAGCTGCAAAATGTCAACTTTGACAGTGTTGACATTGGAAGTGTCAACATCGTCATTACTTTGTCATTTTCTGGAGGGTTAGGGGCAGCATGTGAGGAACACAAGTATGTCAGCCTTGTAACACTGTCTACATAACACTAGTGTTGACGCAATGAATTGGTATGACGAATGATGATATCAGAAACAGGTCAATCTGATGCCTGCTGACATTGTGAAGCTGTGGAACATATATGTCGAAGCCATGTGACACATGTTCTGGCATGCTGCACGCATAGGCAGGGCAGCCGAGAGGTAAGCCGGGCCCTGGTAAAATTTGATGGGTGTGGCCTAATTGCGGGAGGCATGGCCATCCCTGTGATTAGGTCAAGTACAGGGTAATTAGTACCAGCCCCCCCCTCGGCTGCCCTGCACATAGGGGGTACATTTACTAAGATGTGAGCGCTATTGGAATGTTGCCCATAACAACCAATCAGAATGTATTTCTTATTGGCCCCTTCTAGAAGATAGAACTACATTTCAAAAGAACCATAACCTGCCCCTTCTCGGTTCTGCGCCATGTTTCTATACAGTGAATGGCTATCGTCACTGTGATTGGTCAATAGCTCCAGCGATCCACCAATCAACATGCTGGCTGCCGTTCACTGTCTGGCTGCAGGCTGGCAGGTAGGGGATGCTGTCTGGCTGCTCTGATTGTGTGACCACCCTCATCCCTGCTCGGAGCGGGGTCACGATGAAGACCTCTGCCCGTGTCGTACCAAGACGCCGATGCACCCTGGCACGCATGATGCCATAGAACAGGTGCTGAGTACAGGAATCTGGGCACAATTTTCAAGCAGTGGGTTGTCTCTACATCCACCCCACAAGTTGGGCACAAGTTCTGCCCGGGCCGCATCTGTACCCCACCCTAGGCGGCAGCACCGGCGGTGGCACACCCCTCGTTATGGTCCTGGGCTCTGCAGTTCTTCTCTTCCACTAGAGAGTCAGCACATCTCCAAACAGCGATCTGCTAATCTTTATAAAAAGTGCGATAATTATACTCATTATGGTAAACACCGGATGCGACAGGTTTTTGTGTTTAGCGTGCTCTGAAAGGGCTGTTGATCTAAGCTACCTCTGTCCCTTTAAAGGGATAATGAATGGCGTAGTGTTGAGTCGCGGCTCTTGAGAGGCAGCCGAGTGCCGCACAGCTGTAATGCAAAGTTCCCGGCTACCCCCGGGGGCCAATTTACTGCGCTGAGTCTATATTATGCTGCTCTTTCAGCGGTCCTCCGTGCACTCCCTCATCATCTCCCCGTAATTCTCATTAGCGAGCCGCACAGCCCATGCTGCCGGAGTCTTAGATCTTGGCTTAATTAACCCCGTTGCTTCCTGAAGTGGATGCACTAAATAGCAATTAATTATGTCATTTTTCAGCCTGCCAGTAATGAAAGGAACTATAACAATACATGCGTATTGCTTTCATCTGTTCCTCGGCCTAGTCGTCATAGGCAACGTGCAGCTGCTGTGGAACTACAAGGCCCGGCCTGCCCAGTCATGCTTCACATGACATTCTCGGGAGCCTAAAATTGAGCGAAACTGAGAGACCGTTGTGGTAATTAGGCCGTTGTTTAATTACAGGTTGGATTACAGCAGCCTTGGTATTAAGTACCTCTTGATAGCCCATCCTGAATTCTTCTTTCCCATCTGCTTGCAAACCTCTGTGGCAAATAGAGTGGGTATGCAGGCATGTAGTTGGCTGGCAGGGCATGCTGGGACTTGTAGTGCCACAGGAGCTGTGGGCCGTGGCTTGTCTGCCTCTGCTTTGCAGTTTGTAAAGCTCACCTTCCAACATTTGTGGTAGTGGAGATGGGGCACTTTTGCAAACCCTCAGTGGCGTAACTATAGCACCGCAGCCACCGCTGGAGGGCGCTGTGCATATGGGGGCGCCGGGGGCTGCGGTGCTATAGTTACACCTCCCCCCAATCCCCCGCAGGCTTACCTATTTCGCTGGTCCCGGCGGCTCCGTTCTTCTGCTAAGGACCACCACAAAATGGCCGCCCCCATACAGCAGACAGAAACTGTCTGCTGTATGGGGGCGGCCATTTTGTGGTGTTCCTCAGCAGAAGAACGGAGCCGCCGGGACCAGCGCGAAAGGTAAGGCTGCGGGGGATTGGGGGGGGGGCTGCCCAAAATATAGCTACGCCGCTGCAAACCCTAAATTAGGGGGCATGGTCTATGGTTGTGGCGCTCCCATGAGGCTACGCCCCTACTTTTTCTGCTGTTGGGGTGAATGGCCAGCACTGTGAAAGGTGCTGGCCATGCCCCCTGACCCTCTCCTCAGTGAATAGTCTAGGACTCTCACCCCCCACCCCCGCGGATCACTGCTGCTCTCAGGTGGGGCATGGGACCGTTAAAAAAAACACACAGGGATGGTCCAGTGAAAATCGGGACAGTTGGTCTGCATTATGGGGGCAGCCATTTTCTGAGAGTCACTTTTTATATGCTGCAGGAGCCGGGACCTGACATAAGCCCGATTTTGCGGCAGGGGGGTGGAAATGTAATAGTTACGCCACTGGTGTAGACAGTGAAAAGGTCCACCACTATTGTTCAACAGTCAAAGGTCGACATGTGAAAAAGGTCAATATGGTTTAAAAGGCTGACACAAGCAAATTGTCAACATAGAAAAGGATGGCATCCCAGTGGGCATAGAGGCAGAGTGGAATAGTGCAGGAAGCTTGGCGAATGCAGCGAGCCCTGTGAGGGGACGCGGTTCACTTATACAGTGTCCATGGCGACATATATACCCCCTAAAGCTGGCCATACATCAGAACGATTCTAGACATGATTTCATCGGATCGTGTGATCGATTATGTGCACATCGCGAGGTATTTCGGGTCGCGAGGTCGCTCCTATGACCTTATGATCAGTCGGTAATGGTTGTGGTCTTATGCAGATCATATGAGTAATGATAGTAAGTGACCCCGCAGACCAGCAGCATGTGAGGAGTGTGACTGGTAATTTGGGGTAAGGGAGAGGGGTACAATGTCAGTGCAAATCTGTATAATTAATATCGACATAATAACTGTCGACATTGTGGCATCAACATGATTGTCAACATTTCCACATGCGCCGTTGTTTTATAATCTCTCGATTTACGAACTCTTTCCTTAGCGATGCATGCTGAATTAGGCCCAATTCACATTATTGCACGTCCTGCTTTGGCTACACTTAGGAGGTGATTCAGACCCGCTCGCAGAGCAGGTAATGGTGGGGGTCCTCCACAGCGAGTGCCTCCGGCAAAGTTTTCATCCACCGGGGCGCTCGCTGCCTGATTGACACCCGGCGTTTCATGGGCGTGAGGAACTCTGGGCGGCCCCAGGGAAAGTGGGCGTTTCCCTACCTGCTGGGGGTGGGCTGTTGATGTCACATGACGTCAGCCCCCCCCCCCCCCCTAATTTGGAGAATACCGTGCAGCCGAAGTCCTTATGCAGATCATGTGTGTTTTGCACATACGATGCAGATCGTTTGATCGATCATGTGATCTGCATCTTATGCAGGTCGTTCTAATGTATGACCAGCTGAAGCCTCTGGGCCCCATATCAGTGGCACCCCTTGCACCCATTATAGCAATGTCCCTCTCTAAAATTCAGTTCCGCTGCCACCACTCTGCTCACCAATGAGTAATGATAGTAAGTGACCCCACAGACCAGCAGCATGGGAGGAGTGTGACTGGTAATTTGGGGTAAGGGAGAGGGGTACAATGCCAGTACAAATCTGTATGATTAATGTCTCCGTCCCACCTGCCCTAGGGGTCCAAAGGCTGTGGTGAGAGCTTGCCTCGCTTGTTAGTACATAAGGCTCCATTCTTAGGCAAGACATAAATAGAACTTAACTACAAGGGAAAAAATCCTAAAACAAGAGGCTGTTTATCCCAGTGATAGGGACCAGCGGCATTAGTCCTATAATCCCACTCAGTGGCGCTACAATAGCTCCGCAGACCTGCAGTGGCTTGGAGGCGCTAGGTAAGTTTGGGCGTGTCGAGTCTGCAGAAACTATTGCGAATGGAGCCGCCAATCGCCGATTCTGTTGCTGCCGGCCCGCCGGGACCAGAAGAGCTTCCTGTCTGCAGTCCCAAAATATATAATAATAATAATACCCTTCACAAAATGGCCGCCCCCCTCACAGCACTATGTATTGACTGATAGCCGCCATGATAAACTCTGTCACAGTGGGTGGCACTTTCATATGTACCCAGGGAGCAGTAAGTGTTCTGTCAGTAAGTAACCCTCCCGCTAATGCCTATCCCTAATCCTCCCACCCCGTAGCCTGAAGTGTATTCGGTCGATGGATCAGCGATGTCTAGAACGACAAACACGTGGTCGTCCACGTATGGTGAAACGCGTCTAGTTAGATGCCTAAACCAGGTCGACAGCGTCTATATCGACTTTAACAGAAGATCGGAGCAAGCAAAAGGGCAATGGGTATGTGGTCGACGGTTACAAGGTTGACACGGGTTTTGCATGTTTTTTTGTTTGTTGTTTTAACCGACTTGTTCATACTTTACCATCCAAGTGGACATACAGGGCGGGATGTACTAAAGGGAAAATATGGTAAAATGGAGGTTTTACCGCATTTTCCTATGTACCATTACCCGTCCGCCCCGTCTCCGCCAGGCAGGGTATCGCTACCTCTGGGTGGCGATACCCTATAGAAGTCTATCGGTGTCCGCCATCCGCGCGACCCCCCCCCCCCCTCCCGTCCTCCATCGATCTTCTCCTCCCCCAGCAGGTGTCACAGGCGGAAGGACATCCGGCTGCAGGGGGAGGAGGAGACGCCGGGGACATTGACAGCCGCCAGGATGTGACGGAGTCCCCAATGCTAGCTGTATATGTTAGTACATATGCGTCAGCATCGCGGCAAGGGGCGGCGATGTATATTAATACATCCCACCCCAGAGGGAGCTTAAATAGTGTGCTCGGCACTGTGCCTGAAGTGTGCGAGGGGACACAGTACACTTCTACGGTGTCCACGTCGACCTATGACACCCAAAAAATGTCGATCAAGACATGTCGATTGATCATAACCAGCCTAACCTGACCCAGCGATCACTGCAGAATGTCAACATTGTGATAATATCGACATAATAACTGTCGACATTGTGGCATCAACATGATTGTCAACATTTCCACAAGCGCGGTTTTTTGATAATCGCTCGATTTACGAACTCTTTCCTTAGCGATCCATGCTGAATTAGGCCCAATAAGCATTATTACACGTCCTGCTTTGGCTACACTAAGGGGGTGATTCAGAGCTGCTTGCTAATTTAGCCCCTCTGTTGATGGTGGGGGTCCTTCACAGCGATCGCCTCCGGCAAAGTTTTCATCCACCGGGGCGCTCGCTGCCTGATTGACACCCGGCGTTTCATGGGCGTAAGGAACTCTGGGCGACCCCCAGGGAAAGTTTACCTACCTGCTGGGGATGGGCTGCTGATGTCACATGACATCAGCCCCCCCCCCCCCCCCTAATTCGGAGAATACCGTGCAGCCAAAGTCCTGGGTTTCTTTTTGGCTGCACGTAGATGCTTTTGCATCTGTGCTTGTGAGCAGATGTGTAAGCGCACAGCGTAGCGCAGCGATTCTGGCGTCCCAATAAACGCAGCCTAACAAGCAGGTCTGAATAGGCCCCTTCCTGCGACATCAGACCTCCGGTCGGCATCCTGTGCCGCAGTTATCCTGGCTCCCTCTATTACGGCCCGTCCGGCCTCTCCTCTATTAGCCCCCCCCCCTCCCCCATGAGTGATTCCCTCGCTGCCGAGAGACGCCTCTGCTCTGGGAGCCACAGCACAGCAGCCTCAGTGTCTCCAGGCATTTATTGATCATGTTGGTGGCGCTGGTTTTATAACTAGTGTTCTAAATCAAATTCCCATTGATTGTGCTTCAGCTGAGCTGTGCGGCTGTGAGGGCTGCGAGCACTCCTCGCATACCGCTATGTATTCCCCCTGGTCGCTCTGGATAATTCAGGACTGGAGTGCGAGGACTAAGTGGTTTCTCATGTAATATGCAGCGTGCTTGTCAGGCGTTCCTCCCAGGATTGTCAGCTGTCAGTAAGGGTTCTAACAGTCAGTAAAGCCAGTTACCTGCGAGGGATAAACCTCATTACATTTACTTATGGCTGGTAATGTCCATTTTGTGTGGCTGGCATAGGGGCAGAACTCTTCATCGCCCACCTAGTGACATTTGGAGGGTGGCTACGGGGATACGTTTTATGGGCCTCCCAATGGAAATGCTGGGCGTTGCCATGGGTATGCGGGCAGGCCAATGTCACAGGACGTAGAGCTGCCCGCCCCAGATGCATGCAAACAAAAGTCAGTTTTCACTGACATCTATTAGCGAAGGCAGGAGAAATAAATAGTGTGATGGTCGGCAACATCAAATGATTTCCGGATGTCAGCTGCCCGTCTACTTCCTCCCGAATGTGCACATATATCTAAGTGACCTTTAGATATGTGTGCACTCACCACATCATTCGATGGTCGGTGACCATCAAATCCACGCGGAGGAAGAAGATGCTTCCCTTGAAGAGGATTGCATCGTACCCCAGCCACCTGGGAGAGGCAGACTTTTTGGCTCTGCCCTCTCGAAGCCTTGCAGTGCTCCCGAGCTGCCTTGGAGGGTCAGACTTGTCTGCTCTCCCCTCTGAAGCCTCCACCGCTCCGGACCCGCCGCCGAGGGTCAGACTTTCTGCTCTGCCCTCTGAAGCTCCCCAGCCTCCGTGGAGGGTTAGACTTGCTTTGCTCTGCCCTCTGACGCCGTGCATCGCTCTCAAGCCTCCTTGAAGGGTTAGACTTGTGGAGGCTGCCCTGACTTCAGCTGCCCCGAGAAGCCGGAAGGATGGCCACAGCTGCTTCAGTCCTGTTGCCGGCCTCAGCCTCGACTTCGGCCCCCCTCGCTGGGAAGAAGCCCAGGAAGAAGGGTAAGTCACTGGCCGAATGTCCGACCGGATTGGCCGGCCCTAGCTCCAATGCCCCTTCTGCAACACCACCAATGGTGCCTGTCAAGGACCACTCCAAGAACCTTCCACCCCTGGAGCCCTGGATGAGGCAGACCGTGGTGATGAAGCTTAAGGAGGTAGACGGACGGGTGCCGGACATGACGGTTTAATACTTTGGCAAGAAGATGGTCCTGGAGCAAGGATTCTCTGCACCTGAAATGCTCAGCGTCCAGAGCTTCTTCAGAGGCATCTTTGTCTCCATTGCAATCTGCAAGAGGTATTGGGAAGCAGTGAAAGCTGGCGAAGCCTGATTCCCCTCACTCTCGCTTTGTGGGCAACTGCCCTATTCAAAGAGAGGAGAGGCGGGTGACTGTTTCAATGTGAAGCCCACACACGCCTGTCAAGGACATCGTCACCTTTCTCAGCAGATCCTGCACCATCATAAAGGACCCCTCAAGCATCTTTTACGAGAATGGACTCTGGACTGGAAAGTGGTCGGTGATTGTCAGGCTGCACAAGGACACTTCATGCCCAGATGGAGTCAAGCACCTCAGACTGTGCTTCTCCCTGGGGGGAACTGCAGGACTTATCTACTACATGGACCAGCCACGCACTTGTCGCAAATTGCGATGAAAAGGATTACTTTGGGAAGGAATGCATGGTCCTGGCTTGCAGGATTTGTCGAATGAGCATTTGGAACTATTCCAGACCCTGTGGACCCAGCTCGCCACCACCAGGGCTGTGAGGGCCGGGGACTTCAACTGCCCGATTGAAGGGAATGGTCGAAGCACCTGCAACTCTGCGAAACTGGACATCACGTCCAACCGGCTCGGGGAAATGGTGGCCGAAGCATCACTGCAGGATGCTGAGCGCTCCATGGGGGCTTAATGAAATTCACGTGGAGCCGCCCGATGGCTCCGTGCGTTCCTGCATTGACTTGGTGTTCACCTCCCGGGCAGTGCAGCAGGTAAGGCATTCTATGGTTCCCTGCTTCTTCTCTGACCACAGAGCCATTCTCTTCCAAGGGGTTCTGGGCCATGGTTTTCCATCTGGCCCAGGCTCCTGGAAGCTGAACTGTGCCCTACTGGAAAGGGAGGAAGTACTGGCTGAGCTTAAGGATGCCTAAATCACATGGAAGAATGACAAATGTTATTTTGACTGAATGTCTGACTGGTGGGAATATGCCAAATCAAACATCCGCAGTTTTTTTCAGGTCAAAGGGCGTATCCAGGCATGCGACCTTAGGAGGAACCTCAGAAAACTGCAGAGTGAGCTCCAGTCCCTGGTGGACCTCCAGCGTTGCGGCTAGGACGTGAAGGACGACCTGGATGAGACCAAAAAGAGCCTGAAAAAGCACTTTGAGGAGGAGGAGGAGTCCAGACTATACGTCTTCCATTCCAAGGTGGAGAATCTGGAGAAGGGTGAGAAGTGTTCTTCTTTCTTTTTCACGAAACTCCACTCTGGCCACACTCCCTTGACCGAACTGTGTGATGAGAATGGCAAGCCCAGACAGGGGAAGGAGGGTATGATGAAGGTCGTCCACGACTACTACAGTGACCTCTACTCCCCTAAGACTACAGACACCGATAAGGTGGATAAGTTCCTGTCAGTTATCACTAACTCTATTGATCCTTGGCGTTGGAGGAGGTGGCAGGACCCCGGACAGTGATGGTCTCCCAGCAGAGCTTTATGTTGTGCTGTGGGACCTCATTGGTCCAGACCTGCTCGAGCTGTATCAGGAGATGGTGGTGGTGGGCAAAATGCCTCCTTCGCTGAGGGAAGGAATGATCACGATCTTGTATAAGCGTAAGGGGGAGAGATGTGACTTGAAAAATTGGTGTCCCATCTCTCTTTTGAACATGGACTACAAGATCCTCACCAAGGTACTGGCCTATCGGCTGAAGGTTGTCATTGGGCAGATCATTCATCCAAACCAAACCTGTGGCATACTTGGCCGCAGAATCGCAGACAGCCTTGCCCTCCTCAGAGACACGGTCCATTACCTGTAAGACCATAATGTGTGCACGCCCCTGATCAGTCTTGATCAGGAAAAGGACTTTGACTGTCTCCCATGAGCTAATGGACAAGGTACTGCATACATTTGGCCTTGGTGAGCTATTCTGTTCATATGTTAACCTGATGTACCTTGATATTCACAGCTCGGTGTTGGTGAATGGCTGGAAGACTGACCCCTTCTCAATTCTGTCTGGGGTCAGACAAGACTGCCCTCTTTCACCTCTTTTTGTTTGTGTTATAGAGCTCTTCGCTGTATCCATCAGACAAAATTCAGAGATCAGAGGGATCACCGCACCGGGTCCAGCCCACCCAGAGACCAAGTGTTCGCTGTACATGGATGACATCACTGTGTTCTGCGCAGACCAGAGATCGGTGATGGCCCTCATCCAGACCTGTGAAGACTTCGGCCGTGCTTTAGGAGCAAGGGTCAACCTTGGGAAGTCAGAGGCTATGCTCTTTGGAAAGTGGCACCTGTCGTCCTCCACCCCATTTCCATTCACCGTCAAGCCAGACCTCATCAAAATACTGGGAGTCTGGTTCGGGGGAGATGGAGCGGCCCTGAAGTGCTGGGATGAAAGACTTGCGACGATGCCCAGGAACTGTCTTTCATACCTTTCGGTACTGTATGGACTATTCCCAGGCACCCACACGTATGGGGCGACCCAGGAAGCCTGGCGCCTTATAAACTGTGCTAAAGACGCTTTGTGGTTTGCCAGAAATCATCTCATACTGTGGAGGGAGAGAATGTCCGTTCAGGACTGCCGCCGGCTGGATCACAGCCTGCTCAGAGACTATTCCATTCGGGATAGCCCTGAGGAAGAACTCTGGGAGGCAATGGAGCCATCTGCCGCCGGGCTCCTGCTCCCAAGGGGGCACCTCTCCTCCCCCTGGAAGTTTCAATCAGTCATTTAAAAGCCAACGATATTGCTTCTGTGGCTGAGTTCTGAAATATTATCTCTTATTCTGAAAAGAAATATATATTATATATAAGGTTATATAGTATTCTGTGTGTGTGTGTGTGTCTGGTGTGGGGGGGGGCACCAATATATATCTTGCCTCCGGGCAACTGGAACGAACTTACGCCACTGGTATAGCCTGGTGTATAAACTGGTGTTTTGGCTGTGCTGCGACACGTTATATATGTTTCAATGTTATCGTCTGTTTTTTTGCTTTCTTTATGTACAATAGCTATCCCTTGTTACATCACTATGACACACTGTTACATCACACCGCTAGTGTTACATCATGCTGGTATACAGGTATAATATAATCTGTCATGTTCTGCATTACATTAGTATTACTCAGCTTCTAGCGCATTAGGATTATTACTGGCAGGACCACATCGTGTTTCAGGAAAGCTGCTAAATGGCAGTTCTAGAGAACATGCTGGTAAATGACTGCTACGTGTAAGGTATTGTTCTGACGGACACTTTCCTTCCATGAGCTGCACCGACTGTGCGACCGCTGCTGCATAGATCGTTCCCTCTGATTATTGTCACTTCCGTCACAGGGGCCTTCTGAGACCACTAATTGGCACAGTGAGGATGCAGGTTGTATGGTGTCTGCAGTGAGCCGCTGATATGACAGCGCGGTGTCACAGGCGGCAGGTACCGCATCTTCCACGTCAGTCATAGATAATTACAACATGGCGAGGAGATTCCTGCCGGCTTCTGCAGCCTTAAGCTGGGCGCACACCTACGGCCTAATTCAGACCTGTTCGCTAGGCTGCGTAGGTAAACACCGCGAGGGGATGTGTGCGCTAACACGTGGTCGCTCACCATTGAATGATTTCTCTGCTTCCATAAGAAAAGACAGCCTGGACTGACTTTTCTAGCGCCCGGGGCTGGGCGTTTCCCTGCCCAGCCCCCTGACCGCCCGCTTCCATCACACTATGGTGCACATGTGCAAACCCCGACCATCAGGAACAGGGCCAGATTCGGCCCATAATGAACGCATCTTAATCAGCTCCATTGCGACGGTATGCCAAATAACAATCCATCGCACTGCTGCGCACACTACACCACCCCCTGTACAGCAGCGTACGGTTACTTGCTTTGTGTAACTGCGCCATGTCAGGTGTGAAATGATGATTCGGTGGGGTAAATTTACTAAGGTGGGAGTTCTACTGTGTTGTTGCCCATAGCAACCAATCAGATAGTAGAACTGTGGCAGCAGTGGAATGGAGGCTGGATGCCTGAATTGGTCCCTGTGGAGGCCGAGATGCAAGACCGCCATCAGGGGGAGGGGGAGAGGAATGGGCTGAACCCCTCCTCCTGCACAGACAGGGGGGCCATCTCTATAACTGCAGACAAGGGTGTTCGCAGCAGCAAGAATGGGGTCATCTAGATGTCATGCGTGTGAGAGACAGGCTGCAGGCCTGCGGCTGCAGACCATGAGCCTCTCTCCCCGGACAGCAGCCACTTGCCAGGCTGCCGTGCATGAGACTGGCTGCTGCTGTGATGTGAACTGTTCTCTACTCCCGAGCAGCAGCCATGGCCCCTCCCCTGACATCGCCTGTTGCTGACTGTGCTCAGCACTGACAATGGGGGGGGGGGGGGGCACCTGTCTTGGGTGCCGCTGGCCCAATGAGGGCTTAACTATATCAGGGGTACATCATGATCTGGTCAAACAAGTGCATACACACTGAACATTATCAGTTACCGATATCGTTCGCAATACTGGCACAGACATGCGCCAGATGTATCAAGCTTCACAAAGTGATAAAATGGAGAGTGATAAACAACCAACCAATCAGTTCCTACCTGCCATGTTAAAGGCTAGGTTTGAAAACTAACAGGTAGGAGCTGATTGGCTGGTTGTTTATCACTCTCCAATTTATCACTTTGCGACGCTTGATACATCTAGCCCATGGACTCGGCTGGGTCTTTCTCAGAATCAGCCTCTTAGACAGAAACCAGCAGCAGCTTCTGAGTTACATCACAACATTGCATCATCGTTGGATGATGACATCATTATTTGGGTGTAGTCTGAGAGTGTACAGTATAGAGCGGAGGTAAACTCTCTGTACCTATATCTCTGGCCAGACCTTTGTGACCTCAGTAATGTCAGTTGTTGTTTCTGTAGGAAATGACGTCAATGATGTTACGACAAGTGTGTTTTCACATATAAAGGGGGTATTTATCAAAGCTTGCATAGGGATGAGATAAATGATCAACCAAGCTCCTACCGCTCACTGCGCAGCAAGCAAGTCTGAATCAGGCCCATTCTCTCACAATTGTATCTCTCTCTGAGGGCCAGATGTATCCAGCTTCATAAAGTGGAGAGTGATAAACACCTGGGTTGACCCTTTTAGATGTACCATAATCCCGGCTCGAAAACCTGGGATTTTGGAGTATGTCAGAAAGGGCCGGGGTATTATTAGATGGGTAATAATAGATGTCTGCCATCAGGCACGCCAGCGTCCCGCCAGTGTGCGCAGTGTGGTTCCAACACATGCAGCAACAAATGGTCTCCGTGGGAACGGGAGTCAGAGATTCTCCTGGTAGGTTCCTTTAATTTGGGGCAGATTACGTTTTCTCAGCGGAGTCATTGAGAAAAGGAGGTTTCTAGTCTCTGCTTCGCACAAAAGCTTATTCTGATTGGCAACATTAAGCTGCTAAAAGACAGAGGCCTGAGTCATTTAATAAGGGAGAACAGGTGACATTGGGAGGTAGAGAAACAGAAGTAGCGCCAGACAAAGGGCCTAATTCAGGTTGTCTCGCTATCAGCGGGCGTTCAACACCGAACGGCTGCCCGCTGCCACCCGCGAATATACGCAGCGGCATGCGACTGGATGTGTGAGCACTCATATCTATTTGCATGCGAGCGCACGGCCGGAAAAAACATTAGATGGTCGCTGACAAATAAAAGTCAGTCTAGGCCGAATTCAAGGATGCCACTGACCTAATGTGATTTCAGCAGCTCACCCCCAATCAAGCTTCGACGCGCCTGCATTCAAAAATGTGCGCCCAACATTTTTCTGGGCGCACCCAGGAAACACTGGGCGTTCCCATGTGACAGCCCACTACCCACCCCTTCCCACCCCCATCTGTGCAAACACCTCGGCGAGTGTGATACATGCGTATTTTCACCCATACACATGCACAGACCCGCAACATCGGACTGAATTCAGAAAAGAGCAAGCCAACCTGAATCACCCCAAAAATCTTAACCCTTCTTCACACTTAAGGCCTATTGTTAGTACTTCTGGCTACACCGCGGAACGCAGCGTCCTGACGATCTCCTAAGATTAGATGTCTCTTCATCAATATCCACTGATACAAGTTTCTCCTGTTATGCTTTAATCATTGGTCCAAATGCCCCTGGTCTTCTTACCCCAACGGGAGGAGCCTGCACACCCCTATGTTCTCCACCAGAGATCTGAAGTATCTGAGTATCAGGGATAGCTTGTTCATGTAGTGCATTACAATCTAGGAATCATAGATATATATTGGATAGAGAATGTATTGCCACGCCTGATCGTTAGAGACACAGAGGGTTATTCTGGTTCACTCCTTCTGGTAAATTCCTTCTCAAATGGATAAAACCATGTGCACTGCAGGTGGGGCAGATGTAACTTGTGCAGAGAGAATTAGATTTGGGGAGAGATATTTTGTTTATGTGCAGTTAAAATACTGGCTGCTTTATTTTTACACTGCAATATAGATCTCACTCTGAAGTTAAACCCCACCAAATCTAACTCTCTCTGCACAAGTAACATCTGCCCCACCTGCTGTGCACATGGTTTTGTCCATTTAAAAAAGGGATTTTCCAGAAGGAGTGAACCAGAATAAACCCCACAATGGGGGAAATTTACTAAGATGTGTATTCTACTTCAAATGTGATGTTGCTATGGGCGATTTGCTTGCGATGCGATTTTGACTAGTCAAAATTGTATGCTAAATTGTACCGTGCCTACACACCATTAGACTGTTACCTAAGCAACCATGTAAAAATGTTCATTTCTGGGATCCCGGAATTGAAAGGGTCAATCGAAATAATTTATTCTGTACTTTTACTAAATAACTTGCCAGGCTCATCCACCCCACACCATGATTAGCAGAACAGTTAACAGGGTCCAAACTCTACTTACCTGGCTGAAGGGTCGGCCCGGCGTGGAACTGCGATGCATTGTGTAACCTTTAACCTCAGGAGACTCTGCGCACAGACAGGCAGCATCGGAGCTGAGTGCTCAGCGCTTCCCAGCTGGAATCTGAAACGGCGGATGTGCGATTGAAATCCCTGTGATCTGGGCCCCAAATCGCAGGATCGCGCTGACACCGCTATTGGCCATCCTAATCTCAGACATCTTCCAAATTAAGGAATCTGGTTAACAATCTCCGTTCTAGATGAGCTATCACAAAGTGAGGACAGAGGGGCCCATCCAGGCCTTTTCACACAGATTCGAATTTGACCCCTCCGCCAATGTTTTGCAGCATAGCGAGCAGGTCTGAATAACCCCACAGCTTGCGGTACCGTAATAAGGATGTTCAGCAATGCATCAAGAGGCAGTGACATTGAAGGCTGTAAACATTGACTTCTCTCCGTTCCTCTTCCTACCTAGATATCCAGCATCAAGAGGCCGAAACCCTGCACAGAAGTAACTGCAGGATACCTGCTAATCTGCATCTCATCCTAAAGAGAGCAACACCAGCGAGTTGTCAGTCCCGTTTGCTTGGACCGTCTACTGCCAGGATTCTTCCAGGGAAAACAAACTGACAGTTGGCAGCAACATGGGAGAAACAGCGCGTGGGCTGGGAACGCCATCATGGACCAAGGCCAACGATTGGAACAAAGCTGTGTGTCTACAATTAGCTACTTCTGTTTCTGGCTTAATTTGCTTTATAAACAATGGAAGTCGCCCAGTGGGAAGAATTCTGTGTGATATCTCTGCAGGGATCACTATAAACGCAACATTTTGATTCTATAACAGGACCTTGCGTATAGGCGGAAGCACTTATCCGAAGCAAATCAAACCTACTACTACTACTGCAGAGGATTGGCCAGGTAGCTGCTACTTTCAATATTAAAAGGGATATTTATCAAAGCACAAAGAGAGATAAAATGCTGAGAGGTAAAGTACCAAAGATCAGCTTCTACTTCGGATGCCAATCCTGGGATTGCCAGGATGTCAATCCTGGGAATGTAGCTTTCAATTCCAATGCCCTCTCAGTCACATGACCCCCGCATCCGTCTGCCCTCTCCACAGCCTCCCACCCTCTGTGCTGCATCTGCCGGGTCCAGCACACCCTCCCTGTCTCGTGGCTTTGGCATCTCCCCTCTCACACCCCTAAGCACATTCAGTCACACACACTCCTGTTTTTTTAAAGCCACGCATTTCAAAATACTGTCATTCTTCCCATACAGGAGAAAATAGCTCCATGAGTAAGGTGTCTGTTGTCAATATAGAAGGTCATGGGTTTGAATCCTGGGCATGACAGTACGTTGAAATGTGGGCTTTAAATAAAAGAGGATATGACTAAAGGTATTGGGTATGACTGCTATACGTATAGCGCCTATACTTAGATATCTTAATGCTTTCAGTGAACTGGGGATGGGGGAAGGGGCATATCAATGGTTTTTCTGACCCAGGCCAGCAAAATGTCTAGTAACGGCTCTGACGACGTGGTGAAGTCATCCATGTTCTGTTACAAGTATTACCCTACTTTTTGTTGAAACATCTGTACAGCATAAAGCCTTGATAGGTCACGTTTCCTGAAATGTGCTGCTAGCACCTCTTATATCTGCGGAGCGTCTCACATTGCTGAAGACAAGCTCTGCAGTTTCCTGCCTTCTTTATGTCTCTGTTCTGTAACCTGTTACCGTCACATAGTAATGGCACGTGACAGTCAGACTGCCGCCTGCAGTACCTTGTCAGTCTATGTATCTCCATATCCACTTTATGGAGTCGATTCTGGATCACTCCTATTGATCCGAATTCGGCACCTACCCCAATGGTTGGGGTTTCTGCATGTGCATATCTGCGCATGTGTATACCCCGACTGCAGCATGAGCGTGACGTCATCAAGCCCCGCCCCCTTGATGGGAAATAAACCGATATGCAGATCTCCATGGAGGGGTGGGGCTAAAACTGCAATTATGAAATGTCAGCCCTGCCCCCGCCTCAGAGACCCGTGGATTGCGGTATTGGAGGACGCTGCGATCGGGTGGCGGAGCGGGGTTCCCTCAGAATCCAGGAGGGTTGGACACCTTTCCAGGCTGGGGTGAGGGACCCGATTTTCGTGAGCCTCCTAGCCATTCCAGGAGGGTAGGCATCTGTGAACATCCTTGGCGAGTTACTCATTCGCTGGCGGCACTGAAATGTGTGCTCCCCCCCCCCTCCTACTCCCCCTCCCCCCACTCACCCACACTTACCCCCTCACCACTGCATCTTCTGCCACAACGATCCGTTGCGGTCCCGGGCGGCTTCCTGGACCTGCTGCTATCTTCAGTCCCGGCACTCCTGCTCCTCTCTCTGAATGTCACATCCAAAATTGCCGCCACCTTACAGCAGACCATTATTTAGAATGCAAGAGGAGGTCGCTGCCTCCTCTAGCATCCTTAATAACTGTCTGCTGTGAAGGGGGCGGCCATTTTACAAAGGACAGCAGGCCAGGAGGAGGAGCACCGGGACTCAGGGGTAGATTTATTAAACATCGATCAGGGGAATATGCGATATCCCCGTGCGTTATTGCAGAAGATAGCGCTTCCCCTGATCTATGACACCCGCGATGTGGGTGTTTGAGGTGCAGCGGTGTGGGGCAGTCGGTATAGCGCAGGGATGTTATATTTCAGTCTGATCCTGCCTCCTACCTTATTTACTAAGCTGATTTGTGGGCGCGCGCTCCTTGTCTTTTCTCCTCCTCTTTTCGCTGCGGGTCTCTCTTCTATAACTCCTCCTACTGCTTGGTCTCCGGCCTCTTTAAATTCAAACTGCGCATGCGCCGGGTACACAGTATCCCCGGCCAACATTACCCGGCGCATGCGCAGTTTAAATTTGAGACCAGCAAGCGGAAAACTGCGCATGCGCCGGGTACATAACGCGAGATCAAGGTAACCGGCGCATGCGCAGAAGATGCCGCCGGACGCCTAGAGCATTCGTTATGGGAGGAAGCGTATCCCTGGCAGGAGGGGATAACGCACTCCCATAACGTGCACACAAAGATTAATAGATTTGGGCGAAATTCAGGCTCACTTCACCACGATAAAGTGGTGAAGCAAACCTGCGCCCATAAGGAACGTTAGGGCACAATTGATAAATCTACCCCTCACTTCGTCCCGGTGCCTGCAAGTAAAAGTCAGCTCAGACTCACTTTTATTTGCGAAGACCGGAGAAATCACTGGATGGGCGATGGCCACCCAATGATTTCTCCTGCAGCGTGGTCTTCGATACACACCCCTTTGCATGGTTACGAGGGTACTCTGTAGGTGTGTGGGGGCATTTATTTGTGCGGGCGGCATGCAGCATTACACGGCCCTGCTTAGCGAGTCAATCAGAAAACCCCCCCTATGTTTGTTACTGAAACATTAATAGTTTAATCTACAAATTGTTCTCCAAGCTTACGCCATCACCCCCTGCAGTAAGCCGCCATGTTCCCTGCCACGAACACATTTGTACCTGTCTAACCTGCACATTGACCAAACAACCCCCAATATCTCTGCACCTGTATACCGCATGCCAAGTCCTACTGCAGCGTACAGTGGGAATACATATCGCTGACCCCATTCTCTGCCAGCGTAGATAGCAAATGATTCTTCCTGCAGATGTTAATCCGCAACGCTGTGGAAAAAAATCCCCGTCTCCCTTGGAGTGCTGTCCTGTTGCTAGAACTGTTAATTAAAAATGTTCTACTGAACCCTTTTGATTCATCTCGCACTTGCAAGCTAATGAGGTGTAAATCCTACAGACTGCTGTATCCTACAGCTGACACGGTAATTTATATCAATTGCTGCGATTAGTACCGATGCTCAATCACTCCTGTGCTTGCTGGCTGCAGCCTGTCACAGTCCTAATGGAAGAAAGTAGGGTTTGGATTCTTAGTAGAATTTCCTAGCGTTGGTCGATGGGTAGCGGCTAGATCCCCTTCGACGGGAGGACCTTTCCCATCATGCTTTGGGTCCACGTCTTCTTGGAGGGGGGAATATCACATCCGGGTCCTTTCGGTGAAGGGGAACTAGTCACAACCTTGGATGATGCCAGCCAGTGGACTCTGTACAGCGGTCGGTCAGCGCATTACAATTAACATCAAGACAGTGAATGGATTTCTTGTGGTGATACAAAGACAAGTTTTGAAACGATGTGGATCGGGACAGTGTGTATGCTCAATATCTTTAACGATGAATGCTCCAGTGCGTTAACGGCTCCTAGACCGCCCAACAAACCCATTGGCTGTACATGCAGGTCAATTTTGGCAATGTAGCCAAGGACCTGCTTGAAGAGCAGCTGCCGGTGATGTCACTGAATGATACCTGTAACGATATCATTCAGCGTGTACGCACTATATTGTTCACCCATGGCCACCGCCATCGTTAACGATATTGGTAGTTCCAATCAGTCTCTAGTGTGTAAGGGGCTTCGAAATCCTGCTTTTGAAAGGTGCGTCTGGCTGAGAGACCAAGTATGGTGGAGATTTTCTTATTTTTTAAAAATATATCTAATTTTCATCATACAAACTCATTAATCATTGATATTTCCCGTCTTTGGTAGAGCTACAATTGCTTTAAAGATATTTGTTACATTGCATTGCACACAACAAATGTTTGTGCTGTTGGTATAGGGATTACAAGGCTGTCTTGTCAGTTACTGCCTTAGGCAACTGAAAGGCTGGGAGACTACCTGCTGTGTTCTATCTGGTACATTATGTCACATGTCAAATGCGCTACCGGCCTTGACCTCAGGGATTGTGTATGTAAGACAAAGATGGCTGAGCTTCCGCCATCAACACTTCCAATGCAGTGGTACTCTGCACATGTGGGCAGCACGGACAGTGTAATGGTTAGCATTACTGCCACCAGCACTGTCTGTGGTGTGAAGTTTGTATATTCTCCCCATGCTTGCGTGGCTACCTCATTTTCTGCCCACTATAAACCACAAGTAGGTTAATTGGCTCCTGACAATATTAACCCTAGCGTGAATGTGTGTGCATGTTTATGTGGTAGGCAGTGGCGTTAAAAAGGTCGGGGGGGGGGGGAGCGGGTACTTTTTACTCTGGCCTGGGTCTCGCTTCCCGCTCCCCTGTTGCAGGGAGCCGGGGAGTGAGGAGATAGATTTCAGGCTGCTGCCGCAGCACAGCTTCTTTCCCCAGCACAGCACACGCTACTCAGTGCTCTCATTTATATTTTTTCATGGGGGTGTGTCCCCGCCCCTTCCCGGAGGCCCTGCCCCCACCTGCTGGCCCTGCCCCCACTCGGTGGTCCTTCCCCCTCCATTTACTGGGGCCCGGCCGACCTGTCGGCCCTCCTGGTGGTAGAGTCCTGCGCACGGGGGGCAGGAGCTGATATAAATGGCCAAATATTCTCTGTAACAGGGATCCATATTTTAGACAAGGGCAAACCTTGCTCATGCCGGAGGTGAGCATCCAAAAAAGTGGTGCAGCCTCATTGTTCAAGGGGTGCCTGGGGCAAGGAGAATAATAGCTATATATATGATATGCATTAAAGTTCAGATGGATCTCTGGGGGTAATTCAGACCTCATTGCACGGCCGCAAATTTACACGGCCATCGTTCAGCTAAAACACCGCCACACTAAAATGATATCCCGCTGTGCGAATAAATGTGCTCCAGCCTGGAGCTGACGTCACACACCCTCCCCTAAAACGCTCAGACATGCCTATAAATTTACCAGACACTCCCAGCGGTTTTCTTACCACTCCCACTAAACGGTCGGTTTCCTCCACCAGGCCCCTACTTCCTGTCAGTCGCCGTGTGAACAGCATGCGAATAGAAACAGTATCAGGATTTAATAGCACGGCCTCGCTCATACGTACTGCGAACCCTATGCATGCGCAGTGTATCGATAATTGGCCACCTTGTCCATTCGCAGCCCTCTGTCCGTGGACGTAATTGGTGAGTTTTTGCACACAAAGCCTTCACAGATGTTAATGTGCGCAGTGCAAGTCTTATTCTGAGTTGGAGAGAGCTTGGCCGGGCCTGTCTTTCCACAGACAGAACTGCTCTCACTTGTGGGCGTGTCATGGGCGTGTATCTAACGCTCAGGGCTGCCGATAGGAAATTTGGGGCCCGGGACTGATTTCCAGTCTGTGACCCTCAGGGATCCCCCCCTTAACTTACCGCCTAACTCCTGCTCCCTCATCCTTGCAGGCCCCAAAGCACGGGCTTTTTCAATGCAGGACACCAGCTTGCATACCAGAAACCGCTCTGATTGGCTAATGGTACATGAGCTCTGATTGCCTCAAGAGCCAGTGCAGCATTTTAATTGCCCACTGGTGTCCTTCATTTGTGAGAGGGGTGTAGGGGCGGTGCGGTGTGGTGCCTGCTACCGTGCAGGTGTCTCCAGACCACTTACCTGGCACCGCACCCTCTCACCTTCAGGCCATGACAAACCACGGTCCTGGAATTCTCCGGCACCCGGATACGAACTCCTAGGAGGAAGGAGAGTAGGTGAGAGCTGTTCTTCCTGGATGAAGACCGAATCACCCTCTGTCCCACGACGTCTCTACAATAGGAAGCTCCGGGAAACAACATCATCGGTGCACGGCCTCAGAGCCCGGAGTGTCACCTATTGGCACTCGCGCACCTAGGTGAGGCCTTGACCTCGCACGAAGGAAAGGAGACAAACACACACGGATGGACAGACAAGATGACACTCACCGTCGCCTTTCTTGTACCTTCTCCCAAATGCCCTTACAGGTCCCTGTAAGCAGGGGCGTAACGAACTATTTAGCGCCCCCCCGCCGCACGTTTATTCGACGCCCCCCCCCCCCCACACCTAACCTGCCCCCCTTCTTACCCGCGGTCTGCGTCTCGCCCAGCTCTCTGTCGGGACCTTCCTGACCGTCACGGTCCCGGCCGGCTCCTGCTGCTACAATGAAAACGGACTCTTAGAAAATGGCTGCCCCCATACTGCAGTATGGGGGCAGCCATTTTCTAATTGTCAAAATGTGGTTTTGTGTCAGCGCCTGCTGCTTTAATAATTCTTAACACGGTTCTCTTAGAAAATATATATGAAATTTAATTTTAGCAAAAAATATCAATCAAGTCAGTGTGTAGCAGCATTTTCTAATTGTCAGTTTTCATTGCAGCAGGAGCCGGCCGGGACCGTGGCGGTCAGGAAGGTCCCGACAGAGAGTTGGGCGAGACGCAGACCGCGGGTAACTATAGCCCCGCAGCCCCCCCGGCGGCGCCCCCAATTTCTCTGCGCCCCGCCGCCACCGCGGGGGCTGCGGAGCTATAGTTACGCCACTGCCTGTAAGGAGTCAAAAACACCAGACACGTGCAGAGCCTAACACAACCTAGATGTGGCATGACTACTTAACACAAAGCCCTAGAACTGACAAAGTGTGTGTGGTGCAACACAACTATTATAACCTAGACAACTTTGCTCTGCACGGACACAACATACACCCAGTACAAGACTTTACCACCAACAATTCCTTCAACCCACTGCCTAACCCTTGATGTTACACTTCCTATCTAGAACTGGCCAGCGTATGCACACTCTGGGGACCCACGAAGGGACTGCCGCGTAGCACGTCCACCTCTTAACCCCAACCACGGGACACTCTGCTTTACTGGGCCTAATGCCCTCCCTGGATCACCTGCAGGCCTAGTGTCTACCTATTAATTACACCAAAGTGACTTCCAATTCAAACACTCCTAACTGTGGCTCAGGCCTAGTGCCTGTCAGTGACCGCAGGCCTAGAGGCCTGACTGGAGGCACAGGCCTGGGGCCTGAATGGGGGCACAGGCCTGGGGCCTGGCTAATGGAGCCCATGGGCCTAGAGCCCGGCTACTTGGGCCTCGGGCCTCACGCCCGGCTACTGTGCCACGGGCCTAGTGCCCGGCTAACTGGGGGATCCTGGGACCTGGAGGGCCCAGCTTATTGATCAAAGGGCCAGGAGGGCCAAACAATTAAATGGCCACAGGCCGAGAGGGCCCAACTCATGCGCCCACAGGCCGGAAGGTCCTGACTTTACCCATGGGCCTAGTGCCCAAACACCCGGTGGTCTAGGATAGGGGGGTAGGTGGCCGAGGGCCGCCTACCTGCTGTTGGGAGAGGCCGCGGGGGGGAGTTTAGTCAGCTCTTTTGCATTCCACCCCTGCTGGCCTCTCCGGATCCAGACGCCATCTTCTTTTCTTCTGCCGCTGGCCCATCCTGGCCAGTAGGCGCCGCTTCCTCTCCTCGTCCAGGCCTTCTGGCCTCTTCAGTGGCCACCGGAGCTCTTCTTCTCCCTGCCGTCTTCTGCGCCGTCCTCCGGCGGCTTCCGTCTTCAACAGTGGTCAGGGAACTCATTACCACACGCAGTGCATGTTTTGCAGGTCTCCTCACAGAATAACAAGTGAAGTAATTAGTTCCACCTGCGGACCTTATAATATGTGTCTGTGACTAATTAGTACACCTGTGCACTTGCTGGGTTACCAGCAAAACGTGCACTGTGTGGGGTAAGGAGGACCGAGTTCCCTGACCATTGGTCTTCAGGAGCGCTCCTGCACTCCACCGGTATGGTACCCTCCTCCTGCTTCGCCTCGGCACGGCGAGTACTAATTGGCCATCGCGGCGGCCATCTGCCATTGTCTCCTGATTCGGGAGCCGTGATTGTCAGATATCATTGATGTCAGTTTTATTTATTTAGCCTTTTGTCTTCAGAATTGTTTTTGGTCGCTGGTCTGTGCCAATCACCCGCTTCACCTGTGTACGTGGCGGAGGAGGGGGGGGGGCAACGCTGGAGACTCGCCACAAAGTGGGGGCACCATCCGCTATCGGGTATATTATGCTTACGGCAGCCTCCGCTATAAATACAGTCTGAACAGAAATCACTGGACCATGCAGTAAAACTGTAAAGGTCCTTTTCCCCTTCAAGCTTAAATATTAAATAATTCCTAGCCGTAAAGATCTACGCGAATAATTAACACTCATTGCAGAAACACTCATTTAACACAGGTGCTTGAACTATAGCTGCACATTCCCTTTATCCTCCTCAGCTGCCAAATTCAATTATTCATACTATATGCCGGCAGGCGAAGAGGCCTCGTGGAGGCATATATTCTGAAAAACGCAATCACAAGGGCGGCTTTGCCTATAGATCTGCCTGGGCACCAGTCACCAGTTATTTGCAGAAGTCAGATTTTAATCACGGCCTCCTGTCGCCATGACATTTGCAACAACAATGCATTACAGGACCTGGGGAAGTCCTAATGCTGCAATCAGCCGGCACCAGCAACAGATCCCCACACACCTCGCTCTTGTTCTGCATTGGGAGCAACTTGGGCCTTGTTTGCAAGACAACACGTCCAGCGCTGGTGGACCTGGCAAGAGGAAGGAATCATTTACTTTAATGAGCCATCCGGAGAGTCAGGGACGGCTCCTTTCATGCAGGATGCAAGGGTGACCTTTGAAGATGTGACACCTCCTTCATTCACACAAGACAGACAAACTGAGGACTGATATCATCTACATTTCATGCAGTGTTATAGCGGAGGAGCTGCTGGACCTTGTGGTTCTATGGGCCCGATTCAGACCTGGTTGCGCTGCGGGTGATTATCGATGCACTGCGCATGCATACGGCGAGGCAAGGCCTTGCTGCAATGAAATCCTGCTCCTTTTTTTATACGCACACGCGCTGTACGCAAGGTGATTGACAGGAAGTAGGCGCTGGTGGTGGAAACCGGACCTTTAGTGAAAGTGCTAAGAAAAACGCTGGCGTGCCAGAAAAAACTCGTGAGAGTGTCTGGGAAAATGCTAGGCGTGGCTGAGCGTTTTAGGGGAGGGCGTGTGACATCAGTTCCAGGCCGGATATGCCTTCCGCCATCGCACCGCCCAGGTTGACATGGTCCATTGGTCGACATGCATGAAGGTCGACATTCAGGAAAGTCAACATGACTGGATTAGGTCGACAGGGTCATTAGGTTGACACAAGCATTAGGTGGACAGTCAAAAGGTCGATGTGGGGTTTTTCACTTTTTTTTGTCCCGAATTTCAACACAGTCAACATGGACACTGAAACGTAGCACCGCTGCACTCGCCATGCTTCGGGCACGGTACATCGCTATGCTCGGCACACTATTTTATTCTCCCACCATGCCTCAGTGGATGGTAGGGCATGAAATACCGCCTGTCGGCACATGTTGGCTCAAAAAAAAAAAAGGTGAAAAACCACATGTCGACATTTTGACTGTCGACCTTCCCCATGTCGACCTAATGTTTGTGTCGACCTAGTGACTCCGTCGACCTAACCCATCTTGACCTTCAGTCACGTCGACCTTCCTGCATGTTGACCTTCCTGCTGTATTGTCAGATTTGTCCACTATAGCTTTTTAAATATCCTTCATTTGGAAGGTAATTCCGATTGCTGAGCGCACAGAAGCTAAACGATCAGGACATTTCTAGAATATACCATATTTAGGGTCCTTCCAAGTATAATAACTGTATTGTGTTTCCTTATATATTGCTTAAACACCAGTTTGTCAGTGTCCCATGGGCCTTATTTCTTTTCCATTTAAGAAAACAGTGTTGTTATTAATATTTTTGTTCAATAAAGCATTGTGACTTTTTTTGGCACATTAAACATGACTTGTATCGTCCTGTCTTCGTGTCCATGAGTTAGATACTGTAAGCTTGGAATTTACAATGCTACATTTATGCAGGTTCATTTTTGATTTACATTAACTCTGATTGAATTAAGTTGTGGTTTTACTTTGAGATCAGTCATAGAGTAAAAGAGGACATCTTTAAGCTTCAGCTCTTGAACTTATCTCATTGGTTGCAGGAATAGCGTGCTCAGTATTGAGCACATTCTGCATTTTGGGGAATTTTAAACATTTTTAGACAGAGAAGTGGTTTTGCTTTGATTAGCCATAAGTCGTACACGACCAGTTCTGTCTTGTTTAAGGTATTTTAAGGGTTTCCTGGTTTCTATTGATAACTGGGGGTTTTTATATCCTAGTTACAGCGATGTTAAACAAGTAATCTAATAATGTCATTATGGCCCTTATTCTGATTGACGCGTACTTTCCCGCATACTTTCGGATCGCGTCTTTACGGCGTCTGCGCATGCGTGGAGAACGCCACGCGCATGTGCCACGCCTTGACTCCGTACCTGTTCGGGCAAATCCCGTACAAAACTGGTCACCGCAATCATTCGGGAAATATGGGCGTATTATGGGCGTCATGCGGAATGACACATGGGCGTAGTTTCAAAGTGGGCAAAACGGGGCGGAAACATGGGCGGACACGGGGGAGTACACTTATGTTGGGGGGCGTGCATTCGGATAGCACTCCGAATGCACGCGAACAAAAAGGGAAGAAATGTGCGGTGTCCAAAAGGCTACTATTGCTTTGCGGACACCACTCGTTCCTGCGGTAGGCGAACGGACCGCCTAATGACTACAAGCATTAACACCTGAACCCAATAGAATCGACTCCTTTACTCATTACTCACTAATAGGACGCTTGTCAGTGCTTTAATTGAAACCATTGCACTTCAATTGCTGTAAGGGTTAATGTGTGCAATGCATGTGTTAGGCATGCTTGTAAGGATATATTGGCATCTAATTGATTCCAATTCCAAATAAGCATTTTTGTATGAGGATAGGTAATTGAATAAGTGGGTCATGTGATGTATTGCAGAATAGACATAATAGTGGGTTTTTTGGCGTAAATACACCGCTTACGTGCGGTAGCACCGCTTGGCTCCCGTTCGGATGCGGTATTCCCGTGCATACTCTGTAATACTCTGTAATACTCTGTAATACCGTGCAGAATCGGAGTGTTTCTCCCGCACACGCATGGTTTGTATGTCGTCCGTAAACACGCCCTGTTCCTAAAGAGTGAGTCCGTCCGAATGCGGAGGACACGTGGGCGTTTCTACGGACGATGGCCGCACGCGGCAGAACACCGTGGCGTGCGGACCGCTCCGTAAGAATGCGGGAATATCCGCACCGATCAGAATAAGGGCCCATGTCTGGGCTACCCACAACAGTGATGGAGAATATATAATGTATGCATAATGTTGACTTGAGAATGTTGACATGGTGGTAACGTCGACGTTCTTGGAATGTTGACATGGTAGGAACCAGTGGCGCTTAAACAGAGGAGGGAGCCCGTGAGCAGACTCTTGGTGAGCCCCCTCCTCTCTGCACTACTGTACACTCAAGCATTGTGCCAGAGTCTAGTGCACATGCGCAAGTCTCCGGAAACATGGCTCTCTCCTTGTTCCGGAGACTAAAAGCGGTGCAACGCATGCGTGGTGGCCATTTTGGCAGTGATTTTAGCCGAGAATGCTGCGGCCAGCCCTGGACTCTGAAGACGTAAATATGAAAACATGGGTGCCCCCATTATAGAAACGCCTATGGTTAGAACATTGATAAAATGTCCCCAGTGGTTTAGCAATTTCTTAACTCAGTGGTTCTCAAACTTGGTCCTCAGGACCCCACGCAGTTCACGTTTTCCAGGTCACCCAACAGGTGCACTCATTACTGACTGACACATTTTAAAAGATCCACAAGTGGAGATAATTATTTCACTTGATTCTTCGAGGAGACCTGGAAAACTTGTACTGTGTGGGATCCTGAGGACCGAGTTTGAGAACCTGTGTCTTAACCAGTACATTGGGTACGGCGGTTCCAGTGGTATTTTTCAGGTCTCCTATTGGCCCCTAACCACCCCTCTATTGCCTGATCCTATCCTCCCCTCCCATAACCTAACCCTCCCCACTGGTAACCTAACTTTCCACTGCTGGACCATGCAGAATGTTGACATTTCACGTCGACGCTGTGAACATGGTGACATATGGCACATGCCAAGATGTTCAACGACAAAACTTTCAACATCATAACTGTTGACATGTAATGTCGACATTATGACTAAATCCCCTTCTCTATAATTTTGCATTGATCATATGTACGGAGTCTCCGTGTGTCCAATATGGATGACATTAGAGTGTGACATTATAGAAACAGAAGACTCCACTGACAATTCACAAGCGCTGTTGCTTGTCAAGCGCTGTAAAATTAGACTCGTAATTAACTTTCAAGCATTTCTGTTAAAAGGTTATTTTTCCTTGAGGAGCGCTGTTACACTGACCCCACAGCTGACTTCTCAGAAGCGCTGTTCCCAGGGAAGCACAGGTGCAGAGTCTCACTCACTCTCCCTGTCAGTTAACAGCCTAGCAGTCAGTGTGATGTCATGCTCCCGGCTTCATTAACACACTCAGTGGAATTGTCATTGCCAAAATGTGATGACTTGCAGGTCTCAGTGTGTGTAATGCCACCGACAGCCTCCCATTCATTCCCAGGTTTTACTGTTACTCTGTTAATCCCTGTTAAAGAACGTTAAACCTTCAGGATTAAAGAACAGTTTTACTTTCACAGTTCGCTCACTTTTTCTGGATCCCTTCCTCTCATGAGGACACACCTGGGTTTTGACCATCTGATAGGTCTACACTGGGGCAAAGCCTGGTAAGTTAGCGGCATGACTGGTAGGTAGCGCTTCCTGCCCCCTGGTCACATAATGGGGTGATTCTGATCGACTCACTAAGCAGCGAGAATTCATTGCTTAGCGAGCTCCGAACATCCCCCACTTTGCGATTGGAGGTTTTGCATAAACTTCCATTTGCAGAGTAGCGTACGGGACTGACCTAGACTTGTGGGGTCCGAGAATGGGGCAGGCGGCTGACATACTGTGACATCGGCAGCCGCCTGCGTTCTCATGGGGACTCTCAGCGGTTTCCTGGGCACACCCAGTACGGCAATACAAACCGATAAACAAGAAGGGTTCTTACTGGTTCATTGCTGTGTTGCCTTGCAGTGTGAACGGGTTATTTGGGTCGAGTGACCCGTTTCCCATTCACACCAATGGAGGAGGCAGCGCCAGCTCTAAGTGCTGCCTCCTTCCCCCACCCCTGATGACGCTCCACCGCGCCCCCGGATGACTTCAGCAAACCAGCAATATTGCCAGTTCGCTGAAGTCATCTGAACAGACCAAAATGCAGACTGAACCGTTGCGACCCTGCTTTGAAAGGGTAGAGGGGGCGTTACCTGGTAGAGCAGGAACAGGGCTATTTGGGTGGTTTCTATAGCAACTACACCAAGTTTCAAACATGCCAATCATAACAAGCATTTAACATAAGCAAATAACATTTTAAATATTGCAAACTATGAATGTAGTTGCGAAAAAAAATGAAACAATTCATCCCAGTGGATATAGCTGAGGTAATTAAGCTTTTTTATTATTTTTTTACAGTGGCGTGTCTTTAGGCCCCGATACACTATGTGATTTGGGCACGATTTCACCCGATTCGGATCGGGTTAATCCCGTCTGATGTCGACTAGTCAGATATGGCCTGTTTTCGTCAGATTCAGATGGATTGGACAGACCGATCTGACGAAAAAAAAGGGCAACTCTTCGCTCCCTCAGATCAGATGTGCGGTTGAGACTCAGATCCAACCCTCCCGGAATGGCCTGGAGGATCCCAAAAATCAGGTCCCCCTCCCGGCCCCCCGGAAAGGTGGGCAACCCTCCCGGATTCCGTTGGTCCCCTTCCCCCCCTCATGTACCTGGGTGCAGAAGAAGCTTGAAATTGCCACGATTCGCGGATTTTCTGCGGAATAGGGCGGGGCTATATATGCAAATCGGGCAAATTTAGCTCCGCCTCCTTGTTGGAGACCCGCATTTTTCGTGATTTGCATCACTGGGGGCAGGGACTGATGATGTCTTCATCAGGCCCCGCCCCCAGAAGTGATGCTGACAGTCTCCTCTCCGGGGATCTCCCGGAGAGGAGACTGTAAAAGTCGGTAACCCTGATCTGAAGTGAATAGAGTGAAAAATTAGACCAGGTTCAGATGAAATATCTGGGAGAGTTCAAGGCAAATCTGAAGAGCTTTCTAGCTTCCTTCTGGGTAGTGGCTTGGAGGCTTCTAAAAATCAGCCATTTTTTAAAGAGGCAATCATTTACAAGGCAAAACCGTGCCTTGTAAATGATTGCCCTTTTTTTAAAAAAAGGGTCAAAGTTTAGCTGGCATCCCATTTGAATGCTACTGTTTACATCTATCTTCATTGGTTGAGTAAAAATTTTGGATAATAATAAAAATAATAATAATAGTAAAAAAAAAAAAAAGAGACCAAATGAAATATAACTCTTGGATGAAATTTCATTCTAGAACGGAATTGTGGGATGTCCGGTCATCTACAGCTACATTTACAGCCCATTATGTGGTCACAGATCTCACCTACCACTTCTCATACTCAGACTGTGAGTGATTGGCAGAGAACATTTACTGCAGTGAATCAATGCATATTTGAAAGAACATTTATGTAAGATCAAACCGCACAGCTCCTGCCTTGCTGCCGCAGTAAGCCGGCCTGACCACACTGGGCAGAGGATCGCACACTACTAGACGGAGGACTCCGCTGCCTTAGCAAAGTGGGCTAGCTCACGGCCAAAGAGGAAAGTGTGTGGCTGTATAAAAGGAATTAGATACAGTTTTCCAGAACGGTAATGGGTCTATTTACTGTTTTTTGTTGCTACTTATGAAAAATCTAGCTTCACCCGTATTTATTAAGAAAAGTTCCCCTGACGTAGTAGTTATGTGCCCTGGCTTTGTCTGTTCTCACATTCGCAGCGCACTGGAAGCACAGACTTGGAAAAAGTTTAAAAAAGTAAAAAAAAAAAAAACATTACTGCCACACAGGCCGCGCCGATAGGCAGATTGGAATTCATATGGATGACTGGTGGAAGAGATGGCAGCCATGAAAAGACTGACAGTGATGGAGAGAATCCTGACAGGTATTTCGGTAAGTATGCTTACCTCTCCCTGCCCCCTAACCCTAATCCTCCCCATTAGTGCCTTATCGTAACCATCCTTCCCCGCACCCTAAAACCCAACACCCCATTAACCTAACCCCCCCCCCACTTCTTAGTGCCTAACCCTCTGTCCCCATAGTGTAACCCTAACCTCCCCCCCTACCAGCACCCTAACCCACCCGCTTGTACCTAAACCTAATTTCCCCCCTATGGCGTAACCCTAACCCACCCCGGTATACTTACACCCAGGGTACAAACAATTTGAATTCCAGCATCAGCATCTCTAGCCAGGGCTGCCATCAGGAATTTTGGGGCCCGGGACTCATTTCCTGTCTGGGCCCCAGCTCCCCCTCCTCACTGTAACCCGGCTCCTCCTCCCCACCTCCTCTTCCGCTGAGCTGCAGCCTGGAGTTCCCGAAGCGCAGGCTTTTTCAACTCAGGATGCCGGTGGCCAAATTGAAATGCAGCACCGGCTGGTGAGCCAATCAGAGCTCGCGTACCAGCAACTGCTCTGATTGGCTTCCGGTACACCAGCTCTGATTGGTTCAAAAGCCGGTGCAGCTTTTTTATTGGCCACCTTCCTTCTGTGTTGAATAAGCCTGTGCTCTGGGACCTGCTTTGTTCAGCGCACTGAGCGCAGCACAGCGGAGGCAGTTGGGGGGGGGGTTGCAGTCTGCAAAATGAGCTGCCCAGGCCCTTCCAGAGGCCGGACTTGGGACAGCTGTACCCATAGCACCCCCCTATTGGTGGCCCTGTCTCTAGCAATGTCAGTATTCCCCCTGGCTGCGCAGCCTAGCGTGACCATGTTTTTTGGGTCGCAGCAGCAGACATCATACAATCGCCCCCCCCCCCCCCCCCCCCCAAAAAAAAATAGGGTCCAGAAACGTCTGCTGCTGCTACGGTCCATTATCAACTCCCCATTGATCCTTTGCCTCCCCCTGTTGTGCCTTGGACTGTGGTCGCATTA